>NC_132813.1:20296285-20600377 GCF_048594095.1 Paramormyrops kingsleyae
GTGAAAGGAGAATTAAATGTGTTCCAAATATGCAGGTGGATTATGATAACAGACAATGTTGTTTTGCTTTTTCCATTCCACAATGAAGTTAGTGAATATTAAAGTAACAATTCTCCCTATGGGTCTGTTAATCTGTTTTCCATGCAGAATATAAACAGACTGTTGCATACTTAAATGGTTACTATTTTTTCTCTTTTTTTTTGAGGATTAATACGTCTTCAGGAGCTGATCAAAGCCCCATCCAGATACAACATTAAAGTCAAAATCCGGCAGCTGCCAGCGGGGAACAGGGATGCACGACCTCTGCTGAAAGAGATGAAGAAAGGGAAAGAGCTTTATGTCATCTTTGACTGCACACACCAGACCGCTGCCGACATCCTGAAGCAGGTGGGACCACGGCATTTTTACCTTTTATATAGCATCTCTCTTGAACGTGGTTGGCCTATAAAACAAACGTGTTACATCTCATTGGCTTGATAAATGAAAGCCGAAACAATGAATATATAAAAAAGTGTTGCCCAAACATGTGGTGGTGAGATATGTGTTCCGGAGTTCAAGGCCTTGACACAGAGTTGTAATTCATGCCATGCAATTTACTCCCGTGACTTTGCATTTGAAATGCAAAGCATATTTAGATAAACTGGCGGTTTTTAGAAAAAGCATTAGGATGTTATCACTCGTTTACAACATTTCGACTGAGGAATAAAATGTAGGCTAGTTTGTCGGTAAAAAACCTTTGCGGACGGGATAATCTATAATAAGGACACGGCTGTCAAGGTTGGGAATATATTTTAAAAAGCCATTAAAGCTTGGATGGATATTTCATTGAAAAACCACAGCGGAATATATTAAGGTCACGGTGGGTCTTTAGGCAATGTGCTCAAGATCTATTTCTTTGGCTAGATGTCTAGTAAAATTAGACCAGAACTGAGCTGAGCTAAAATTTACAGCATATCACATTATATGTAAATATGCACTAATTTATATGTATATGCACACCTTAAATGGGTAAAACCAGAAAAATGTTTAAAGTGAGCAAATTAATTAATTGAATATTCCCTGGGCTGCATATTTCATGCATTCCTGTGAATGGACAGAGATTGCATGTTTAATATTTATTTGCTCCATCTTGCCTGGGATTTATCGCTGGAAAAAGATAAAGTCCCTTTGGTCCCAGTGGAACACAGTCCAGTCCAGAAGACAGACTTCATCTCTGGCTAGATACAGAAATTTAAAACCAAAGAGCGTGAACGTAAGATTAATAGGAAACAGTGAGTGAATGGGGATTTATTTTATTTTTTTATAAATATATCAGGACGTATGGGGAGCGGGTGCCAGCTTTGGCCACATCGTGTCACTGAGTATTACATTAGCTGTGGTGGCCTCTCTCTCCAATGATGTGTTATTGAGTTACTGTTCTCTTTCCTGTAGATCCTGTCCATGGGAATGATGACTGAATACTATCATTTCTTCTTCACCACACTCGTAAGGGCTTGAGTACAAGATTTGTTGCGGAATATTTGTTCCAGTCAATCTCATCATCAACACGTAAAACTATTTACGTTTACATTTACAAATTTAGTATATGCTTTTGTCCAAAGCAATGTTACCAGATTCTTTAGAGTGGTATTTAGCAAGAAAACATGTACTGTTACTTCAGATTGTCAATAGGTTAATTAATGAATTAACTGAATTGAAAATGGAAATAGGAGATAAAAAGATTTCCTGCAGAAAATACAGAATCAGGACATTCCAACTTTCTGAGAAACGATACCTTGACTTCACATTGTTACTAGGGTGATGAATTCATTACATTCAATCAGCAGATGCTTTAATCCAAAGCAGGGTCAGACCCTTCCTGTAGCAACCTTTGCATCATGCGCAGAGCATGCCAAACACACCACCAGTCTTGTATGTTTTCTACTTGGGGATTTACAGCCAATTGTCTTCTGTCATCTCATGTCATGTTCGCATGTTATGATGGCAAAGGTACAGTGAGGTTGCTTTGTGAAACCTAACATGGGTTGACCTCAGATGACTACCTTCAGATGGGGTAATCTCAGACTAGCCTTAGATGGACTAACCTCAGACAGTAAACCTCAGACGGGTTAACCTCAGACAGTAAACCTCGGAGGGGTTAACCTTAGACGGGTTAACCTCAGACAGTAAACCTCGGACGGGTTAACCTCAGACAGTAAACCTCTGACGGGTTAACCTCAGACGGGTTAACCTCAGACAGTAAACCTCGGACGGGTTAACCTCAGACAGTAAACCTCACATGGGTTAACCTCAGACAGTAAACCTCAGACGGGTTAACCTCAGACAGTAAACCTCAGACGGGTTAACCTCAGACGGGTTAACCTCAGACAGTAAACCTCAGACGGGTTAACCTTAGACGGGTTAACCTCAGACAGTAAACCTTAGACGGGTTAACCTCAGACAGTAAACCTCGGACGGGTTAACCTCAGACGGGTTAACCTCAGACAGTAAACCTCAGACGGGTTAACCTCAGACTAGGTTAACCTCAGACAGTAAACCTCAGACGGGTTAACCTCAGACAGGCAAACCTTGTGATGGCAGGACCTGTTTGCCCTGGACCTCCAGTCTTATCAGTACAGCGGTGTCAACATGACCGGCTTCCGCCTCATCAACATGGACAGCCCCCGCGTGGCTTCCGTGGTGGAGAAGTGGTCCATGGAGAGGCTGCAGGCTCCTCCCAAACCCGAAAGCGGACTCCTGGACGGCATGATGACGGTAGGTGGATGCTGGGTTGGCCCCCCGCTGCCTTGCTCACCCAGCATCATTTGGCTGACCCTCAAACACCATTCATCTGACTTGGAACATCCTTTATCCGGCCATCTGGTCCACGAATACTTGCACTCCCCGTCTGGGCGCTGTCTTTGCAGACCAAGGCAGCCCTGATGTATGATGCAGTGAGCATGGTTGCTGTAGCTGTCCAGCGATCCACGCAGATGACCGTTAGCTCGCTGCAGTGCCACAGACACAAGCCCTGGCGCTTTGGACCGCGGTTCATGAACATGTTCAAAGAGGTAGGACCATCTGTTCACCCCCCCAGGCCCTACCACTGGCTTATACTGAGTGTCCAATTAAGGTTGATGCATTAAAATTATAGTTCAGCATTAACATGGACTTGTTAATGTGGGCCTTGATATATACATGCACCAGCAGGAGCACAGAAATTGCTATATGTAATTAGACCATTTGCATGCAAGCATTAAACAGTGCTTACATCACCAGTCTGCTACAAGCAATAGCGAAAAGCGGCGCTGTCTCTGAGATCACACTTTCTAATATAGAACTGCCTGATATTTGAGCTCGCTGAAAAAAAAAAGAGGTTAATTTACTTTATGGGAATGTTATTTATTTTATTCACTGCCGTATTTCCCTTCCATTACTGTTCTCAGAGTTTCATTTTAATTACCCAGTTTAAATGAGGCTTTTTTCTGCTTTATTAGTCTTAGGTTTTAGAACGGGTAAAAAATGTTTGCTAATTAAGCCATCGTTTATTGAAATTGCTTGCATTTGGATGACCTCTGATTACCAATGATTAAACCTCTCCGGCACCCATCGGGCTTCAATGCTAATTAATTCCAAGTAGCACTGAGACAACAATTCATTGTAAATTAAGTACATAAGTGGGTCAGTGGATTTTGCAGAAGAGTGAAAATGATGGATTTACGGGAAACAGGACCAATCACACGCACACAGCCTTAGAGAATGGGAATAACGCTGGCCTGTTGAACGAAGACCTTGAAATCCTTTCACTTACCTATGTAGAGTTGGTGAGCTTCAGTGTCACTGATGCTTTGTCACCTGCTAATTAGGAATAGGGTCTCTGAAGCATTAAAGCACTCTGCTCCTTACGGGGGGGGTGGTGATGCTTTATGTCTTGGCTAGATGTTTCACTATTGCCCCCCCCCCACCCCCCACCAGCAGACCGATGAGATGCCTGCAGCTATTCAGGGGAGGTACTGTATGCTGGGTCACTTTCTCCTGCAGAGCATCACGAGCAGGATAGTGGGTGAACTGGTGCAGAGACTCTCCAAAAAGAGCCCAGATTGTTTTGCACCACTTGGGTGGATGTAGGTGGCGCTTTGATTAAATTGTGGTGCAAGTATGGGAGTCGATCATCAGAGCTTTAAAGGAGGAGGAGAGCGAGTATAAACAAATGAGATGATAGTTGCACACAGAGAAACCTTTGTTCTGGACTCGGGATGTGCCTCACTTTGATGTACGTCCCCACGGACCTGCTTTGGATCTCATGGATCTATAATGTTGTTATTATACTTCACTCCTTTGCTTTGTAATTCAGCTCTGAAAAGATTAATGCAGCTGCAAAGAACAAACATAAGCAAGTGAGCTCTGTGATTTTTTTTTCCTGTTTTCTTTAGTTTTCCTCTAATCCAGCCCCTAATTCTGCAGCTCTTCTGCATTTTTGATTAGATTTTTTTTTTGCCGGTAGAAGCTCACATGCCACACATCCCTTTATGAAAAATCCGTGGCCTTTATTTGAGTGCCGGTTTGATATATCAGCACCGTCATCCAGTAAGACAAAAGCACAGTAGCGGTGAATAACAGCAGTCTTTAAAAACGTCTAATTCCACTCGCCTCACCAGCACAAACTGCTAAACGAACCAGCGTTTGACAGATTGTCTCTGTCGCTCCGCATTCTTGTCAAGGCTGAGCAGTATAAACCAAGCCTGTGGTTTGTGGGTGATAACCTGAGGTTTGGCTGCGTGGGGCTTGCTGTTACTCTCAGTTTTCACTGAGCCTGCCTGCAGAGGCTGATGGAAGGTGTATTTGATCGTAATACAGATTGCCTTTACTCTTCAGCGATTCTGCCTGACTTGCATTTCATGCGGTATCGCCATTGCCGAGAGCCGACTGCACACAGGGCGCTGCCCCATAACCCAAGTGCACCCGCCCCAGTCTATAGACAAAGTGCATCCAAAAGGAAATCAGCAGCCATCACCAGACTCACAGAGCCAACCGACGAGATTTGGAGATGATACAGACTGAATTGGGGATTAAATGCAAAAAGGCTGAAAGCCGAAAGCATATAAATCATGCAGGAAGGTAACAAATATGCTGTCCTCGCTGTAAAATGTGCGGGAGAATCAATGATGTTAAAGAGTCATCAAATTTTATTTTTATACAAAACACCAGCTCATGTCCAGTGCATTTCTCAAAACAACAAAAGCATCCTCTGCCCAGTATCCTGTCAGTCACCAGTTTATTTCCATAACACTGCCTGCTGATCCTTACTGTAGATTTGAATAGTAATTCTCCCGGAAAGTACCTTTCGATGTTTAGAAGGTCAATGAGAACCGCAACTCGTGCAAAAATGAGAAAATACATGGGAAGGGGTGGGGGGGAATGACCTAAAAGGTCCAAACCTTTATTGTTGTTATTATAAGAACATAAGAAATTTACAAACGAGAGGAGGCCATTCGGCCCATCAAGCTCGTTTGGGGAGAACTTAACTAATAGCTCAGAGTTGTTAAAATCTTATCTAGCTCTGATTTAAAGGAACCCAGGGTTTTAGCTTCCGCTACACTAGCAGGAAGACTATTCCATACTCTGACTACACGCTGTGTAAAGAAGTGCTTCCTCAAATTTGTTTTAAAATGTTCTCCCGCTAATTTCCACTTATGGCCACGAGTTCTAGTATTTAGACTAATATTGAAATAGTCATTTGGCTGAACAGCATCCAGACCCGTTAGAATCTTATAGACCTGAATCATATCCCCCCTTAGTCTCCTTTGCTCAAGGCTAAACAGATTCAGTTCCGCTAACCTCTCCTCATAAGACATTCCTCTAAGACCAGGAATCATTCTCGTAGCTCTTCGTTGCACCTTTTCTAAGGCAGCAATGTCCTTCTTGAGGTGTGGTGACCAAACCTGCACACAGTATTCTAGGTGGGGTCTTACCAAGGAATTATATAAGTGTAACATCACCTCCCTTGACTTAAACTCCACACACCTAGAGATATAACCCAACATTCTGTTCGCCTTTTTTATTGCTTCCCCACACTGGCGAGAGTGGGACATGGAAGCATGAACATACATACCGAGAACTTTCTCGTAATCAGCTACCTTAATTTCAGTGGAAATTTCAGTCTAAATATCTGTACTTTATATTTCTGCTCCCTGCATGGATTACCTTACATTTATCTGTGTTAAATTTCATCTGCCAAGTATCAGCCCATTCGCTAATTAAATCCAGATCCCGTTGAAGCCTCTGTACTGCTAGATCAGTATCTGCTACACCGCCCACCTTGGTGTCGTCTGCAAATTTAACCAGTTTACTGTATGTATTTGTGTCAATATCATTAATGTAAAATAGGAACAATAGTGGTCCTAAAATTGAACCCTGCAGTACCCCACTATGAACGGAGGCCCACTGTAACATTGTGCCTCTAATAACTACTGGCTACTTCCTGTCAGTTAACCAGTTTTCGATCCAAGCTGCTACAGTCCCTAAAATCCCTGCAGCTTTAAGCTTTAGCAAGAGCCGTTTGTGGGGGACGACATCAAAGGCCTTCTGGAAATCTAAGTAAATCACATCATAGGCCTTTTTGTGATCAATTTCACTTGTAGCTTCCTCAAAGAACTCAAGTAGATTCATTAAGCAGGATCTACCTCTCCTAAATCCATGTTGGCTATCCTTTATAATGTTATTTGCATCTAGGTAATCTACCATTTTCACTTGAATTATAGCTTCCATTATTTTTCCAGTAATGCTAGTTAAACTGATTGGCCTATAGTTTGCTGGATTACTTCTATCCCCTTTTTTGAATATGGGTGTTATATTAGCATGCTTCCAATCTGATGGTACCACACCCGCAGATAACGATTTCTGGAATATTAAAGTTAAAGGTTGGCTAATAATATCCCTCATCTCTTTTAAGACTATAGGTAAGATGCCATCAGGGCCCTGCGATTTATTTATTTTGAGTTTAGCTAGGCTTAGTATCACATCAACCTCAGTTATACATATATTGGTCATAGACGATGCTGTATTCGTATTAATTGGTGGTAAGTTACTTGTGTTCTCTATTGTGAACACCCTTGAAAAATAATCATTAAACTCATTTACTATATCAATTTCATTATCAATTTTAAGGCCCTTACTATCCTGCAAATTACTGATTTCAGCTTTTAGAGCTCTCTTGGAATTAAAATATTGGAAGAAACCTTTACTGTCATCCTTAGCCTCCAATGCAATTTTTCTTTCTACATCCCTCTTGGATAGCCTAATGTTATTTTTTAACTCTGCCTGTAGACTTAGATACTCCTGCTTAATTTTGAAATCATTGGTTATTTTCCAATTGTGGAACAGAGCCCTTTTCCTCCTGACTTTCTTCTTAATTTCCTTAGTAAACCACCTTGGTTGTCGTTTCCTAGATTTAGTTTTGCTGGAAACAGGTATGAAGTCCTCTTGCACTTGCAACAATGTGCTTTTGAAAAATTCCCATGCCTCTTCAACTGTTTTGCTATTTAACTCTGTCCAGTTTACAGTTTCTAATTTCCGTCTCATACCATTAAAGTTAGCCTTCCTAACATTGTATACTTTTAATTTCGACTTTGCTCTTTGGACACTAAAATTAACCTCGAATTTAACCATTTTATGTTATTATTGTAATTATCGATATTGTTATTGTTACCAGTTTCATTGCTACAAAAACGGACCATCCTTGCCTTCTGTTCAGAAATAATGACCCATGCCTGTGCCAGTGTAAAGTCACCCTTATACATGCTCTTTGTGAACATTTCATTTTGCTCGGCAACATCTTTAAATCATCAGTTCAGTTTAATTCAGACTCATCCATGCATACTGGTGCAAAGTTAGATGACCTAGGTCATCTCAGACTGCAGATAGTCTGGTCCCTGCAGTTACCGCAGTCTTTGTAATCCTGTTGTCCAGTCCAGATGGGAGGCAGGACAAACACACAATTTGTATTGGAACATAGCAAGTGTGACGAGAACCTCAGCCCGTTAGCCTTGGTCACATACCTTTGGGAATCCCTGTGCAGTTATTGATATACAGATGTAAAAAAATAATTGTTTCCTCCCTTTAAGGCTCAGCTGGACGGATTGACTGGACGTATAATTATAAACAAAACCGACGGCTTAAGGAAGGAGTTTGATCTGGATGTTATCAGTCTGAAGGAGGATGGTGTGGTAAAGGTGAGTAAAGTATAAATGAAACAGCAGTCCTTGGTTAACATTAATTTAGCAGATGCTTTCCTCAAAGTGATATTCAGTTGAGAATACAGGGTCAAACAATTACTGGAGCAAACCCTTCCTCAAGAGCCCAATGGTGAAATCACGGTGCCAGACCAGGGATTTCAACCAGTTATTTTACAAATGCAGGCATGGCATCCTGACCCACTGAGACACACACCATTCTGCCAGCAAGGCGGATTTCTCAGCATGTTTCGCACGTCCAGGGAAACGAAAAGCGTTCAAAGTGCTCTTCACCTTTAAGAAAAAGGCTCGAGTTGAAGGTCACATGCCAGCTGACCACTCATTCACATATGTTTTAATTTCCCTTGGTGTTCATGTTTTGTTTTTTTCCCCCACCAATTGGAAAAAGACGCTGTCTGATGGTACTAGACGCCCGAGCGGAGTGTGGAGAAAGGTTTGTACACAAGCTCCTGCAGCCATTGCACTGCCATCTCCTCAACAACCCCCAAAAAACCCTCTATCTCATCCCTACCCCCTCATCCTCAGGAAAAACAAATGGGACACGTGTAAGGGCTCCCCGTGTTGTTATCTCCTGCCGACGACCCCTCTCAACCAGCCGGATTCATTTACCACCAGCGGAGACTTTAATCGTATTAAGGAAACCCCCCCCCGGTCAAATAACAGACCGCCAGCGGCTTTTGAAAATCTCGGCCATGTTTATTAAACAGCACCTGCAGAATAGGGATTTATGGATTTGCACGTAAGTGATTAATTGGACGCCACGGCTGCGTCTCCTCTCGCTGCACGCTGATTACTTCTGGTTCCGCCAGATACAGCCAAACGGAGGCAGGCTGACGAACGACGGGTCTCCTTCTCTGCGCTCTGCCGCAGCGGCACGATGCACATGATGTCCTCCCTCTTTCTCTCGACGGGTAATTAATGGAACCTACCTGTAGTCGTTTCTCTGTGCCCTATTATGGTCTCAGCTGGCTGGCCGCTTTCACATGGTAACTTAACCGTAACAGCTGAAAGGTGGGAGAAATGGCCTGGGGAGCTGGGGGGGCTTGGGGGGCTTGGGGGGTGGAGGTGCCTCCATTAAATTCTGCTTCCTTCCTCTGACCGTTCAATGCGTCATGCTGGTTATTCTTTTCTAGTGTTACTCCTAGACCCAAACTATTCTGGGCATTAACTAACTGGAATTAGACACTCCTTGGCTTGAACTAGAAGCTGCCCAGTAAAGATAATTTGCAATAGTTTACATGTTGCAGGTACCCCCCCCCCCCCACACACACTCATGTCCCTTATCAGGCTAACTACTTGGGATGGATGGATGGATGGATGGACTCCATGACGAGAGCATAGTCCGTGATGGATGGATAATCTACAATCCATAATAAAATTTTTATCTCCAAATACCACTGGACTGTATACTGTACTAGTTAGAACTTGAACTTCATGTAGTATGATTTAATAATGGTTCTCATAGCTGTAAATAATTTTACTCCACATTTTTCATTTTTAATGCCTTTTGTCCAGTTCCTACAGTAAATTGATTGTTTTTTAAAGGGTTTGTTCATCTCTGTCAGACATGAATCATAAACCTTCATGCATATGTATGAACATCCTGAATATTTAATATGTAATGGGTGACTGAATCGAAAAAGTGTTTTTCTTTAGACACGGTAAATACCACAAACCCCACAAAAAGTTACTTTGAAATAAGTCAGCTGTATAGCACTCCAAGGGGACCTGTTTTTATTTCGCATTTTATTTAGCCTTGTTAACTTTAAGATATTTCAGGGGGTGTGGAATGCTGCGTAGAACAGAGGTACTGGACAATAATGAAATTAATTTACCATGGAAATAAACGACGCATTAAAAATAAGAACAGGACTTCTTTAAGAAAACAGTAAAAACAAACCTTCCCCTACAACACAGGAATACAGAAGATCAGACCACCCCGCCTGCCCCCATACTGTACCTCCCCCAGGTCTCCTCCAGTCTCCTAAATCAAACTAGCTGACCCCAGACTGCCTAACCCAACCGGAGTCAGCTGAATTTCTGTAGCTGGGTAACCTGTAGGTACAAGCCTGGCGTGCTGCCTCCTGCTGGTAAACAGTACAAAGTCGCCAAAATGACAATCTGCAATGGAGACATTTATATCGAGCTAGGCGATCACCGCACACCAGGTCAGAAGTGGAACATCTAGTTAGTCAGATACCTGTTTCAGTCCAAATGGCTTGACCTCTGTTCAGCTGATATAGCAGCTGTGTTTGCTGGGCAGCCCATTTTGGCTTCAGCTGTGCCTGAACACCTTGCAAAAGGGCAGCGTTGGCATCTTAAAAGCAAACAGCCAATAACTGACAGTCACAGTTTTATACCAGGAAATTTGCCTAAGCCTTGTTTCCTCTGTAACTGGCCATTCAGTCCCTGTTATTCCTTCTGTGATGTGCCTCTCCGAAATACCCTGCTCCCCATGGATTTCCAATGTCTGAATGGGGAATTACTAATTCTTCCACAGAATTATGGGTATATCATAAGTAAATATTATAAAATCTCCTCATACTATATTTACTGCTTCTATGTATTTTATTAAACCCTTAATAATACTCTGTGTTTTCCATTTGATGTTGATGTCTTTCAGAAGTTTAATCTAGATTTTTCCTTCCTCGATGTTAAAAGAACCGAAATTAGGATCAGAATTTTATAAAGGTGAATTTCGGATTTACATTCCAGATTGGAGTATGGAATTCCGTCAGCGGCCTTAACTTAACGGACAGTGACAAAGACAAACCTACAAACGTCACAGATTCGATGGCAAACAGGACCCTGGTTGTCACTACTATTCTGGTAATATTTTTATTATCTCTGCAACCTCAGTATTTATGACCAGATTGATCATTGCAAGAAATATATTCAAGAAACAGCTTTACAGTTCACGGGTAGGCTGTGTGTTCTGAGACATTTGTAATGATCTACAGGAAAATCCATACGTCATGTACAAAAAGTCGGACAAGCCTCTGTATGGCAATGACCGCTTTGAGGGCTACTGTCTGGACCTACTGAAGGAGCTCTCCAACATCCTTGGCTTCTCCTACGAGGTGAAGCTGGTTTCAGACGGGAAGTACGGAGCCCAGAATGACAAGGGGGAATGGAACGGCATGGTCAGGGAACTTATAGACCACGTGAGTCACATGACTGGGAAGCCTAAATGGCACATTCCGTGTGTGAGTCATTGGCACATTCCTATCGAGTCATTCGAACCTCGTGCTAAAATTATAAAATGGTTTCTTTGACCTCTATCAATACTAAAGTTACCCTACTTAGATGCACGTGTATAATCAATTCCTCTAAGAAAAATTAATAGTAAATAAAATAAAAGCATAAGCCATGATTTTGCGATTTTATAATTATAATATGCTATATTATAAGGAGGTTTGTCCTTTCCATGTCTACCTGGACCCCCCAACCCTGGGGGTAGGTGGCTGACCTGGCAGTGGCCCCCCTGACCATCACCTACGTGAGGGAGAAAGTCATCGACTTTTCTAAACCCTTCATGACTCTTGGCATCAGCATCCTGTACCACAAGCCCAACGGCACAAACCCGGGGGTCTTCTCATTCTTGAATCCCCTGTCGCCTGACATTTGGATGTACGTCTTATTGGCCTGCCTGGGCGTCAGCTGCGTTCTGTTCGTCATCGCCAGGTACGGCGCTCCTGACTGAGGTCCCCTCCATTCACATTGTGCCTCTGATCCAGGTTTTAGGTGCAACTGCCAAACTAACAACTCTTAATTTGCTAAACTAGGAAGCGGAAATTGTAGCTAAACCCCTGGTGGCTAGTAAATAGTTACAGACCTTTACTGACTTAACATTTTAGTGTTGAAAGAAAAATTAATCTTCTGAAGGAAACTGCAGAGTGGTGGCACAGTATAATTTAGGAATCAATGTTCAAATTGACAATGCATGGATGCATACTTAGCAGATGTATGAATAAAGTTGTTTGCCTCTCTGTTAGGTCTGAGCCAGTTTTTTCATTGTCCTTCTGTTGCGCGCGGGGAGCATGGAAAGCTCAATGTGAATGGTTGCTTTGTTGGTGTCCCCGCATTGAAATACAGAGTTTAAAAACTGGAAACATCTCAAACATCTGCTGGTATCTGGCATGTCTAGCTTTCTCCTCCAGGGGAGACAGAACAGCACAGGGGGGATAAGAGTTCATTGCTGAGACTAATATGCAAATTCCGTCCAATCAGATTCCTAAAACTGATTTGGGTGATTGTTATGGATTGCATGTTGCAACATATTAAATTTACTGCCTGGAGTGTATCAAAAGTGTTATAAAAAACAGATGCTGTCCTCGGGCTACTAATATTTTTTCTCTGAACAAAACATGTGTCACCAGATACCCACAATCCTTCACTTCCATCCTCACCACGCCACCAGTAATTTCAGCAGACCAGCAGTGTTATCTACTGCAGAATTTCTAAGAAAACATCATAAGGGTTTCAAAGTCATGCAATGCACACAAAAAGCAGGTAAAATAGAATAGTTTAAATGTCAGGAATCCCATTTCCTGGAGACACTCTGTTTTTGTATATTTGGGACTTGACTTGCTAAATATTCTGGTGGGTCAGTGGACAGTTTCAAGATATAAAGGTTCAAAGTGTCTGATAAGCCACAAAAGTAAGCATGTGTATCTTTCACGAATAATATTGTTCCTGAACATATTTTTCTGAATGATGGCGCCCCTGAACACACATTACACACACTGTCTAATGTCATGTTGGCAACAGAATTTTTTGATCTTTTAGAAGAAATCTATGGCAGGAAATGCTATGATGCAGGGAATGTATTCTGCATTTCGTTGACATGTTTCAACTGTAAATCCAACAAAGGAATGTTCATGTGTTTTAAGTGTTTAAGTTTAAATTTATTTATTTGTTCACCAGTTATTGTAACTCTTTAACAAGCGTTTTTAACTATCTTAGGTTTACACCTTATGAATGGTACAACCCGCACCCCTGTAATCCAGATTCGGATGTGGTGGAGAACAGCTTCACTTTATTGAACAGTTTCTGGTTTGGAATTGGAGCACTCATGCAACAAGGTAATTGGGTCATACATTCTTAACTGGGAAAATCCCATTACTTGCTGCTAACCCTTAGGGTAGGCTTACTGTGCTCTCTGAAAAAAACAGTTCAGTACTTAAGACTGAACTTTACGTTGACTGATGGATTTCCAGGAAAACCTTATGCTGGAATAATTAAACCTGAGTAATTGTTCTTTGCTTCCTACTGTATAACTGCTTATACTGGGCCGGGTCATGATGGGCCTTGAGCTTATCCAAGTAAGCACATGATATATCCGAGATGGGTCACCAGTCCATCACAGGGTGCACACACAGTCACAGACATGACGGTTTCAAGACACCAGTTCACCTAAACCACTACGCATTATGCAAGGAAAACTCAAGCCAACATGATGAAGGCATGTAAACAAACAGAGCTCCGCCCACTGAGATGTGAGATTCCAGTGCTACATAGTCTAGTCACTGAGCCACCGTAGTCCACAGATGGAAAATCATCAACAATGGTTCATAATAACAAACGCATGCACAACTTTGTGACACACACAGGCCTTCTCCCAGAGTTCAGCACACATACCTCATAGGTTGCTTTGCTAAGCACACAGCAGAAAGTCCATAGCTGCATCGTAGTCCCAACATGCCCTTGGAGGCAGATTTCCCAGCGGGACGTTCTCCCTCCACGTTAAAGGACCATTTCTTGAGCAGATACAGAAACTAAGTCCGCAGCAGCATTTTATACTAACTGCATTAAATAGCTGTTCATAGACTGTTGGTGTTAACCATCTGTAGAAGAACAGATGGTTTCATTACAGTCTTGCATTTGTCCTTGTGTTGGTAGCTCTATGCTCCCTCTGTGTGTATCAGCAACAAGGAGAAGAATCCTTGAAATAAATTGCGAGAAGTTCCTTTATTTTCTGTCTCATAGCAATGCATGATTTCCTAAGCTGGCACGCTTTTGTACTGCTAGGATCTGAGGTGATGCCCAAGGCTCTGTCAACGAGAATCATCGGAGGGATCTGGTGGTTCTTCACGCTCATCATAATATCATCTTACACTGCCAACCTGGCTGCCTTCCTGACGGTCGAAAGGATGGATGCGCCCATTGACTCAGCAGACGACTTGGCAAAGCAAACAAAAATCGAGTATGGGGCAGTAAGAGATGGATCTACCATGACATTCTTTAAGGTATTGATGCCATCAGCCACTTCAACTCTTCAGCCTCATGTAATGGGGTAGCGATGATCGTGGAATCTATCCAAGGAAGCACAGGGAATAGCAGGAGACACCCTGGGCAGGATGCCAGCCCATCAGAGGACACACAATCACATACTATGGGCAATTTACAGACACCAAGTAATTATATAACATCAACTAACTATTTTCTCTATAAAGACATGAAAAGTAAAAAATACATGAAGTACAGTGCATGATAGTATATCTTACAATCTATAACCACAAGGCCTTCACCATGTCTGGGTTCAGTCTCTCCTTCTTTCAAAAGTGTGAAGGAGCCACTCATCCAATGTCACAAACCAGTCCCCATATATTTTCCAGCATAGCAGCGATACAACGGCATCAACTTTACCACACCTCTTGAGTTGTTTCAACGGAAGCCAAAAGAAAGATGGTTTTATGCAGTGAGTGAAAATCACAGAGGTCCGCTCTATAAATATTGTGAATTGCCTAAGAGTCGCAACACCTGGATGTTGTGGAACAAATCAAATTAGCGGAGGAAGATCAGCACCAATCCGTCACTTTGCTGTCAATGGCAAATGGCGAAAAGCAGACAAGTGTAGGTGTTCATTGAACTTCAGGTGAATATAGGAGACAGGGGAAAGTGACAGGTTCAAAATTGAAAATGAATTCTGCCCAATCAGCATCAAGAACGTAATTCTAAAAGATTGACATCTGACTTGTGTGTTTTTGAAACAGAAATCCAAAATATCCACATATGAGAAGATGTGGGCGTTCATGAGTAGCAGGAAGAACACCGCATTGGTCAAAAACAATGGCGAGGGGATACAGAGAGTCCTCACTACAGACTACGCTCTCCTCATGGAGTCCACCAGCATTGAGTACATTAGTCAGAGAAACTGCAACCTCACCCAGATCGGGGGCCTGATTGACTCGAAAGGCTATGGAGTGGGCACTCCCATTGGTAAGCATCGAGGGCAGTGTGGTGCCACACGGCACCAAGGGACCAGGCCGTGGGGATCCAAAGCACATGGTTCCCTAAATATCCCGTTATTATAAAAAAAAATAATAAAAAAATTTGAAAAGAACATTTATTTCCTGAAACTGAATTTTTGCAGGTTCCCCCTACAGAGACAAGGTGACCATCGCCATCCTCCAGCTCCAGGAAGAAGGAAAGCTGCACATGATGAAGGAAAAGTGGTGGAGGGGCAACGGCTGCCCGGAGGAAGACAGCAAGGAGGCCAGCGCTCTGGGCGTGCAGAACATCGGGGGCATCTTCATCGTGCTGGCCGCCGGCCTGCTGCTCTCTGTGTTTGTGGCAATCGGGGAGTTTATCTATAAATCGAGAAAACACTCACGCATGAGCCAGGTGAGTGAGGGCAACTGCGAGTGGCGCAACAGGGTGTGATGGCCAGCAGCGTTAGTGCCAGGTCTCAGAGACGTCTCAGCAAGGCCTGATTTTCTGTGCGAGGCGTGAAGAGGCTTCGGAGCAGCAGGACTTAAGGCCAAAAGAAAAAACCACAAGCTTTTCTTTTGTTTTCAGCTATGTTAGGTCCTCAAATCCGCCTTAAAACTGGAACATTTGGATGATTTGACATGTTGATCCCCATTGTATGTGATTACCCAGCACCCCTTGCTTTTGGTCAGTTCCCTGCATCCATTTTGTTTTAAATGCAGAAATGTTCTTTATGATTAAATATGTGGCTGGTTGTAGCACTTCATACGGCAGAGACGATGGGAAACATGGGGAGCCTTAAAATGCGATTCTTGGTGAATCTTTGGGATTTCTCGATGGAAGGACAGTGTTTGAGAGACAGCACAGGTTATATCTCAAATCTCAGGTCTTCTGGGGAATACCATAGTCTTGCTTTGTTAAAATGCAGAAAATTTGCTGATAATTTTGAGATACTCAATGTAAGTGAAGAATTGCACTGCTAGCATCTGAAATGTAGCTGTAAAATAGAGGCACCATAACTAATTATCTATCCATCCATCCATCCATCCATCCACCCATCTTCCAATTGCTTATTGAGAACTGTTCTCAAAGGGCAAACACTGCTACATGTTTATATAACAATCTTAAGACTGAGATGGAAAGCTGAGGTATCTGAATTAGGGGAATCAGACACATAAAATGGAAACTGCTCTGCCAGGATCACAGCTGTTTCTGTTCAGTATGGGAGTGACTTTCTTATGATTATTATAAAATAGTTCCTTAATATTTTGCTTTGGAGTTTATCACTATTTGCATCATCATCATCATCATCATCATCACTATCATCATCATCATCATCATCATCACTATCATCATCATCATGACTGAGAAACAGAGGACTGGGATGCTAAAACGTAGCATAAAATTAGCTAATTTTGATTCCAGTACATTCAGTTATTTTTCCCCAATTACTCCCTACATGAAACTCATTTTGTGAGATTCCCTGGATTGGATTCATATATGCAGATTGGGTTCATTTTTATAATCAACTTTTTTGTGGTTGTTATATATTTCATTACATTCCAACTGCATTATTTATGTTTAATTAAAATGTTCTGATTATTTTCATTGACAGACAAAAAATGCAGGAATTACTGCTCCTTTGGAAACAAGTGACAAAATACATAATAATATGACTATTTACAATCATGTTTGCTTTTTTGGTCACACTTTGAGGGGACATGAATAATGTAGTAGTACATGTTTACTTAATGCATTAATTGACCAGTAACTAAGTGTTAATTATGTACTGATCCCCTGCTTGTCCATCATTAATCAATCATGACAGTACATGTATTCCATTCAGGCAATATTAGTTAACAGTTAACTAATTAGTTAATAATGGTAAGACTTCACTCGGGGCAAAAATTTCTTAACTCATTTACTACTCAAGAACAAATCATGAACTAATATAGGCTTCCCTATGAAATACATGAACTGTCATGATTGATTAATGCTGAATGAACATGGGATCAGTACTTACCAACCAATTACTATTGTTAAAACTAAGCCATGCTGTAGATTCAAAACACTTGAGTAAGCCAAGTTTGTTCATGAATTTGAATAATTCAACTTTTGATTGCAAGTATCACACATACGGTGGCACCTCACTGATTCCCAGGTAACTGGGATAGCAGTCTAGGATGAAAAGGCTGAAAAAATTTAATAAAGTCATTCTGCTTGTATAATTTTCAGTTTCATTTTGCTTTTGTGTTTCTTCCACTGGTGAATGTTTATTTTGTAATTCTTGCTAATTTATTGTGTTTTATTATGTTGGAATGATATCTGAATGGCTTATTTTGTGCCAACTTTTTTCTCATGTCTCCTTGGTTTTATTACAAATCCCCTGAGGCTTATTTTGCATGACTTTTGTATCATCTCTGGAGCAAATTCCCAGCACAAGCCCCCCTTTCGAGAGTGGAATCATGAGTGCTGTCAACTCCTGTCAAAAGGTCCCTTCAAGTACACTTCATCCCAGTCAGAACTGTCATTGTAACAGAGCTAGTCATGTGACCATGGCTAGAGACACCACTCAGTTGGTAGTGTCTTCGTTGCAGAGATAGTCATGTGATCATAGTTAGAGACACCACTTAGTGGGCAGTGTGATTGTAACAGAGCTAATCATGTGACCCTGGCTAGTAACACCAATCAGTGGGCAGTGACATCGTAACAGAGCTAGTCATGTGACCATGGCTGGAGACACTATTTAGTAGGCAGTGTCATCGTTACAGAGCTAGTCATGTGACCATGGGTAGTGACACCACTCAGCGCACATGTTATTGTTACAGAGTTAGTTCCAAGAGGGAATCTTGGATGTTCTACCCCTGAGCAAAATACATAATTGCCTCAGCAAATAACTAGCTACATAAATAGATTTTAAAAATTTTTTGCAATCTATTTACAATGAAAATATAATGATTTTACCAAAGTACCTGCAAGTGATTTTGCTGGAGGTCCCGTCACAGGTTTCACTTTAGTAACCTCATCACTTAAATCCCAGATAGAGGATTGTCTTTTTTAATTAATTTACAACAAGGAAATGGTGAACCAGTCATGCATTTCACAGTCCCCCTTAATTCTCACTTCTATTTTTTCCCTTCACGCTTCAACGAAGGTTGCCCCCCCCCCAAAGTTTGGTGCCAATCAAGTCTTTAGCTGAAAAGCGTCTGGAAGAGATAACATTATTGTTATGGATCAGATCATGAAAGTCATTCAGAAACCAAGGGACTAAGTTCTCCATTAACAATCACCAGCATGCAAGCTAATCCATTCCAATATAGGAAACAAGAACTGGGGCAAATTAACTAATTATTCTCCCTCCTATAAAACCTTCACACAAATAATGGCTATTTTTGCTTCATAGTTTATATGTCTTATACAGTTTAGCCTAGATCTTCAGCTTATGACTAATACAAATGAAAGTCCTTAGCACTATATTATAATAATCCATTCATTCACCTTCCATGCAGGGCACATATACAACCATGGAAAAAATAAAGAGACCACTCTATATTTTTTTAGGAATCTGCACTGTTAAATCCTGGCTTAATCGTGGTTCTACTGACAAAAGGCTACACTGAGCAGCAGGTTGCTTCCAGGTTCAAAATTTCTAAGGTCATGATACACAAGAATAACGTGAAACAGGAGACGCTGAGAATGAACAGAAACCAGCATAATAGAGGGTGGAAGCAACTTTCTAATGGCAGAAATGACCGTTAACTTATGCGACTGTTTCTCATGAATCATAGGATGACATCAAGTGACCTTCCAAAGGAATGGGAAACATTAAGTGCAGGTGTGAAGTGCACTGTTAGGACAGATCATATCAGGCTCCTAGAAGCAGGACTGAAGTCCCATAAAGCAAGGAAGAAGCCCTTCATTAATGAGAAACAGGGAAGAACCAGGCTACAGTTTGCAAAAAACATTATTCGACCGACACACCCATAAATTGAGAAATGAGTTTGCAGTTAGCCTAGGGTGACCACATAATCCATGTCATCCCGGACACTTTGAGCTAGGACAGGATTTGCAACCTACCATTTCAATTAAAAGGACCTGGATTTCACTTAAGTACCGAGTTCTTGCTGTGTGCTGATTGGTCAGTCTCCTATAATCATGCACGTGTCACTAATGTTAATGTGAACAGCTGGATGAGTCTTTCAGTCAAAGAAACAAACCTGTCAAAGCACGAGAAGAACTGAACTATTTAACCAAGCACAGGAGCCTTTCGGTTTTAAGGTAGTTTGTAAAACCTGAAGTAGCTCAAGGTGTCCGGGATGACATGGATTATCTGGTCACCCTAAGTTAGCCTAACTGCATGATTATGAACTGCAGGAACAGAGCACAGGCGAGTCTCGAACCCACAACCCTGGAGGCATTAGGCAACAGTGCTTACCCAATTCAGTTTATAAATAAGAAAGCATCAGATCCATGGATCATGTAGAATAATTAAGATTGGTGTTTAGTGGAAAAAAAACATCTGTACCTTCCCCAATTTCATTTAATTGGTATGCTTTAACATGAGGTCTTGCTGGCTGAATGGTAACAGAGATGGCAGGTTAGCTTTGGAAGTAGAGTCTTCTAGCACTAGTAGGGGTGTGGGGTGAGAGAAAATTTAAAAGACAGATCTAATGGCTATTGGAAGAGGGATTTCTCACTAATGTCGGACGCACACACTTGATGCACGCTCTCTGTGTCATGCCTCGCTGCCTTGCTTCTGCTTACACAGTAAGTATTGTATCTGTATGGGACCTGAGAGCACAAGCCCAGAGCCTGTTATTTAGAATATGCTTGGCATCACAGAGATAGCACAGTTTACCAGACTATACTAGATGTTCACATCACTCTGGTACATCAATTGGTGAATAAATTGAAGCTGACATCAATTTAAATGGGGATCACCTTCAAAGTCCAAAGCTTCAGAAGCTGCAGTCTCACCACATAGTAGCTCATCTTCTTTCTGAAGGCGCAGCAGGCATGAGGGAGGCAGCAGATACACGGAAGCGGGAGAGGTGGTGCTGCAGCCCATCATCTTCTTCTTGACAATATTAAGCCCATCAAAAACATTTTTTCATGAACAAATATGTCCTTTACAAATTATTCATTGCACTATCCATAAAATAAAGATACACTTTCCTACCTTTTATATTAAAAAAAAAAATGTAAGTGGTTTATGTTTTTAAAATAAATTTGTTGGCAATTCACTTGTATTTTCAGAGATTGAAAAACCTCATTCTTAGAACCTTTCTGTTGTCTCCAATAGTGTGCCTCCTTCAACACTCTTATGGAGGACCTGGGAATCTCCTTCAAGTGTCTCAAGACTGCCAAGAAGAACCCAAGGACCAAGGGACGGTCGGGGCTGGTCAACTTTTTGCCATGCCACCCCAAACGCATCCTGAGGAAAGAAACCATGGCGTAGAGCTGTCCTCTTTGATTAGCTGTCTGTGAAATCCCACCCACTACACCTTCACAGAAGTTGCAGATATACCACCATTATGGTGCTATGCGGCAGTTTGTTTGCTGTATGCAAAACAACAATAGCAACAATAATTATTATTGTGATTCAGAACCCCATCTGGAGGCCATATATCCACCTTGTTTCTGGATACACTCAAGAACTGCCGCTAAATTTAATTTCAAGTGAAGTCAAGTGGACTTTTACATTGTTGTTTAGTTTTCTTTTTTAACTGCTGTTTTCAATTGCACAGGCACAAAGACATTGCATTTTCAAAGGTTAATTTTATGTGATGCATATTTTCAATGTGATTGACGTTAAAAAAAAGAGATAAAATATTCTTATGCTCCTCAGTTTCTCTGTAAATTCCTTTTCAGTAACCTGTAAACGTGTTTACATCCTGTGTCTTGTAAATTTATATATTTTAAATAGAGAGCCTTACACAGCATCACACATATGCTATGGGAGAAATCAGTAGCTTGTGTAGTACACCAGCAATTGAAACACCCTCCAGTCCCTTTTCCATGACCAATTATCCAGCACACATTCACTATGAACCAGGGGGTGCTGCACAAAGCAGGATTTCTTTCTTAGCCGGATAGCTTGTCAGATTTAAGGTAGCCTGGACTTTGGAGGTCCCTAGGGTTTAAAGTGGGCCAGAAGAAACAAATGTTACACGATATTTTGTGACCGTCGTAATGTGTGACTTCAGGGCCACTGTTTTGCATGTTATTGGGAATGAACGCAACTGAACAACAGTCGCAACATCGGCTACACATTTCACAGCTCAGAATTACCCACTCTTTCAGCCATGTTAATTTTGAAGGAACATGCAGAAGAGTTATTTCCAGTCATAGCTCTGGAGACAACAATAAGAAATACAAATATGAGGACGGGACAGAAAATGGAAACGCTGCTGCATATTCAATTAATGAACAGATAAATTTGATGGGTAGTTTCATACATGATGAAGCCATGTCAAGCGAGTTTATTTTTCGTGTACTGCAGCCAGGCTTTCCCCCCAGATGATACCATCAGTATACTACGTCCACACTGCTACGTGTTCATTTAAAAATGACTGGAGCATTAAAACGAAAATAATATCCATATACACAGGCTTTTCCACGTCGTTTACTAAAGTATTTCCATACACACTCAAACAAGCGAAAACATATGTGACACAGCTGTCAGCCTACGTTACGCATGCGCACATTGACACAGTGACCGGAAAATTAATTTCATTTTTTGATGCGACTAGATGGTGGTCTTGGGCTTTGAACCCTTTTATGAACAGAGAGCACCATCTGATGGGGTCAGAAGATACAGCAAATGGTTCGCGAAGCTATATTTGCTCGTTACTACAGGTCAGGAAGAAGGAAAGCGCAGTCGAAAGCAGTTCCTCCATATCCGCCATGTTGGAATACCGTTTGTTGCGTGTAGGCCTGTAGGGTGTCCAGGTGACCAATCAAACAATGAGATGGTGTAACCAGCAATGACGTATGTTTACTAGATTTGCTATCACGCGACAGCAAGTGCAAGGATTTGACCGCCATATTGGAGAAGTCGAAGCAGTCCTTCCCACTATGCTGCATCTGGCTGCAGAAACAGGCGGGGATGCTGCTCCAGTGATATAACCTTCCGCCAGTTAGTGTGTTTTCTCATCATTGTATATTTTTGTATTAGCAGTCGTGTGATATTGCCTTGCCTACATACATTTTGTAGCCTACAGAATAACACTGGGCGGTATACCCATTCATCTGGTATACTGGTTATAATTTCCCGTACGGTATGAATTTTTAAGCTACCGCCATAAAATAGCATAGCTGAAAATATACAACTGCGATTGTGTTGTAATGTAATAATATTGAAACAGTTAAGCAGTTAACCATGACGAGTCAAGTGCTGGGCATGTCACACGCCACATACTATTACTATTCTAAATTGATTGTATTTTGGAAGTTGCAGTGACATGCAGAATTTTATTTTGAAGACACAATAGATTAGCCGCAATATGCCAGCCTATGTTTGGGCTGCTGAACGCTTATATTTTATTACTTACTTATCGGGTACAGCAGTCAAACCTTATTAACTTTTAAACTGTTTCTGTTGGGGAAGTTGCAGTGACATTCAGAATTTTAGTTTGAAGGGATTAAAGATGCCGGCCCGTGTTTAGGTTGTTGTGGAGAATCCTGTCGGCATTTTTATTTTACCAAAAAAGAACTTTTACTTTAAATAAATGCTTATTTTTTAAAACCAGCCTAATTCAGTGTAATGTGTTGCCAGATCATCGTGCTGACACTGAGAAATGCTAGTATTGCGTGTCGGGTTTGCAGGTCTCTAAATCGGATAGAATAATTTGTTCGGGTTGATGGTGGGTGGGTGATATATATACACACACACAGTGGTACCTCAGAACTCGGGTTCGAATCCTAGTTAGTTCGAGTTCTGATCGAATTTTCCCCATAAGAAATATATGGAAAACCAATTAATTGGTTCCCGGCCCAAAAAAATTACACCTAAATATGTCTTTTTTAGCATTTAAACACAAACGAACAGGATAAAACAAGAACAGCATTTTTCTTAATGGCTTCCAAAACGATAAAGAGTGTACCCCGGCCAACACTACCCCTGTCCTGCCCCGATCGTCCGCTCCTTCCGGGTGCCACGCCCCCTCGTTAACCTCGTGTGGAATCCCCGTGTGATCAGCTGTTTCTGATTGTTGTCATTAGTCCTCTGTATTTAGTCTGCGTTTCAGTTTGTTTCCCCAGTCCGGTCATTGTAACGTCATCATGTTGTTCTGTATACATGTTCTCAATTAAACCCCGTATTTCCTGATCGCTTGAGTCCTGTACCTGCTTCCCCGGTCCGGCTCGGCCTATCATGACAACCCTAAGCCATGCCCCATCACTGCGCCAACACTAGACTATCCCATGCGGTCCATTGTTTATTTTTATTATTACTCTGTATTCGTAAATTTTTTTGTAAATCGCAAAGTTTTAGGTTATAACATTTGTAGAACTATTGCGTAACTTTTTGGTGAGCAATGGCTATTAAAATTATATAAAGTACAGTTTATTATTATTAATAATATGTAATAATAATTTAATATTAATATTATTAATATTTTCAATGAAAAAAAGCACTATCACTAACAAATAATAATAATAATAATAATACATTTTATTTATAACGCACTTTTCATTAACAAAATCTCAAAGTGCCACATTAAAAACAACAAAGTTAAAAATATCCATAAAATCAAAATAATATCACTACTACTAAATATGATATCTTAGCAGTTGTATGCTTTCCTAAATAAAAAAGTCTTCAAATTTGCTTTGAACGAGTCCAGGTTCTGTGTAACTCGCAGCTGGACAGGAAGATGGTTCCATAGCTGTGGGGCAACAGAGCAAAAAGCTCGACCTCCCATAGTACACAGCTTATTTGATGATGCTGTCACAGCGAATGTGAGGCTGAGACTGAAGCGTTACCCTTTGTTTCCGCTGAGACGTGCTGCGTGACTCATTTCCCCGCAAGTACAAGTTATCTTAGGTCAGCGTTCACGGTTCAACTTCTGAGATTCAGATCGAGTTCTAGGTCATTTGTTTTTTTCGAACTGGTTGGTTCGATTTTTAAGAAATTCGAGTTCTAATGAATTCGAGAACTGAGGTGTGTGTGTGTGTATGTATGTATATATATGTATGTACGTATGTATGTACACACACACAAGTTCGTAAGCATCTGTGTGTATATATATGTGTGTGTGTGTGTGTGTATGTACATATATATATATAGGCCTATATATACACACACACACACGCACAAGTTCGTAAGTAGAGGAGCGTCTGTATAATTATATATATATATATATGTGTGTGTGTGTGTGTACGCTCCTCTACTTACGAACTTTCACACATATGAACGAAGAGGACTGTAAGTCCAAATTGTGTTCGTTGGGCTCCCGCTTCCTGTCCGCGCCAATTCCGCATAATACGTCATCTGGCCGTTACTCCCGCCGCACGGCAGCGTAGCGTGCGGATTCCCAGCATCCTAGTTCTTCATACTTGCGTAAACCCTTTTTTTTATTATTTTTTTTTATTGAACAATCATTCATGTTCAAACAACTCGGCAATATCAAACATCATTATATTACTACAGAACAGGTGCATACAAATAAAATAAAAAGTGAACGGAGAGAGAAAAGAAAAAAAAAACTCCATGCAAGGGGGGCTAGGGTTTTTCTTTTAAATCATATTCTATAATAATTGAAAACAAATTTACTGCATTTTTACCTTTCATTACCTTTAGGGCTTTTGTATACAGAATAAACTCATTATGAAATGCACAAAAGGTTGGTTTTACTTTCAAGTATTTTGACTTATGTATATAGAATTTGCCGAACATGAGGATGTTATTTGCGTAAACCCTTAAAATGATGTTGAATGTCAAGTTACGAACGGCCGTTCGGAACGTAACTCGTTCGTAAGTAGAGGGGCGTCTGTATATACATCTCAAGTGGTGTCAGTCGATTAAAAAAAAAAAAAGCAGTTTATCGCTGTAATTGATAAGTTTAAAATGTCTTTGTTTTTTTTGGAAGGTGAAACAAAAGACAAATACATGGGTGGTTTTGGAAAAAAGACATGACGAGGAATCACATGTTTTTAAACTATAACATCTTGGTTTTGTTAATTAAAACCACTCAATTGCATGGTTCCAACTTCCAAATATGTAAGCACCTGCTTTTGGGAAAACCCTGCCCAGCTTTTGTTTTTTAATTTTGCATAGCAACTTCGCTTCTTCAGTTTTTGACCGAACAGATAATACGGAAGTTGCATTATTTATGTGAAATATACTAGTGTTTTTACTACAAAATGTAATATTTTACATTAAATTTGTTATTTTCAGCAAATACAATCCTACTGTTTTAAGCTATTTTACTACATGTATTTTCTGGTGTATAGTTTTTCTTTATAGTTAGATACAGTACAGTATACAGTAGTGATCAAAATTAGAAAATAAGTGACATTATTGTAATTTACAAAGTTACTGCTTATCTGAATTCGCAGTTATCCATGAATTGAAGAGATGTATCTTTATTGCATTTTCCTCAGTGAAAACTCAGAAACGTTTCACTGGTAGTGTAGGCCTATATGCACAAGTGGCAGTGAAACCCTTAAGTAACAACAAAACTATTGCACAAAAGTGTACTGAACTTCACTGTTTTAGTCCATCTGGTGAAGGTCACTTGGTGGAGGTGCCTTACCGAGTCCCATGCGCCCAAGGTGGAATTACTTGATTGTTCAGCTTTCACTCTCACAAGCCACCATGTCATCCTGGTCCTCCGGCCCTCTGCAAAAGTACCACAGTTTCTTTATATTCTGTAGTGCTGGTTTTCTTTCTGTTTTGTGTGAGATGGCTGTAAAGGGTTGGCATGCAGCCTTGTGGAGACTGCTTGTGTGTAGTAACAAGCCCCAAGCTCAGATAGAGAAGCCTTCAGGGAACACTCCTGTGATTTGTCAGGAGTGTCATCCAGAAGTCCACATCCTGTATGATCTGAACTACAAAACGGTCTTTCTGCATCCACACAACAAAGTGTGTGTTTCCCGCAGCAGCTGCAGTGAATGAGCCCATCAGGTGATGCCCCAAGTTCTGGAAATGATGGATGTATTATAAACCCACGCTGCTCTACTTTGAGGTTCTCGTGCCGGGATTCTGTCAGTGTGACATGCGTCTGCCTTGCTCCTTCCTTGTGGTCCGTCCCCCATCTGATGGCAGCTGTGCATCAGACACAGCTGGTTTGCCAACACCGGTGGACATGGCAGCATGTATATTGGAAGCTGTTATTCTTCCTACTCGTAATGTGTTCCAGGCATGGGATTGATGTTGACGTCTTGTCTGCGCTTCCACTACAACTGCTTGTGCCTCTGTTACTGCTACTGTACCACCTGTGTCAAGCCCTCACAGTACCGGTGCAGGACAAACAGTTCTCGTCCATCGTTTTCTGGGTACTATACACATGGCTTGACAGGGTCAGCATAATCATGGTAGCAGTCCTCCATACCAGACAAACAGCCTTGCTGTGATTGTGCAAAACTTGAAGTAGGGTGTGACAGGTCCAGCAGTGTGGGCTTATGCCCGCGTGGATTTCATGCAGCCAACATGAGTTCGAATCCCTAACATTCTTTCCTCTCCACTGATGCACTTGTTGAGCACCTTCTTAACCGCACCAGAGAAGAAGTCAATCTTGTAGGCCACCTCTGCTTGGATGGTGGTTGTTATCCAGTAGGCTGGAACATCACTGACTTGTCTGACTGTTTTGCCCCCCCCCCCCGTAAGTATTATAGAGTATGTACTCTTTGAAAATATTGGGGTGGGGGGGTATCATCGTTATATTACAGCCTTGTCGTATCTCGTATGTCGTATTCAGTCTCATGGGTGACTACAGGGTAGTGTAGAAACTGCACACCATGCACGCCACAGCAGAAAGTGTGAGCGACTGGGTTATAATTCCTTTGCTGTGCTAAACCTGCTTTCCAGCGCCTCACCGCTTTGCCGTAATCAGCCCTGCGCCAAGTGACAAATGAAAATGTACGGCTCTCATCTGTGTGTGTTTGCTGGCTCGGGGTTTTCCCGGTGAATCTTCTAAGGGGCGGTGACTCACCACAAGCCTCTACACATTATACCCGTAATATTAAGGGAATATATTTTGATCAGTATGAAGGATCTCAAAAGCTGCAAGGTATGACAGCAAATTAGGTTTTACTTTGGCAGGCAGTAATAAACAACACAAATCGATTTAATAACTCGTTGAAACGGTGTCCATTCAAGCACAGTCTAACTATAGACCTAAGACTATGACTTTAGAAGTCTAACTCATGTTATCATCTAGTCGGTAGGCTACAGTATATATGCTCAGACAATAAAGCTTTCGCTAAACACATTTTCACTACGCAGCTGAACCCGCATAATTGAATTTACTGAATAAATAATACATCTTACACTCTTGCTGATTCACCAGCTTGTCGGTTTAAAATATGGTCTTATCATATCTATTCGTCAAGTTGCACTAATTGTTAATTTTCAAACAATTTACAGATGAATTTTACACAATGAAGCAAAAATGAAGAATTATGCGGTCCTTTTCAGCGGGTTCCATAGCAGTTGCCGCGTTTGAAAGAGTCCGCACTGTTCACCCATACGACACGCACCGCCGAATAGTCACGCATTAAAATGGATACAGCCACACAGCTCCTGGGAACAAATATGTCAGGTTAAATTAAAGCCTGAAAATTCAGCCTTAAGCTTTCCGCTACGCCAAATAACAGATCAATAAATAAACTGCACATGGACATTAATGCATTATTTGTATGGCTCGGGTTATAAAGTTTAATACAAGCACTGGCCAGAAGCATTTCCGCTTGCTTTTCACCAGGATGGTTTTACAAGTTTATTATTGTAGTAAACCAAGTTTTAGTGAAACGTCATGCATAATGTGGATGCTCACTCAAGAGGTATTAACTATAAGACGGAAAGGCAATTAACATTTCAATCTTTTGTAAAAATCTTAAGTTACTCGAAGAGTTATGTTTGCAATTCATTCTAAAATTGGTATTAAACAGGTATTGGCTTCAATTCAAGATGACAGTCCTGCTTTTTGTGCATAACCAAATGATTTATGCCTGTATGGTCTGATGTAACCAAATAGTCAAAATGGTAAGCAACTCTTTTAGGGGATGATAAAACCTGATGGTATTTCTGGGAAATTCTGCTGATGAAAACATAGGCTAATAAGCTTTTATATTTGATTGGATGGCAAGAACCCTGAAAACACTTAGTGCTCTTGTAAGACAGTTCAGCTTGAGGTCTACAAGGCACGACCAATAATTGCCTTTGATGTGAAGTGCGACCACTAAAAGGTCCTTTTTACTGCCCTGTTCTCGGTGCACGTTCAGCTACAGTGACTGTTATTATGCAGAACAATGGTGGGAGGATGCACAATTCAATAGCAGTCGGAACTGGTCTTCCGAAATGTCACGGTTCATTCCGGATTCCCTTTCATGTGAGGGGGCTGGCTGGGGTAGTGACATCCAGTGCTAGGGACAAAGCCACACAGAGCTGGCCAGCCGTGCCCTACAAAGGCCCTGTAAAAGTTCATGAACACAGGTCATTGTCTGGAAAGAAAGTGACATCACCTGGACTTTAAAGGTAATTATCAGCATCTAACTGGAGCAGTTGGTGCATAATTCACAGCTGCAAAAAGTCAAACAATGCAGAAACTTGCAGACGTGTATTCCAGCTGCTGGGGAGAGGCTCTGGCCAGGCCCAGACCAGGGTAGGTGGTTAGGACTCTGGTGGACAAATAGAGTTCTTCTGGCTCTCCTA
Organism: Paramormyrops kingsleyae; assembly: GCF_048594095.1. Taxonomy (NCBI): domain Eukaryota; kingdom Metazoa; phylum Chordata; class Actinopteri; order Osteoglossiformes; family Mormyridae; genus Paramormyrops; species Paramormyrops kingsleyae. The sequence continues at coordinate 20,325,605 of NC_132813.1, forward strand.
TAAACTCCCAAAGACTGCAGATAACATGATCATTGTTATGAGTCATGTAGAAAAATTAATGCAATCAGTTTTATTTATGTCTTAGATGGTGCATTGCACTAGGGGTGCAGTGGAACCTGTTAAATGTAACTAAACAAGTACAGCACTGTACGAACAACACGTGTCATGGGTTCAGATCCCAGCAAGCACACAGAACCCTTCCCTCTACTGTAAGTCAGCTTAGATTAAAGTGCCAGATAAATTGATTAAAGTAAATAGTCAGTCATAGGCATTTGCTTCCAGATATGTTTTGAGGGTGATATTATTTTTGGGCTGTGCAGTAAGAGCTGTGGTTTTCTATCATAAATTCGATTTGAGTCATATATTGAAAATGGAACAGCTCATTTACATAATTTCACTGGAACAGTTACCAATACAATTCCGGTAAAAGTAGACAAACACGTTTAAATCCAAAAAAAAAAGAACATTTTCAGGTGCAGCATGACTTATACATGGTGACTACATCACCTTTAATAACCGTAGTTATTAAGAGCTCATCATTTTATGGATCTTACAGATCACGATGTCGTGCTGAAAGCCACATAATTTCAAAATGTAAGGCATCTCAGAAAGATGGTATGGTACAATTAATATACCCTGAGCAGAAAGATATAGATAGATAAAGAAAGACTTAAAGATATAGGTAGAAAGGTAGGGGAAACACCCTGAATGGGATGACATGTAGCCACATCCACCCATTTTCTGCATCTGCTTGTCATATTCAAGGTCATGGGGGTCTGGAACCCAGAAGCTATGGGTACAAGGCAGGGAATAACCCAGGATGGGGCACCAACCTATCGCTGGGCACATTTTATATTCAATTGGATGGCAGGGGCCCCCCCGAAAGTACTCATCACTCTTGTGAGACAGTTTACTCGCCGATTTACTCACTCACACATGCACACCTACAGGCACTTTGGTAACTCCAATTAACCACAGTATGTTTTTGGACTGTGATGGGAAAAGGGAGTACCCCAAGGAACCCCCCCCGCCCACACACACTCTCTCTTAAACCAAGGACCCAGAGATGTGAAGTAACAGTGCTAACCACTGCACCACCATGCCACCCAGCCAGGTAATCAAAGATGATAGCCAAACAGCACATCTTTGGACTGAGGGAGGAAACCATGCAAACTCCATACACACACACACACACACACACACAGAGCAGACTCACATTTCAGATTTCATCCACAATGCTGTAAGACAATGGAGCTACCCACTGAGCCACCGTAATGAGACAGAAGCCAAACAAATTTACTCACTGATTAAGAAAACACAGACCCAGTGTGAATCTGGGAAATGGGCTGAGACAGCATTATTATATTTATTCCAAAGACATTAAACATTATGAATGACGGTGGAGAGCTGTTAAAAATGCATTAACATCATCATTATCCAAATGTGTCATCAAATCATCAATATGTAGATGACACTGGAATAGTGCATACAAACTTTTACAAACCTGAGAATTCAAATTGATTCAGTGTAGAAATTCACTGAAGTCCGTTTGTTTTCCAGGCTAAGTTTGACTTCAAGAGCATAGAACTGCAAAGCGTTTATCTCTGTATTACTATTGGCAGATATTTCAGTAGCTGCTTTTCCACCAATTTCTTGTTTTTTGACCCTAACAGCTAAAATCTTCTGCTGAATAACAGCTCAGGGGCTGATGTTGGAATCAGTTACTTTAGGAAGAAAGGATGAGGAACTAAGTCGGCCGGTAGCTAAATGCTGCGGCAAGCAGGAGGGCGAGGTTAGGCGCTAGGAGCTCCTGCTTGGAAGTTCAAAGCGGGGTGGGTGGTGTGAATGAGGCGGAGGGAGCCGGAGAAAAATGAGAGCGAAGGATGGAAGGAGACAGAGAGAGGGTGAGAGACACTGACTGAGAGGGGATGGGAAGGAGAGTGAGAGAGAGGAGAGACACTAAGAGAGAGAGACACAGATAGAGTGAAATACGGCGAGAGTGAGAAGGAGGTATGAGCAGCACAGTGAGTGTACGAGGCAGTACGAGGCAGTGGGTGAGGGAGATTTGATCATTTTAAATAGGACTAACAGACAAGCCCAGGTGAACTGCAGTGATTGTCATAGTTTGGCAATGGCCCATTACATCATCAGCTACTTTGATTATTTTTAGTGGTTTTTTTTTGTACACTTAGTCATTTTTTTCTGTTAATGGTTTTGTCTGAGACAGATAGTAAGAAAGCAATGACCATCTTAAATAAAAAATACACTTTAAAATGCCAAATAAGTTTCAGTACATCTAACCCCAAATTTTCACCTTGAAACTTCATTTAGTAGAAACTTAGTAGAAAAATGGCTGCAGCAAAACACAAAATGATGGAATGTAAGTTATTTTTTTCAGAATAATAATAAATAAAAATAGGTCCCTGGAAGCAAAACAATACTGGATGCCTATATACAAAAAATCCCAAAATGAATTATTGGACCGGGAATGGGTATGTCAATTATAAAATACAATTCATAACACATAAAGCAGAAGCACTCAACATAAAAAACAGAGAGAGTGCATTTTTATAACAAACATGTTAAATAATCAATCCATAAAAATAGTTATTTGGCCAAATTGACTAGTGAGGCTAAGACAGCAAGAAGCAGAAAAGCAGCATAAAATGGAAACTGCATTGAAAAGAGGGATGAAGGGAGAGAGGGATGAAAAAGAAGGGGCAGTGGAAAAGAGGACCTGACACAGTGTTTTGTCTGTGGTGTTTAGGATGCAGATGCCCCCCCCCCTCTACATCTGGCTTTGGATCTCCTGTCATTTTTCAGTACATCAAAAATTGCCCAAACCTATAAAGAAGTAAACCAAACAGTCAATGGTTTAGACATCCACGTATTCAAACACGCACTTGGTGGGGCATTTGGAGAGAAAAAGATAAGGCTTCAGCTGGGTTTGCATTAATCTCCTGTCGCAATGATGGTTTAAGGTTTTTGACTTTTGATGAATTACAGGATTGGGTTTAACTCTGCTTTCATTTTGTTTCAGGCAGCCTGTAATCTCCTAGCCCTGCGTTCTTAATCAGAAACTATGAGTCTTTCTTTTTCTCCTGGGCTGGGATTACAGCCCCTGACTGCCTCGCCTGACCTGGTTCAGCCTGCGCTCTGACACTGATCTTCCTCTCTCCCACACATGTTGCCCGAAAGACCTCATTGTTGCCGTTTGCCCCCATTTAGTTGGAAACGCTGGCAGAAGAACACAGACATGGAGAAGGACCTCAGATGTGAATTTTAACAGCACAAACTGCAGGATATACAAATAATAGAAGCGGGTGCCCCACTATTAATTCGGGCGATGGGTTTATCAACCTGTCTGCAGATTAGTTTACTTTGTTAACTTTTTACAATGACTGACTATGGTTGATATATACACATGCCCATTGACAAGACAGTTACATTACTTCATTAAATAACGTTAACAATTTTTGTAGCACTGAAAATAACGAATTTTATGCCCCCCAAACACACAACCTCCTTAAATTTCTATCAGATGAAAAAAGAGATTAAATACATTAAAGGTGAAATTTTATATTCCATATTTTGTCATGATAAAAACAGTCACACAGTACATCAAGCTGAAAAACACTAAATAGTTTGTTTCCAAAACACTTTAGGGATCGTTTCAAGCTGCGACCCAGTCAGTAAAACCCAGGCATTCGTGAGCTTGAAAGTCATAATGAGACCACCAGGGACTTACGCCGGATAAACTCTAATCTGCATCCCTATTCATATTCTCCCCGCCTAGGAAAGACATAAAACCGATTCTCCAGTTAGTATAAACCATATGACTCAGGGAATACAATTTCAATAGATTAAGAATTTCAAAATAAATTACAAAACGATAGATTGTGTGAAAAATAAACTCTGATCTATATTCTATGTCGCGTTTAGAGCACTCAAACTGTTGTCCATTGAGCACTGTTCATTGTTAAAAAAAAAAAAAACAATTCACTGTAGATTTGTAGATTTATGATGCTTAAGAGGCTATTCTTGGTATAATAGGAATGACGATTTTCCTAGTTTGTTTTTTTATATTACTTTTCCTTTAATAAATGTACACCAATTAATCATTTATACCCAATCACTTCTCTAGATAAGTTAATGGAAAAATTATGCCAATTTTTCTGCAAGATTATATATAACCTCAGATATTATTGATAAACCAGACACAGGTGCAGAAAGCCTTATGTGATAGGAGAGCTTGCTAATTTGCAGTGTCCAGTGATTCACGACAGAAACTACAAGGAGGCCACTCAAAATCAGGATAAATACACACACGGTCCAAGTAAAGATCCATCCTGTTTCTTCTTTAATTATTTTGGCTGCTTCAACACCTCCAACTTACAGGGAAATTTAGGGCTTGGTGGCAGGATTGGCTCATCCATTCGGGCTAGTGCAGTGCTGAGGTATGACCTGCCACATGGCTGCTCTCGGGTTCAGGTGGTTTATCGTGTGGTGGGCGCGGCAACGCCCTGTAATCAGCGCCCGCTCCTTTCCCCCCTCCCCCCCAAATAATGGATTATGGTCAAGGCTGAATTTACAGGACTTAGAACCCTCACTACAGCATAAAACCCTGCCATACCATGCGGAAAATATCTTTTGGGGCCTTAAAACTCAGGTTAGCCGGTGCGTAAGTCGGGCCTTGAATATGGTAACCTTTAGTAAATGTTTGCTGGTTATGTCTAACGCATTAATAAGATGTACCAGTGCACACATTTTGTGAAAGCATGTTCTGTGATTTGTGAGTTTTGCACTGATTGCCAAGTCAGTACAACATCTCTATGATTATTTTCTTCAATAACTGAGTGAGCAGATCCATATGCTTTCTTAGGTCTACATTTCATGGTAACTCGGTATTTTTTGCCAAAAAATAAACATTATTGGCCTCTGATTAGAATATAGCAAATATAAAGAATGAATGATAGATACTCTGAAGAAGAAGGACGAGACCAGAAGTGACTTTTATGACACCCGGTGGTGTGGAAAGCTTGAGACCACAGGGCTTGAATCTAGACAAACTCCTCTCGCTAGACATAAGACCTAAGTGTCTTCTCAGGCTGTGCAGCTGACGAAGGATAAAACTGTACAAAGAAAAGCTAAAACAGATGATTGGGCCATTTGGACATGTTCTGCTTCAGTGTTGCGCTCAGATTTTCTAAGATCCTCATATGGAACAAATCATGACCTTACCAACAGTGTGTCTACTGATGACAGACTGCCCTCACTCGGCCATGCCAGGGTACTACACAAGTTAATTCTGCTCAACTACTGCTGCTGTTATTGAAACCTGTCAAAATTACTGCTCAGGGGTTCCATGTGCTTCTGAAATATCCAACTCTGCGGTCACAAAATACACAGAATCCATTTAAAAACCTTTGCCATTTATTTCTTACCTCTGTTTAAGAAAAGTAGTTACGAGAAAAAAAGTGTCCTTAAAGTGACAAATGACATAATTATCTAAAAAAATAATAAAAAAAGGTAAAACAAACAAGAATTTGTAAACACAATTAAAAAAACACAATTATGGAGTCCAGACCCTAGACAGTTGGTTCATACATAGGATTTTGTTCCAACCGGGTACTTCATTATTTGATTTTATTCATTATTGCTTTAAATGTGCTAATTCAACTACGGTTGTTTGACAATTAAAGACCTCTTGACATGCAGTGGCCCTCAAGGAGTTGAGACTTTTTATAATGCTATGCCCAGCCCTTTCGGGGTGGGGGCTGGATTCGTTTTGTTTTTACGCTTCATCTCAACTCTTAATTGCTTTACCGAAATTATTATTTCGTTACTGAGTCTTCCTCCCCTCCACACCCCCGGTATTTCAAGTGAAAAATCATACATTGATCAGAAGGACTTACGGCTCCCTGGTTCCCAAGAAAATTGCGGTTATTGACCACATGGCTTAATTACGCAAGATAGACATAGACGTCGTATTAACTTACGGTGTTACGTTTCAGCAACCATCTGACACACCAAGGATCAGCTATCCAAACAAGATATTATATAAAAGGCTGCTTTCAGGCTGCCGTGCAGTCTAATTTATAACACTCTTCATTAGTATCATGCAGCTATAACAAAAGAGAACATTTTTCCAATACAGGAATATAGGAAACCAGAGACTGTATTACTAGCACCTGATACAATGGAAGCAGAAAATCATCGGGTTAAATCGTCTGAAATGAGTTATTGCAAGATAAACGGAAGATATCAAAGGACAAATAACAGCAGTTTCTAAATTTTCAAAAATATTACAGTAGATCTGAATGCATATCAATATTTTTTATGATTTAATGCCTTTGATCACAGGTCAAATGGAACGGAGCTAGATTGGTGCAGGTCTGTGAACCAAACCTTATATCCTTTTTAGATCCTGTAAATTTCAGAAAATTATGGCAACCTCCTATCTGATCGTCCCATAACCCCCTAATTAAGCCTAAATGCACATAATAATAGATATTTTATTGATCCCCGTGGGGAAATTGTCTTTACACCTCCCTCAACTTGCTCCTTGTAGAGTAAGCTGTCTGTGAAGGGCAGCCACCTGTAGTGGTGCCCAGGGAGCTGGGGGTTAAGGGCCTTGCTCAAGGACCCGCAGATATGCTGAGGCTGGGTTTGAACTGGTAACCTTCTGATTACAGGTACACAGGCTTAGCCCACTGAGCCCACACGCTGCCCCCTAATACTTAACACACACATACATACTTAATAAACATCTGTAATAATTAGGAGTAGCAGGTAAAACCAAGAGTTATGCAAGATCGTATTTGGTCACTACTGACTTAAGTTTGACTTGAAAACTAAGTGCTTTAATGCTACCGGCAATTTGCTCAGTACAATCAATAACATTGACAGTAATAACATTTTTGTACATCCTTATCAATCAATGTAATAAATACATTTTGTAACTAATCACCTATATCAATCTCTGTTCAGCCGCTCTTCAACTCGAGATTGGAATAAGTATCAGCTATGATTGCAAATCCTGCCTCACGAAGCAGCGACTAACCGGCTCGTAAGGACACATCCGCCCAGCAAAGGTTTGGGGCTGATTGCTCTTACATTTAGGCTTCATTAAATCATCTGATTGAGCTGTTGAAATTTAACGTGTCTGATGAGGTGATTGACTCTACATCAGTGTCTGGGAAACCCAGACAGTCCACGTTTGGAGGCTGTCTGGGAGGGAGCTGGGAGGCAGTAAAAATGTGGACCGGGGGGGGGGGGGGGGTCCCCGAGGACCGAGCTGGGAAACAATGTCCCACGTGCTAGAAGCACTCACCCAGGTTCAGTGACTGGAAGAGAGAACCCTGGAATATTGCATATTAAAGACGTTTGTTTCAAAACAACATGACTCCAAAATTTACATAGCTTTTTTTTTGCAATTTGTTTTGCTTTCATAAATCCTCATACAATCTATAATTCATTTAATTCCTATTGCACATATTTTACGGAGGGTAACATAGGGTTAGAGTACTCAGAGATGAGGCTACGAGGTTCAAGTTAACCCCAAGAAAACTAATCTATCTTAACAGAAGGTACCTATTCTAAATTTGCTACTGTATAATACCCAGCTGTAAAGTTATAAAAATGCAACCCAAAGACAGAAAAGACCAAAAAGCCTAAGATGCACAGGTGTGTCTGCGGTTCATGTTTTGGTGTTACGTCAACAAACAGAGGACTGTCAAATATTCACCTCCGCAGCACCAGCACATGCCGGTCAGTGACGTCTCCAATAAACCAGATTCGTTACTGGAAACGTTTCCCATTCAGGCCACTGAGCACATGGCAGCGACTAAAATGCTCACGTCCTCAAAAGGACATGACAACCACCCAAGGTGTGATAATAGTACGACTCTCCCCTCCACTCCCCCCCACCCCCCACCAACCCAGGAATGGTCCGGCTGCGGTGGGCAGCGGCGTTGTGGAACAAGCATTTTCAGGGCACGCTGTGGTCCTGTAGTTAAAAATAAGGCACTTTGTTCCAGTGCATTTAAACCAAATTCCTGGCCATACCACTTAAAAAAAATAACAGGGTTATGACCATAAGATCCATAAATCTTGCAAATGTTACATACATATTGCATACTGAAATGCCATACTGATTCTGTAAATATATTGTATGTATGCAAACATACAGAAACATACTGGAAGTACATATACTTGTATGTACATTCATTATAAAGACCTCATTAGGAAGGTATAATCAATAATAAAAACTAGTTTGCTTTATGCTGGGGTGCTAATCTTTGGTAGTAACAAAAAGCAATGTTTGCTTCCACAGCCTTTTCCATTCCCTGGGTAAAATGATGGATATATACATCATATATTAAAGATATATCAAAAAAGACTTGGATAATACTGCAGGGACAAATTTTGTGGACCAGACAGCAGGTTTAAAAATGATAAACTAAATGTTTAAGTCCGTTATTTAAAATTAGGAAAGGGGGAGGGTGTGAAAGACCCTGTGTCAGTCACGCACGTAGCGCTCCTGTCCAGACAGATACCCATGATGGAAATCGGGTCGCAAAGCTCCGGACTGGGGCAGCTGGTTGCCACGGAGACAGGCCTGTCTGTACCACAGTCCAGCGGAGCTGGTTGCTGGGTGGCGGTGATGACCTCATCTGCACAGAAGTCTACAGAGAAGCCTGTGGGGGTGTCCTGCTCGGGGCTGTCCCGGTGGGGGCCGGCGGTGGCGGTGGGCGCGGGGGGGAGCCCGTCCAGGGCCGACTGCTTCGCCAGGGGCTGCAGTTGTTCTGGTACGAGGCCGGTCTCGTTGCACACCTTCTGGCACAGGCCTGAGAGCTTCTGCAGAGTCTCCTTCATGGAGATCCGGAGCTGGTTCCTCTCCTGCAGCAGCTTCTGCTTCTCGCTGTTCTGCAAGGCAAGTGGAATAAATCACAGGAAATGATGCTTTACTTGTCATTTCTGCCAGTATGAGTACAGGTGCAGTGGACGGCTTCTTTCTGCATATCCCATCATGCTCTCCTTTAGGACACACACATACAGATGAGAGTGAAGCCTGGGGACTGAGCGCAGGGTCAGGCCGGCTCTCCAGATGCCCTGGAGCAGTTTTGGGGGTTAAGGGCCTCGCTCAAGGGTTCCAATGGCAATGTGGCCACTCTGCTGCAGACTGGATTCAAACCTCAAAACTTTCAAGTATAAAGTAAAACCAGAGAGAACAGCATGGTTCTGGTGGTTAAAGGCACAGGCTGAGGAGCGGCCCTGATTTTCAGCTCAGCCTTTTAAACCCGATTATCAATGAATCGAACTGCAAGCTACACCAGCAGCTGTTTTGGACGAAGCCAGTCAGCTGCCTCACTTGAATTGAGCCAAAGGTCAACAAAGGCAGAAAACAGCAACTTGAAGGCAAGGGCTCACAACAGAGGTGGCAAACTCATAAAAAGCAGCTTCTCATTACGTTTCCTCTCAGCCGCTCAATTCAGTAAAATCTGGTGAAACTTCACCTGCCGCCACCATAGAGAATATAACTCAACATGAACTAGGTACATTCTATATTCTAGACAAGTAAAAATTTTTAACATCACTTTTAGGTCAACTTCACTGTCTGGGTGAAATATATATTCTGATCTATATTCTATGTCACGCTTAGAGCACTCAACCTGTTGTCCATTGAGCACTATTATTTTTTTAACAATAAGCAATCGATTCAGGGTTTATGTAGGCCATTGCTGACATAACAGGAACGATGCAGAAACGCTCTGGGATGGGGAGTAACTGGTGGTGTTTGAGAGCACCAGCCATTTTAACAATTCCCAGGCTGGGGAATCAATGGTGAAGCACTAAACTGTTTAGAAATCAGGACCAGAAGGGGAACCATGCTTATAAACTGCAGCCGGTTGACCTATAACATTCTAAAGCTGACATCAGCCACCCCTGGCTGGTGCAGACAGACAATCAAATCTAGCACGTGTTTATTGTGATTTAATTGCTTAATTAAAGGTAATCACCTAATTAATTTAGTCGGTTAAAACAAAGCACGCACCAGTTTGTTAATCTCGCACTCCAGGTTCTGGATGCAGTCCAGCTTGCGCTTGCGGCAGCGCTGCGCCGCGACACGGTTCTTGCTGCGACGCCGGATGTCATGCACGAAGTCCAGCTGTTCCCGGGTCAGGGGGTGCACCTTCAGCAGATGCTGGAAGTCGTTGCGGCTCAGGGACGAGATCTCCTCTGCCGGAAAGGGGAGCTGAACCTGGGGACATGAGTGTGACAGATTTTAGGCCTCTGGGGTGGGGGGGGGGGACTGTAGGGGGGGGATGATGTATCCTGGCTACATCCCAAAACTTTTTCCACCCCCTCCCTCTATGACTTGCTGTCTAAAGTTGAAAGTTCATGAAGCTGATGAGGGATGGAAGGAGAGAGAGTGAGTAAGTAAGGGAGCTCGCGCAAAAAAGTGGTATCGGGACACACTTGCACCCTCAATGACTTACCACGTTCCGCCTCTATGTATGAAGTCATCACTGAAGTATTACTTATGCTTCGCCCCCACAAAAAAAGGCTGTTTTATTATGGTTTGGTTACCCATTATTCTTTCCCTGGTTCCTTGCGATGTTTCCCTTTATCTTACTGTAAATAAAACATCTAAATAAGCTATTAATGAGCATATTGAAAGGTGTTTATATGTCATTTGAAAACAAAATCCATTACAAAAACCAAATATTAAGTATCCAAATAAATCTAAATAATAGTTCGTTTCCTCAGGGAAAACCACAGTTAGAAGTCATTAAAATCTTTCCACAAATAAGACACTTCTTCAGTCTCTCCACACTTTTGATGCGAAATGCTTTTCAACTATACTTCCACACATCCCTGGCGAAGGGGGGATTTGGGTGAAAATCGGCCCTCAGTTACTCGTTCTCTAAGGAATGGGGACAGCACTTGGACATTTGGAATTCGGAAAGACCTCTGGGGCGATGGAGAGGTAGCGAGGGAGGGTGGCGAAAATGAGGGTTTCGGGATGTAGCCCCTGCCATTCAGGAAGTGGGCGACAGTTGACCTGTCCTCCTTGGATTCACCTTTCTCCCCCTCTCCTGATTGGCTCTTCATTGGGGAAGTGACACAACCTCCACCCTTAGTGACAAAAACTTGGAGGCCAACTGAGGCATGATTATACTGGCGGGAAGATTTTAAGGATCTGAAATTCACTTTTGTTAGTAAAATCATTCTACGTGAACCCCACCTCTGCACACTGAACAATCACTTGAGCTGTGCAGTAGGAAGTGACATAACAGTTGTAAAGTGCTAAAAGTTGTAAGACAATGAAAATCTATCACATCTACAATTGAGGATCTTTGCAATCTATAAGAAATTCCAGAATACTTTGAAAAACACAATTAAAAAACACAAAAGCACTGGTGCAAAGAATTTAGTTCTAAAACTACCAGGAGGATCAAGGAATGTGAATGACAGAAATTCAGTTCCAAGTTTAGCAAAATGTGAGAAATGTACAGCTGTATGAACTGAGTTACTTGGGACTTCTTCATTGCATCCCCACTATGAACTTGTAACCCTACATGCTTCTGACTTCTTGCTCAATGTCGTCTCTCGACCACGGACATTACTCACCTCTTGAGCTCTCTCGGTGTATGGCTCGCTATCCCCCTCAGTGTCGAAATCGGAATCCTCCCCGGAGTTGAGGGAGGAGACTTGGGGGCTCTTCTCCAGCTGCAGCCCCTGCTCGTTATTGGGAAGCTGCACCTCATCTGCTCCCAGGTCTCTGAGGAAGGGGCAGTCACCTGTGCTGGATGTCAGGTCCAGGTGCTTCAGCCAGTGGAAGTCTGTGGTCTTGTCCAGCGTGGACTGGGCCACAGGTTCCAAGATCAGGGGCTCGGCCTGCGGGGGGCACAAATCGGACCAGAAACCCTTGGCTAGGTGCTCAGCCACCTCCCGCTCTACGCTACTCCGTTCCGGCCCCGGCTTGTCTGGGGTCAGGTCAGGGAGGGCTGCCTCGGAAGGGATGATGTCCACCACCCCTTGACTTCCAGTCGGTTCCAGTGTTGCATCTCCTCCCACGACTACAGAAGAATCGAGATCTCCAAAGGGAGCGACTGGACAGCAGCCAGGCCCGGGCGGCGCTGGTCCACATGGCTGACTGCAGGCCATGTCTAGCGTCTCCCTGAAGGCCATGGAGGCAGGACTTGCAGAAGATGTCGTCACACAGGGGAGACAGTCGGCCGTAACGGCAACCTCGCTCACACAATCGTCACTGATCTCAGTCCTGGTCCCACAACAAACACTACTGTCATCGTGGTCCCCGCCAGTGCAGGGTAGGCAAGGGGACGCGCAGCCTTCACTGGACAGAGCTGGCGACGGGAATGGCATTTGAGGACCGCAATTCTCCAAACACAGACGGTCCTTCCCACAAGCCAGCTGCAATGCACTGCTGTTGGAACTCGGAAGGGCGTAGTCCGTTTGCACGTCCATCTCAGCGCAATCCTGTCCGTGGCTCTCTGCTATCTCCAAGGACATTTCTGCCACAGGACACTGAATTTCACTGCTCCTCCTTTGGGGAAGTGCCATCTCGGAGCCAGCACCCGGCTGGGCCCCATGGTGATCATCATCCTCGGTTACACCTACGCTAATGTCCACTTGCTTTTTCTGTCTGCAGCACGACTTCCTCCGAGTTCCCTGCAGACCCCTGCTCTTGTCGAAGAACTTGGGGATGAGGAACTCGAAACAAGCTTTGTCGAGGTTGTGAAATCCTAAGACGGCTGCACAGTTGTGGATCTCCAGAATGTTTTCTTTGGTGAATAAGAGCTTGGCAGTGTAGGCAAACTGTAGCAATGGCTCGAACCCTTTCACAGTCACCTAAAAAATAAGTCATAGTACAGGCTCACAAAGCTTTCCAAATGACATACTTCAAGCACTGTGTGGGAGCTTAATTATTAATTAGTCATCAGCCTTAACACAGTGTGTACATGTTGTTATATTTATCAAAAGAAGCATGATGACCATTAGTCGGGACATACTCAGCATTAGCTGATTTAATTACATTCATTCTGTCTATCAGTGGTCCATAAGCACTCATCTGGTACAGAATTCCAGTGAGCATGGAACTTATGTGAGGAAACACAGGGCACGAGGCAGGGGACACCCTGGATGGGATGCCAGTCTATCACAGGGCACGAGGCAGGGGACACCCAGGATGGGATGCCAGTCTATCACAGGGCACGAGGCAGGGGACACCCAGGATGGGATGCCAGTCTATCACAGGGCACGAGGCAGGGGACACCCAGGATGGGATGCCAGTCTATCACAGGGCACGAGGCAGGGGACACCCAGGATGGGATGCCAGTCTATCACAGGGCACGAGGCAGGGGACACCCTGGATGGGATGCCAGTCTATCACAGGGCACGAGGCAGGGGACACCCTGGATGGGATGCCAGTCTATCACAGGGCACGAGGCAGGGGACACCCTGGATGGGATGCCAGTCTATCACAGGGCACGAGGCAGGGGACACCCAGGATGGGATGCCAGTCTATCACAGGGCACGAGGCAGGGGACACCCTGGATGGGATGCCAGTCTATCACAGGGCACGAGGCAGGGGACACCCAGGATGGGATGCCAGTCTATCACAGGGCACGAGGCAGGGGACACCCTGGATGGGATGCCAGTCTATCACAGGGCACGAGGCAGGGGACACCCTGGATGGGATGCCAGTCTATCACAGGGCACGAGGCAGGGGACACCCTGGATGGGATGCCAGTCTATCAAAGGGCACGAGGCAGGGAATGCCCAAACTGCATGATTTTGACTGCAGGAGGACTGTGGAGTAACCTTAACAAACCCATGTGACAGGGAAAACCCACAAATTCTACACACACACACCAGCAGGGGTAGGAATTGAACCAATGCCCCTGAACATGCGAGGCTACAGTACGACTCACAAGCCAGCATGGGCAGCAGCGGTGTTTACCACCACTCAAACCAAGCATTTGCTTGGGGCCCCCTATTGGCCACAAGCAGTCACTACACTTAATATAAAAAACACTTTCCTTATTTAGTAAGTGCTGAAGCAGCATGTTCTGCTAACCAGCTAGGTACAACCTTGTTTCCAAAAACGGGACACTGTGTAAAATTGAAATTGAAAATTTTATTGTTTTATGATAACTATATGGTCAGTTTGAATTTCTCAGTTTCTACATTTGGTGTCTTTGTTCTATTTTCAGTTAAATATGGGTTTATGTGAATTGCAAATCAGTGCATTCTGTTTTTATTTACATTTTATACAGCGCCCCGACTGTTTTGGAAATGGGGTTGTAAGATCTTCTGACTGTATTCACCAGCTTTTAAATAAGCAGGGAGGCGTGAGACCCCAGAAGCAAAAAACCTGCCCCTGACCACTGCACACCGCCGGTTTAGACGTACACTTTACATTTTTACCTCTTCAGGCAGGGTAATGATGAGCCCCTCGCTGGCATGGCTGCCAACACGGCTCTGGAAGTAGTCGCTGCAGGCGGCCAGCACAGCGCGGTGCGCGCGGAAGCTACGGCTCTCTACCGCCACCGTCAGGTCACACAGTGCATCGCACCTCCTCTGCTCGTCCAGGCAGCGCAGGACATGGGCGCTGTGCACCGAGGACTGGAAAGAGAAGCTGGAGGAGCGCGGGATCTCTGAGGACATGCCGTCAGCCATTGTCTAGTCCGGGAAAAAAGGAGGAAAATGTAAGACGGCAGCATGTCTGCAGTGATTTTCTCTGTGAGGGGAACTTTTTTTTTACTTTCAATATTACAAGCAAATGTTTGTTTAGGTCAAACGCCATCCTGATGTGCATTTAACACCAGACTCTTAAAATGTACATTTGCCTCCATTAATAACTTGATATCTCCAATCAAGTCTAACCATAAGCCTCGTTTTCAATTTGGTCGCCATTCCCCAGAGCACCAGGGTATCCCAATAGTTTTTGCCTTTTTGATGTGTTATTTTTGTGTCTATTAGGGTAACCCGTTCTGATAACGTAAAACACACCTTCATCTGGGGATTTCCATTCAAAACACGGTAATCTGACTTTCTGATAACTTCGAAATTTCCTCCCGATCTTACCGAAAATTTCACTCGTTAAAACCTTCGTTGGGACAATAAAGGTAAGCAGAATTATTCTTCAAACTATGATAATTATATTTCTTAGTTAGTTTATTGTATTTAGGCGTATTTTGAGCAAAATGTATCGATCAGCAGTTCACTTTTTTGGATCCGCCGCGAGAGCCGGTCATGTTTTGTGGTGAACAGTGCAGCAAGAGCCGAAAATAGCATGATTTTCAGCATGGAATTTACAGCTTTAAAATGATGTGAAGGCTTTTAAATGAGGTTATATGTGTTTATGAATATATATTCTTGTAATAAAATGGAGTAGATACCCATCGCTTGCTTTTGTAACACAGATGATTGATAATTTTGAATGGGTTGGAAAGGCTAGAAATAGTTGCATATTGTCTTTGCAGTTACCTTTAACATGAAGAGAGAACGTAATCCTCCACAACCAGCACGGGCTGGCATAGCAAGGTAGCATCTCAAAGACTTCTTTTCTTCAATCCCGGAGATCAGATAGTTCTTTACGGGCACATACTGCATATTTACCTGTACCTTTTGATACTTTACTATGGACAATGCTTTTCAAATGTATTATTATTGAATGGATTATAATGATAACACAAAGTACTTTTTAATTTGATGCTGTGGACTCTTTGAAAAGACATTCTTTGTATTATTCACTACATACATTCTCCGGTGAGTATTAATTGACAGACAAATAAATTAAATAATTATTTGTTTTATTTTCAGTGTATCTGAGACTGTTAGGCAAGGAATAAGCTTTCTAATGATACCTAGTTTATTAAAATCTGATAAACAATAACAGAGTTATGCTCATTTTTCTGAACACCATAAACAGGTCACAAAGTCAAGTATGGTTCTCCATTGTTTTATCTGTTACTAAGTGGACGTTAAAAAGCCTTAATTGGCGTTACAAAATATCCTATAACTTTCTTGCCATTCACCACAGAAAGAAGTTCTTGGTATCATTGGAAAGGTCTTATCAAGCCCTTTCTTCTGGTGCTATTTTTGTAAAAATCCAACAACTTTGAAATTTTTTGTGACATACCTACCTGTAGTTCCATCTGGAGCGGAAGATATTCAATACAAGAAAGTAATATTAAAGGCATCTCCGGTCCTTAATTCTTAGTTATTATGTGACCACAGTAGTGCTAGGGGGTTCCAAGCTCCGGTATATTTTCATTTGGTTGCATAATTTCACTAGCAGTATGAGTAATACAATTACTAGCAAATCATTGTAAATCTATTTACAGCGAAATTGCAAATGAATTTTAGGGAGTAATATATATATACTTCCGTCAGAGAAGCAGCACGAGCAGAGCCTCCAGGCTCGCGCTGATCTGACAGTGTGACAGAGCGGCGTCACGCCTCACGCTTGTTATCCAACAGCGGAACCTGCTGAGTCACGCTTCTGTCCCCATTTTTAAATCCATTCCTCCATTCACCATAAAAAGGAAATAAACAGGACTTTTTCCGACTATATTTTCCCTCTTATGAGAGCTGTTACGGGTGCTAACCCATAATATATAGTATTGACTGTATTAAGACGTCAAAAGTATATCAGCACGCTTCGAGTCCAGTCATATATAGCAAAATTACCTCTCCTGACGCAGCAAATTTAGTTCAACTCGGAATGTAAGTGGAGGCAGCATAATGTCTGCTAACCACGGCAAGAACCTGCTATTGTCTTGTAAATTGCAGGCCACCGTCACTGTCCAGCGTCCCCATCGGTGTAGAAACAGTTTAAATACGGATAAATTCGTATTTAAAGCACCAGCACCTGAGCTTCGCCTTTTGCAAGTTTATAACGATAAAAAGGCACTGGCAGCGTGCGATCTAACTGCAGTGCCTTCCTCCCTCGCTTGATCTGGACGTCGATCTGGTGAAATGCAATCCAAAATGACCAAGCAGCTCCTATTCTCGGTTAAGTTTTTGCACAGCTGGTTAGTAGCTAGCTAACAGACAACCGCCCCCATTCCTGGGATTTTACGAAAACGATGTCACTAAGTTGACTAGCTGTCGTCGTTGGACGTTTAACAGCATGATCACGGGAAAAGTCGACACGTTCTGCAGGAATGTGCTATACGATGTAAAGGCTGATGAACCGTAAAGGGGGTGATCGGTCCACAGGCTGAGACCGTGTCATCCCACGGTGTTAATCGCATGTATTCAATGCGGGTATATCATAATGGGCAGCATGGATCACTGCCCAAAGCCAGGACTTAAAATATATATTTTTAGAAATCGTTGTAAAGACCGATCGCGGAAACACGTTTTAGAACGCCGAGTTTAAAGTCTGACTCGAATACTAAAGTTAACACAATGCGGGGAGGGGGTGTCACAAACCTGTCACAGGCCCGTCATATCCGTACTGCAGCCTCAGCAGCCGAGCTCCCCCGGTACCGTCATCCTCCACCACGTCTGATCAAAGTTGGTAGCCCTCTGTACCTGCCTGCCAGCCTTCTGTCAGCGTTTTACCCCAACACCCTCCCCCACCTTCCTTCCTTCCCCCTTTCCTAACAGTGATCATGTGACGCTAATCGCGTCTGCCCCGCCACTCTTCCGCCCGGCAGCCCCGGGCTTCCGCCATCTGGGAGCGTTTATTTCTTATGTCATTTTCACATGCATTATATCCAGGGTCTTTCCTGAGGCAAAATCGGCGACACAGATGACATTTTAAGGCGTTTAATAGACGTTGTATGTACTTTTGTGATTTGCCTGTTTCTTATTAACTGGTATTTGTTAAAGGCGAAAGATGGTGTGACGTTCCCCCCACCCCCCCTTGTCCACGTTTGGCTAAACGAAGTCTTCCTTAATCATTTTACATTTTCGATAATTTTTTTTTCCGGTCGAGAATGAGGGGGGTATCATAATGTAATTCAATGTATATCTGCTTATTTGTATTACATTATAATAGGCAAACTCGACTTGTCTTTCATCATTAAAATTGGCACGAAATGAATGATGACTCCCCCACTGAACACATTAACTTTCTGTGATTTACAGTCATGTGTTTCTGTTTCAACAGGTGGAAAAGGGAAATAAAAAGTAGCTCTTGTTCGCTACGTTATCGTGTTTGCTACCGCTCTGTTAGTTCAGTTTTGCACAAAAAGCACATTTACGCCCCTTTCTTACAGTAACTGTCAAATGTTGCCACCTAGTGGTCAAGTATTGGAATTAAGTATCAGTGCAGGTCATTAGACCGAACTTAGCATCGTAAATAAGTTGTCCCGCATACCTCCAATATGATAAACGAACGCCTCTTTAAAAATAAAAAATATTAAAAAATTAACTAATGTCACTGAACTTACTCAGCAAATCACTCTCAGATGTTTCATTAGCAGACAGAGGAAAAAATCTTATCCTATAAAGAAAACAACATAAGCTGTTGCATTTCAGTTTTATTCATTTATTTAAATACCATCTGTTCGACTAGGTTGTGGAAACGCTAGTTAAATCATTTACGAAACTGTACAAAATTACATCTCCAATATCTTTTTGAGTGAATACTGATGCAGCCATAAAGATGTCATAAATACTTAAAAAATTGAAAATAAATTTTATCCTGAATCACCGTATTTTCCCCCCGCAGACATTTAATCTCTATTTAGTGTACACCAACATCGTTTCTTTCACTACAGCACACATACAGTTTTTCCAAAACATCTCCAGCACATCTCAGAATCTTCAGAGAGAGAGAGAGAGAGAGAGAGAGAGAGAGAGAGAGAGAGAGACAGAGAGAGAGACAGAGAGAGAGACAGAGAGAGAGACAGAGACTGCACGGCATACATGCTTCCATTTCCAGAATAAACAGGTTTTTAAAAAATTAAAAAAAATCTCATGATGTTAATAAAATACATCTTCTTTCCCTGCACTGTTGTGGATTAATAATCACTGAGTCAGCTAATGTAATAGTCCTTAAACGTTTGCTCCCTGTCCCTTAAACGTTTGTAACATTAATCACATATGATTATTGTTAACCGGCATTTGACAAGGATCACAGTACTGTAAAAACCACCCCTCTAACTGGGGTGACTGCATGTTCACCTGAGCACTAAGGCCTTCGGTGACACACGGCAGTCGTTTACGACGTCACCGACGCAAAAGGATGCTGGTCTCGGTCCTCCCCTATCCCTCCACAGTGCCCCCTCACGGCCCTTAAGAGATCCTCTCATAGAACAGGAGGTAGGCTTGGGAGCTCTGCACTTTGCTCTCTGGGACGGGCTGAATACTAGTGTCGCTGACGTGGTACCAGGATCCCTTCTCTGGTTGGGGGTCACCTGATGGAGAGAGAGACACCTGCATGACTCCAGCTGGAAGGTCTCACAGGGATGGCAGCCATTGACTCTAGGCTGCATATATTAGACATCCATCCATCCTCTGTAATTTCTTCTCTATGGGAGTCCCTAGAGAATACCACGGCAGCCCAGGGCACACAAACTACTTAGAGACACTGATTCAACCAACTGTTGGGGGGGGGCACAGTTCTACCCCACTGACCAGCAGTGCCATACATACACTATATTACCAAAAGTATTGGGACACCTGCCTTTACTCACACATGAACATTGATGACATTACAGTATAAATACATAGGGCTTTAATATGGTGTTGGCCCACCCTTTGCAGCTATAACAGCTTCAACTCTTCTGGGAAGGCTGTCCACAAGGTTTAAGAGGGTTTTTGAGAATTTTTGACCATTTTCCCAGGAGAGCATTTGTGAGGTCAGGCACTAATGTTGGATGAGAAGGCCTGGCTCGCAGTCTCTGCTCTAATTCATGCCAAAGGTGTTCCATCAGGTTGAGGTCAGGGCTCTGTGCAGGCCAGTCAAGTTCCTCCACAAAAGACTCTCTCACCCATGTCCTTATGGACTTTGCTTTGTGCACTGGTGTGCAGCCATGTTGGAACAGGAAGGGGCCATCCCCAAACCATTCCCACAAAGCTGGGAGCATGAAATTGTCTAAAATGGCTTTGAATGCTGCAGCATTAAGAATTCCTTTCACTGGAATTTAGAGGCCAAGCTCAACCCCTGAAAAACACCCCCACACCATGATCCCCCTCCACCAAACTTTACACTTACATTACTTACACAAAGCAGTCAGGCAAGTACCGTTCTCCTGGCAACCTCCAAACCCAGACTTATACATTAGATAGGACAGATAAGCGTAATTCTTCACTCCAGAGAACCCGTCTCCACTGCTCTAGAGTCCAGTGGCACTGTGCTTTACACCACTGCATCTGACGCTTTGCACTTGGTGATGTAAGGCTTGGATGCAGCTGCTCAGCCATGGAAACCCATTCCATGAAGTTCTCTATGCACTGTTCTTGAGCTAATCTGAAGGTCACACAAAGTTTGTAGGTCTGTAGCTATTGACTCTGCAGACAGTTGGCAACTTCTGCACACTGTGAGCCTCAGCATGCGTTGTCCCCGCTCTGTGATTTTACGTGGCCTATCACTTTATGGCTGAGTTGCTGTTGTTCCCAATTGCTTCCACTTTATTATAATGCCACTAACAGTTGATCATGGAATATTTAGTAATGAGGAAATTTCACAAATGGACTTATTGCCCAGGTGGCATCCGATCACGGTACCATGCTTGAATTTACTGAGCTCCTGAGAGTGACCCATTCTTTTGAAAATGTTTGTAGACACAGTCTGCATGCCTAGGTGCTTGATTTTATACACCTGTGGCTATGGAAGTGATTGGAACACCTGAATTCAATGATTTGGAGGGGTGTCCCCATACTGTTGGCAATATAGTGTATTATGCATAATACACTACCTGGCCAAAAGTATGTGGACACACCAATTAAAGAAATTGGCTAATTAAGCCACACCCACTGCTAACATGCATAATTAAGCACACCAGCGTGTGTTTTTCAACTTGGCACCATCATAAGACACCATCTTTCCGACAGGTCAGCTCTCCACAGCAGCCCTGGTCAACCACAAGTGAGCTGACTGTGAAGGTACAAATGTGACAGAACGGGACCTGATCACCCAACATCCATACCCAACCCGAATAGCCGCTAGTCCCACCAGCAATGTTCTGACATCTAATGGAAAACCTTCCCAGACTAGTAAAGGATATTACAGCAGCAAAGGGCCGACCAGCTTCATATTAATATCACTGCATTTGGAATGAGATGCAAGACAAGCTGGTGTCCACATACGTTTTGGACATATTTGGACTATTAGAAGAGCACCTGCTATTTTAAAGGACCTCTCATTGTTTAAAAGACCAGCCATGCAAATCCACTCAATTACCTCAACTGAGCAAAACTCAGCAAATTAATTCTATATTTAAAATGTGAATTAAGCGAAACGGCCTTGTCTCGCCCACCTCGTGTGGTTAGCCCGTTCATCGTGGTGCTCTGGTCGGGCAGCCGGGCTTTGACGTAGGCGGTGTAGTGTCCCGACCGCATGGTCCCGCTGTGCTCCACCACGCCATAGAGGGCATACGGCACATGCCTCTCTCCCTCCGCCAGGTTCTGGGAATCAAGAGTGAAACCCTGTTCACAGAAATGTGGACTGCGATTAGAACATATTCCGATATCTATGTTAAGATCACCAAAAAAAGCCCAGTGGTTCTGGCCGCATGAGAACCCGTGTAAAGTGGAATGGCCAACACCGAATCAGTTACCTTGCAGTTCACCGAGCAGAACGGCGCCAGGTCCAGAATTTGTGGGAAATGGACATGCCGGTTCACCTTACAGACGCTGTACCCGACCTGCCAGGACACACAGGGAAGACAGGAGGAAGGAGGTTTCAGTGCTTATTCAACAGCTCTTCCATTAGGACAGGGATTCCTTACATACTTCTCCGCATCATTGTTGCTCTTGGGCAGGGCAGAGGAACCTGATCCCTGGAGGGCCGGTGTGAGTGCGGGTTTTTAGGACGGCCTCTAAATCAGCCAATAACAGTGGGATCTCAGGACTGGAGTTGAGAAATACTGCTTTATTACTGGCTGATTGAGAGGTCATCCCGAAAACCCGCACTGGCCCTCCATGGATCACGTTACCAACCCATGCATTAGGACACCAGAACTGGTTCAGGAAACAGACCCTTTGAATAGGCGGCAAAACTGTGAATGAACTCAGCGTCCAAATGCAGAGTGGCGTTCAATCTGGGACAGGTACCTGCTGAAACCTCTTCAGGTGCAGTGTGAGGACAGGAGGAGGCAATGAGACGAGCATCTGCTTCAGGCCGTCTGTGTACACCTTCTTCCGGGAGCCTGTACAGAAGGGGGAGGGGCAGTTTCAGAACCACGGCACTGCGCAAGCCTCGCACGAAACATCGTCACATAAGCCGATGGGAGTTTCGGTGAAGCATCTTGGCAAATGGCCACACGAGGGCGCAGTGTTTGTTAGCCATGTGTGAAAATGCTACAGGTGCTGTGAAAGGCAGGCCTATCACACCAAGGCCTGCAGCTGGAAGGTCTCCGTGTTACTGCATAAACACCAAGCACCTGTTTTTTCACATGCTAATCGTGATGATGGCAGAACACAGCACACCATACCATCTGCCGGGTTGGTCTGGCGCTTGCTGCATGTCACGCAAAGCAGGCTGTTGCTCTTGGTGAGATTCTCCACTTCTGTGAACTGGTACAGGCAGGAGTATATGGAGCATTCCTCCTTCTCTGGCGCCGCCCTGCTGGCCAGGCTGCTGAAGGCCATCCCCGGGTCCTGATTGACCACTGTGTATTCCTGGGTGTTAACAGGTGGATCCCCATCCTCCAAGTCCAGCTCCACATCATCGGGATTCACGAAGGCTGTGTTCAGGGAGAGCGAGTGGAGGTCCTCTGCCAGATCGTCTCCCTCATTGGCTTCTCCCCCGTCCTCATTTTCTTCTCCCATGTCTGGATCTTCAGACAGAGCCTCGAAGGGGTTTTTGGCAGAAGACATAGTAACCGTTTCAGGTTCCAAAACAGCACCCCCTGGAGGAGCGTCAGATTCCAGCTGCTCTTCAGTGCCTTCTGAGTTTCCAGGTTCCTCAGGTTCATCCCCCAGCTCCTCTGCCTCAGGCTCTCCCCCCTCCCTCTGCAAAGCACCCCCTTCTCCCTCTTTGGGTTCGGGCAAATCTTCGCCGGTGAAGAGCGTCTTTCCTGCCAGTTTCTGCTGTCGCCTTTGGTTCTGTGACAGAGGAAAAGTAAAGTGGTCAGTGAAACGCAGTTCAACATGCATCAATTTTCCATAAGTGCTTATCCAGGACCAGGGGCGGAAACCCAGCCCACCGGAAGGGACACCCAGATAGCCTTTCCTGCATATACACCCCCACACATCCTAAAGAGACCAATTCAACCCAAATGCCAGTGTTGGGCATTTCAGGTCCCAAAACAACAAACCCAGACCAAGATTTTATTTCTACTAACCAGTACTCTGTGACTGACTCATGCTCAGCTGGTTGGTAGAACCATAATCCTGGTCTGGATTTGTAGTTTCTGGACCTGAAATGCCCAACACTGCTAACTGCATGTCTTTGGACTGTGGGAGGAGAACATTGAGGTGGAAAGCGCATGTCAGGCAGATCATGCCAATTCCAGGCCACCACACGAAGCGACTCTGAGGCCGCGGTGCCAGGGCAAGCCTCTCGCCCACCTTCGCCTGCTTCTTCGCCTGCTTCTTCGCCTTCTTCTGCTGGTACTTGCTGCCCACGCCGGACAGGGCGTCCTCATCCCTGTGGGCAGCTGGCATGGGAGAGTCTGGCTTCCTGTCCTCATTGGGTTTCTGCGTGACCTTCTTCTGATTCTTCTTCCTGTAGGCCTGTGAGTGACAGATTCACCACGGTGATGGGAGCCATGGGGGCTGACCGGAACAGGTTCTGCTGGAGTGTAAAATCACAGAGGCCTTCAGAAGCCTTCTGATCGCCGCAGGTCATGGGGGTGTAACGTGTGCATGAAGCTCATGGGAGGTTTACTTACACAAAAATGTTCTGAGGGCAGAATGAAGAATGACTGGTTCTGAGAGATTACCAACCAGATTGTAAAGGAGGTGGGACCATGACATCGGACTGGTCCAATCATTTTTCGTTCTGCCCTCAGAACATTTTTGTGATGCTGATTCTGCCTGGAAGACTAACGATGCGAGAATCGATGTGGTAACGCTGACCATGCAGTAGTAAATCCACAATAGACACTGGTCCAGAAATCTTTACCTCATCTGAGACAGGCAGTGACAGGTCAAGAAATATCTCAGTCACCAGGGACACCTGAATAGAAAAAAAGAAAAGAAAAAATTTGAAAATGTAAATAATTTTATAACCATGTCCGTACAATTTATAAAACACCAACTATTTATACAGAGCAGACAGTACGACAACCTAATTATCAAGTAACGCGACTGATTAATGCTGGTGGTCAATTCGTACCGTTTTACACTCTTTACACATAACTGTGCTGGTCAGCTCTCCGCCAAACACCTGGTCCACAAAGTTCTTTGGGGCTCCATTCTTTTCATAGTCTGAGAAGGTCACAGTGCAGCAAAGCGAGTGAAATGACTCAGTTACCCATAATGCATTTTTAAAAAAGGGACCAAACACATACATCTACATAATTACTAACAATGATAAAAATCTTTAGAAAAGAGCAGAAGTAACAAAATGCATTCAACAATATTAATTTTTACATCTAATTTTTTTCAGGTGATTTAGGATTTTGCCCACTTTATTCAGATTGTTTATTTATGGAAACAATTCACGTCAGGCATCTCGACGATGGTACAATGAAAGGCCCTATATTTGGACCCTAACACTTAACCCAGCAGCCTGTTTGGGTTACGGCATACTTACCTGGCAAGATACACGAGAACGAAGCTGAAATACCACTAAATAAAAGTCAGCATGCACTGTAAAAAACACCAACCTTTGATCTGCCTCTTCAATTCTTCAGATTCTGTGTCTTTTCCAGAGTTTTTCAAAGCTGCAGAAATCCCCAAACTATACCTCTGACAGTGGAGCCAGAGAGGGGGGAAAAAAAAAAAAAAAACACAGATAATGTAATGAAAACTATTCAGTAACAAAGATCCACAGCTTATTAGCAACAGACGTAGAGAATGCTTCAAGCAATGAGGGCTTAACACATTCCGCTCAGGGTTAGATGTGGACGACTCCTGGTGCCCAAACCACGCCATGCAGCCGTTATGGAGGCCGTACCTTCGTCTCCTCGGCCCTCATGCCATCCAGGAGGTATCTCAACAGCTCCTGACTGTCCTGCTGCTGAAAGCCCTTGAACCTGGCCGCCCTGAGGAAGAGGAGGATCACTAAGGGTAAGTGCTGGACCAGTAGGTAGGTAAGCTGACTGGCTACAGCGGATTCTTTGCTCTCACTATGAGTGCTCTCTGCTGTCTGAGACGTTCAAGCATCATGCATGTCATCCTGGTGATAAGGGTAGGTGGCCGATTCAAACTTCTAAGTTAAACTCACTTTTTGCAAACCTGCGTGAAGAGGTCCCTGGGAGTGATCACACTCTTCTCGGTCTCCTGGATCTCATTCAGCAGGTTGGACATGGCTACGGTGAGCGACCCTGGCTGTTCCAACTGGATCGATATAGGCTCCTGAAAGCAAAAACGCAACGAAACCTCTGGCAACCTCTGGCCTTGACAACGTCACACAACATGACACGTATTTGTGGGGGGAAATCCCGCTGACATGACATGATCTGAGCAGGCCAGCAACATACCAGCTTGGTGGAGATGCCCGGCGTTATGGAAACCGTAGGTTTCCCATCCAGGATATCTTTAAGGACCTTCCTGAAGAGTCGAGTCTGGGAGAGGTTCTGTGTTTGGCAACGGAGAGCACAATGACATGGGACCCCCTCCATTTTAATCCTCCCGCCCCCCTCAGCAGCCTCCGCCTACCCGCACCTGGACGACGGCGTTAAAGAAGCAGGTGTTCCCAAGGTTACTGAGGCCCCTGACTGAGACTGAGGAGCCAGCGCTCCCTGCGATGGGCTTCTGGCCGTTCCGGTCCCCTCCATCTCTCCTCCCACCTTTCCTCTGCGTGCCTGTCTTGATCTCAGTAGCAGAATTCTCCACCGAGGCCGGCTGCTCCGCCTCCGATACCCTAGACTCCTCTGTCACTTCTGGGCAGAACAAAAAAGCATGGTGGGTCTGGGTAAAAAAAAAAAAAACTGAGGGCCTCATCTTCGTTGGGACAGAAACACACACACAAGGAGTGGAACTTACTCTTCTGGGCTGCACTCCTACTGGGTTCTAAGACCGCTTGCTTTTTCACGTTGCTCACCAACTGAGCCAGCTGCCCAGTACTGGAATATTGGACTTCATCGTCACAGAGGTAGCACCTGTTTAACAAAACAAAGCAATATAGTGAGGCTGTTGGATCAGGATTGGAGGATCCGATATTAATGTAGTCTGACTCCCGAGATCAGCAGTGTACAGGGGATGTAGTTCAATGAAATGCATCTGTCATAAGGATTCAGCACCTCCATGAGGATGGCATGCGACTCTGTTGGTTAGTTACCTTTGTCTGAGTGTTGCAGGTTGCTGGTTTGAGTCCCAGTAATATTATCAATTTTCGGCCTTTGGGCACGACCCTTAACCCCATAATCTGTTCCAGGGGCTAACCCTGTGCACTGACCTCAAACTTGACCCTCTCACCTGTATGTGTATGTTATCATAGTGCATGACGGGATGCGTGTACAAGTATGAGTACAGTTACATACGGCAAAGTAAGTATTCTATTTAATGACAAAACCAAAAAGGTGGCAGTTTTGACTGTCTGGAAAGGAAATCAATGATATTCCATTAAATTACCATTCTCATGTTTGTGGGACAGCTGTAAGGCATGCGACTCCAACTCACCACACATTCCAGTTTTCTAGAGCGAGGACCAGACAGTGTGTATCTGAATGGGGCTTCTCGTAGTGCTTAATGGCGTGCTGATTCTCAGACGTTCTCCCGCATCCCTGTTAACGGGACACCATCAGCTGCTGGTGACATCACACATGCAGCGCGGCATGCCGCTCACGCGGAGCCGGGGGACTTACCCGATGGCCACACCGCAGGCAGACCCAGATCATAGGGGCTCCTGCACTCTCCTGGTCCTCCTCGTCCTCCACCATGGCCTGTTCAGCTCCTGACTCATCCCCACAGTCCTGACAGGTGTTCCACTTTAAAAGCTGGGAGGTTTTCTTCAGAAAGTTCTTGTCTATTCCCTTGCGGATGTGGGTACAGGATGAACCTGCCAAAATAAGGATCGTTTTGCTCTTTTCTAAATCTGCTCTACAAACCATTTCTACAACGGTACACATTTCATGGGCAGTGGTCCTGCTAAAATACCAAATAACTTAATGGTGTTTTGCATGTCAGACCCTCTGTCTTGCCGTTTCACCTGTACAGGACTATTGTTGACTCATATTTCAGGTAATTAGCAGACATTTCCAAACAACACCAATGTATCAACAGCTCCTTACCTATGTGGTCAAAATTCTCATCATCTCTCTTCTCCTTTCTCTTTTTCCCCATATTAGCCTAAAGAGCTGTAACATAAGCACAGAGAAGGTGATGGAAGGACAGGGAGACGTGAATGAATGGATGGATGGATAGCTGCTATATAGACAGGTGGGTGGGTGGATAGATGGATGAACAGACAGGTAAATAGCAAAATTCCAAATACAACCTTCCTCCCTTAGTGTGTTTGGCTTCTCGTGTCTTTAGTGATGCCATAGTGGATTATTATTTTCAAGACTATAAATACTCAACTGTACAGCGATTTTAAAGGCCGATCAGAAAGGGAAGTTTATACGAGTACATAAATGTATATAATGCCGAGCAGGTAATGCAAATCTAGGAAGATGAGAAAGGATTTTACTGGAAATATACCCTAAACGCCATACTACATATACGATTAACGGTTTCTATGAGTTTTCCCCTCATGTTATTAGCATCTGCAGCCATTTATAAAGCAATGGTTCACCGGGTTTAGTGAAAACAGCTTTACTTTGCGATAAGCACCCGGATAACAACCGGGATCGGGCACCGAGCCACGTACCAGACTGCGATGGCGAAAGCTGGCCCAAAGCTCTCTGAGGCACCCGACAAAGAGCACACAAATACGGCAGTTTTGAATTTTTTTCACATTTGAAATATCAGCCGAAAGTGGTCGTTTCACGTAGTAAATCCACGTTAACCACTCTCAATGCAATCTGTCGGTCTGAAAATTTGACAGCTGATCAAGCAATCGGTTTGGTACTGTGATTCGTATTTTATCAAGAGATATATATGAAATACTACTCGTGGTGCTTTGTAAAGCACGAAAGCCCCCGTCTTACCACCAAAAGAGAGCCTTTCCGCTCCTCAGGGGCATAGGATGATGCACAAAACGTGTCCACCTTACATACCCAGAAACCGGAAGCAGTTTCCGTCTAACCCGGAAGCGGTCTGATGTCATCAGGGCAGTCCTATAGTGACGATCGGGCGAGCGAACGGGGAAGGGCTGGCACAGTGGCATGTGCAGAGGTGGACGTAAACATGGAGAGATCCAGCTTGAAAACACTTTTAGATGAGCATATATTTTAACCGTATATATTTTCCTGTTGAGTCACAGTTTACGAAGCCTTATAGTGCCGAATGAAAGTACACATCCTTTATCGAAGTGCTCTATATTTATAGTAAATTTCGATATTAAATGCTGAAGCGAAAGGTAATGGTATTCTAATGAAGAATACAATTTGTCAAAGGCGGTAACCGCGGGGTTAGAGTACACCCATAGATGACACGCTCTTCTGGTGTGGCACCTCGCACTTCCCGTAGTGACTTATGTCTTAGGTGTGCTTTTTCCTCAATTTGATAGGATTCAGTAAGCAATGGAAGGAAGGGAGGAAGCTGAAGTCCAGATATCTGAGATAGATTTGCTGGGTAGTATGTTCCCCAGTGAGGAGGAGTTGGTAATAGTTGACCAGCTGGCACTGGCTGAGCTGAGGGACTATGCAGAAGGCAGGAGCAGCTCGCGGCCTTCATCGGCACCGCAGATCGTGATCCGTCAGAAGGTGGAACCTGACAGCGAGACTCAGGTGCACCTTAAGTCACGCCTGTGCTGCCACGTTTCAGATTTACTGGTGATACTTTCACTGCAGAATTGAATTGTATCAGCTAGATAATTTTCCTGTTTTCTCTTCTGAAATCTTATTTTAGGTGATTGTTAGAATTTCTTGTACGTACGTGTCAGGGTACCCCAATGTCTTGCCAGAAATTACTCTCAGGTATGTGAAGAATGTGATTTTTTTTATTCTCATAAAAAAATTAAAAGAGTTTGATTATTATGTTGTTTCATTCAATCTGTAATTAAAAGTCATATTTTTCTTACCTTTGCATAATTTACCCATGAAGAACTTTGAGCTTTTAGGCGTGTTACACTTCTTTTTTGAGATTGTACTTTACATAGACTTTACCAGATGTCAGCAGTTTCTGTAGGCTGCTCCAAACAAAGATTTAATGACTCTATAAGCAAATTATTTTTTTTATGTGCTGAGGTTTTATAGCTTTTGTTCTACCAGATGTCCAGAGCTGAATAGAGCCCAGCTGAGCCAGCTTCACAGAGACCTGATATGTCACCTGGCAGAGAACTGCAGGCAGGAGGTGTGCGTCCTGGCCGCTGCGGAGTGGATCCGTGATCACGCTCACCTCTACATTGCCCAGAGCGCCCCCTCCAGCACGCCTCAGAAAGAGCCTCCGCTTTCCAGCACGGCGTGGGAAGTATTCACCAGGCTGTGGATTTACAGCCACCACATCTACAATAAGAGCAAGAGGAAGAACATGTTGGACTGGGCGAGAGAGCTGGGCTTGTCCGGATTCAGCATGCCCGGGAAACCCGGGGTAGTATGTGTCGAGGGACGGCAGCCAGATTGCGAGGAATTCTGGGCCAGGTATTTTATTTATCTATTTATATAGAAGATGTTTCATCCAAAGTGACATACAACTGAGACATCAGGGTCAGCCAGTACCTGGAGCAGCTGGTGTTAAGGGCCTTCTTCAAGGTTCCAATTACAAAATCTCTCTGCCAACAGCGGGATTTGAACCGGCGACCTTCTGGTTACAGACTTAGCGTCCTCACCTACTGAGCCAAACACTGTCCTTGTAACAGGATTATTCTGTTTAATTTGTACATCTTTGTTATTTATATATCATATAACACATTCCAAACTTTTCTTAATGTTTTTTTTTTGTAAAAGTTATTGAAATTATATGGAGTTCTGAGCGTACCCTTTATTAATTATTCCATTTATTACCTTAAATATGAGTCTGTTTAATTTTGTATTCTTCTACCCGTTGGTTCTGGCTATATTGTGAACTGTCGCCTTGTCTGGCAGGATGGCCGCCTCGTCTGAGTCAAGGCCTCGCCTCTCATTAGTGTCAAATTGGCAGAATAATGTGTTGTTTTCAGATATGGGTTCATAAGCCTTTTCATTGATATTAATGATGTCTACCTTCACTCACAGTGGAGTCATGGCGCAAAAATGCAAAAATAACTTCCTTCACAAGATGTCCCAGATTCTGAACTTTGTACGGAGTTTAATAGATTTTTCAATAGCCTGTTTTGGGTCACACTCAATACAGTGGGTAATTTTCACACATACCTAATGAATTATTCAAGAATATTCATTACTTGTGTCTAATATGTTGGTGGCAGATGGCATGAGATATGGATTGGTTATGAGAATGAAGTATGGATTATTAGAATGTAAAATCTCTTGCAGTTTTTTATTCACTTCTAACTGCTTTCTAAATTAAATCTGGTAGACATTTACCAAATGAATGGAATATGCTGATAATTTCTAGCTGTCTGAATATCTTCTGTCTTAGTACATAAGCACTGTGGAGTCTATATGCCAAGAGAAGCAAAAGAATACAGCCAGGATGACCAAAAAGTGCATCCTTCATATTTTGTTTTCCTCGTGGTAATTCTTAACATTTTTTGTTTGACAGAATGACTTGACAAGTTTTTGTTTGTTTGATTTATAGGGTTAAATGTTTAACCTGGAAGAGAATAATGATCAGGCACAGAGAGGACATACCCCTGAAGGGTCGGGGTGACGATCAACGGGAGGCCCTCAGCTCACTTTGCAAGTTTGCTGGCTTTGAGGAAGCTATATTTGACCCCCATGGGAGCAGAGGGAATCACATGGACCTTGGACAGCTCTACCAGTTCCTCAGCGATAAGGGCTGTGGGGATGTGTTTCAGATGTATTTTGGGATTGAGGGGAGGTAGCAGTTGGATCAGTGTTGGTCTAGTCAGGCATGGTACCCTTGGTTCTAAGTGAGCATATTGAATGTAACTTTATTGCATGTTATTGGGAACTCAAATTGAATGCATGAATCGGACAAAGACCTTCAGGTGGGCAACCTCATAAATTTATTATGGTGTCCAGGGTTTGCATCCACATTTTGATCTGTGGTGCTTCAGAATGGCTCCACTACCTCATAACCCTGCGGGCGGAAAATATATACCGTCGCCTCTCCAGATTCGTAGATTTGACACTTGTGGGTTCAGTCCTTCGGGAGTTGGCCGTAAACAATTAAATGGGAATAATGTTGGGGCTTGCTGAAAGATCGCAGAAACTTGCAGATGATGCGCAAACCAAAAATATATAAGTAATACTGAAAATGATTTGGACTGCATGTATTCACAAATTTTTACATTGGTGGGGCTGTTCCGCCCCTAATTCTTGCGAATGTGAAGGGGGGCCTATCTACACCCACAAGGGCTTTCAGCATATATTAAAATAATCGGATTTGCTGAAATTACAAATTATACATACACATATTCTTGCCTGTCAGTATTTTTACTGCACACTCATAGTTTCTCTCAGTAAATCTTCCAAGTCAAAATCAGAAAATCTTTTAAAGAAAATGTAAAAAAAAAAAAAAAATAATCGAGACACTCAGTTCCCATAGCTGAAAAGTTAAAATATACTAGTTGTTTGTTGTTATCCTTCTGTATACACGCATAAAACAGAGATAAAATTAATATAACTGGAAAATTAAAAATATTACGCATTGTCAGACACCAATTGCCTGACTGTCATCAAGTCTTTGCCCTTGCCATTGATTTATTTAAAATATTTAATCATAGCTATGGGTTTTAACAATGTGAATGAGCTTTTCACATGCCCAATGGACAAGAAAATTAGAGAAATAGCACCGGAGAGCAGACAATTATACTCTTTTCCAGTCGCTCAAGGCATCGCTGGCGGCGGCTCTGCTACTCAGGCTGTTCAGTGCCTCTGTGTGGCGAGTTCTTCATTCTGCGTTAAGCTGTTGAGTTACATGTCTTTAACAATAAATGCTGAGGCTATACATATAGATATTTATATTTATAAATATATTCATGAATGCTGTGGCCAGTCTCGGAAAGGTTTTAGTGAAGGAGTGCGTGAAAATAGGAATCGCTTTCCACAGGCATTCAAATGAGATTCTTTGTTGGCCTTTGCAGGGACTTTCTGTACCGGCTGGTCCTCCTGGATGCTGCGAAACGCATCTGGCTTTGCAGCCCATCGCTCTAGGGCAGGGCTGGGGAACCTGATCCATGGAGGGCCAGTGCGGGTTTTCGGGATGACCTCTCAATCAGCCAATAATAAAGCAGTATTTCTCAGCTCCAGTCCTGAGGTCCCACTGTTATTGGCTGATTGAGAGGCCGTCTCAAAAACCCGCACTCACACCGGCCCTCCAGGGATCAGGTTCCTCATCCCTGCCCTAGAGCAACAATGATGCGGAGAAGTATGTAAGAAATCCGATTCACTATTTCATCCAAGTGTAGCAGGGTACTGTTAATATTTAATAAAACCCCACGATCCAGAGCAGATTTGCTGGGTCACCCAGAGTTTGCGAAATACTTCTTACCTCTGCTTTCTGTTATACACGTGTTTAAATATGTATTAGCTTGATGTTCTGCTTGAAATTCTGGGCACTGAAAAAAAAATTTGTTTTTTGTGGGTTTATCTGAATTTCAGGTGTGAAGGCCAACAGATATGTTGTTGAAACCCTTGAGTATAGTTTGTTTCTGCTTGTCTGCTGTGGGTGGAACATAATGATGCCTTGTGGGATATTTGTAGTACTACAGTCTGTTCTGGAAGCCTGATAATCGGAAATATAGAATTCCACTTTAGATTAACTGGATTGAGGTTGCACACTTCTTATATCAGATAGAATCTGGGACAGCCATAGACATCACATATGCTTAACAATCAGTTTTGTTGACAGTTCTAATAATTTATTCTGGTACTTGGCTGGTCACCCTCAGTAAGGTAAGAGGGTGCGGAATGGAAGAAGGAATGGATGTTAAATTTATTACTACAGGGATTAGCTAGCATCCTGGGTTTTGAACTAGTGATCCATGTCGGCCTGTTTTTTTGGGATTCCCCACGCTCACGATCGCAAGCTAATTTATTAATGATAAAGACGGAAGATGCTCTGGGAAGCACTGATATCTGAAGTTAGTGATGGAATCAGTTGCCCTGTGACCGTAGCAGGATGCAACAGTGTCTGGGTCATTACAGCTCACTGAAATAGGCCTTTATCAGGTTATTAAACATTAGCGGTTGTAGTGTTATTGTATAGACCAAAAGCTGTCAAATAAAACAATGACACATAAATCCAGACTGCCCCTTTCAAAGGGATTATATTTAATATACACTAGTAGGCTTGGTCCTGTTGACTGTGATTAAAAAAATCAATAACGGATCCAGGCTGCAGGGAAGTGGAGGTTCCCAAAGATATCACCTCCTTTAAATGTGACATTACTGCTTCTGCAGTGAGAAGGCAGAGTCTGAGCTCATTAATGAAGGTTCATGGTGAGCTATTGTTTCACCCGCCTCAAAGCCCAACCACGGAAAGCTGTCAATCATGACTCACGATGCGGTATCCTAAACCTGCATAGCTGCAAGAAAATACAACATTAGCGGATAGCCTTGGGAATATCCTCGCAATCAATTAGCTTTGTCTTTCAGGAGTGCCACTTCTTCGTGCTGGAATTTGTATTATGGGAGGACGAACCGGATCGCTTGAGCACTGTTGTAATACCTTATTTTTAGCAGCAGGGGGCAGCAGTTTTCTAAAATCCTTCCTGAGATTTGTGAACGTATGGGAAACATGGATTTATAATTAGTTTTAAACTTTGATATGTGACCTTTTGTCATTTTATAATTAATAATAATATAATTATTTTCACTGTCTTTTTTTACATAAGTCAACCTCTGCCAGTACTGAGTTATTTCTGGTCTAGTTAGGATGACAAGCTGAGGTATAATAAATAGACTTATGTCCGTTTTTAGCCGCTTCAATTAAAGTCAGCTGTCTGATCAAGAAGGATGTTTTAAATCAAGGTGTAGTTTTCTGAAAGGTGTAGCGGGTCTTGCCAAGTTGCCGCGACGGCGTTGGATTTGGGCCGATACCGCAGCTGACTTTGCGCGCACTTGTGCGCGTCCGCGGACACACCGCGGTCTCACTTGATGTTTTGCTCGGCGGTTCCGAAAAATCGCGCCTTGTTAATATTCAGGACATTGTGACCTATTTTCTCGGGCTCCTGTGATGCTGCGGCTTGGGTCGCGCTGTTGTACGCTATGAGCCTGGCCAGTCCAGTTTACTCGGGACCACAGCCCCATCCTCCTCGGCCTGACACTGACACCCTCCACACTGCCAGCTCTGCACAGCAGAAAGGTGACTAACAAAGATTATTGCATAGTCTTTGTGCTTGCCACTGTTCGCTGCTGCTGCATTGAATATTTACGTGCGTTTATGTCACTCCACTAATTATATTGTTGATACACACTTTTTACTGTATGATATTTTCTCTTGATTTGATGCCTTTGAAAACTGTTCTGTCCAGGTGTGAAAAAGAAACAGATTTTCTCTCTATTCCCGAAAGGTGGTTTGAGAGGATATGGGACTTTTTCAGCATTCAGCCATAACTGAGTCGTGTGTCTTTGACCAAGGGCTGCATTTAACTTGTGACCCGAAGGTTGTAGGTTCAAGTCCGAGGCAGTGACGGAAATAGTGTCGTATTTAACTCCGGATTTCTGCCATGATACCCAGCTGTGTAGATGGGTAAAATTGCAAGTCGCTTTAGGATAAAGTATCACATAAGAAAACTGCTTGTTCCTGCCTAGAGATTGTAGAGGTTTAATGGGTAATTAAATCCCTGTGCTGATGCGCTCAGCTCCCGTTAACATTAATGCAACGTGTTTGCTCACAGTACCGCAGCCCAGTCAGACGTATGTCAGATATGATCTGGTATAGGATGGCTCCCACGCAATTAAAGGTGCAAATACGGGGAGCGAGGAAAAACGTGCTTATGATGAACGAATTTCCAGGCAGCATAATGGCCGTCATCCTTTACCTGGTTTGGTTGAAAAAAAAATGTTCAGAAACGGATTGGAAGTGAGATGACAGACAGTAGGATTTCACACATCCGTCAATCTATCATCTCGCCGGCTTCACGGTGAGAATGTGTATAAACTGAGAGGAAACATCTGTTTGTAATCTTCATTTATTCCTCAACGAGGTTGGTGTGTAAATAAATGAAGGACGGAGCAACTCTGTTTGTGGGTTCAGCGTTGCCTGCCAAATGATGGTACTGTAGTCATTACTATTATTTAACATTTTTTCTTATATCTCAGCCCTAGCATTGACCGGAATACCAAAGCCGCAGGTACCGTTACATACCACAGAGTGGGCCGTTTCATCTTCTGGGGCAGAAATCTTCATTTTTGTTTCCACCTGTGTATGTAGTATAATGGTTTTGGATCTCATTGCCGCGATAGGGGAGATGTGAAATGGGACCAAATTGCCCATAGAGAAATGATGCGATCAGACTTGTTTTTTTTCTTCCATCTGGGGGACCTGTAATCTCTTCTATTTACAAATCAAGCACATCTGAGTAAAGCAGGCGGTAGTGGGGGGCCGTGTTTTCCACTCGACATCTTGTTTATTCGCAGGGATACTCGTAGCGTGAAGTTATACATTTAAATGCCCCTCGAAGCGGCGCATCAGTAATTGCCCCAAGGCGTCTTTTTCGAGATGAGGACGACCGGAGAGGGAGACGTGAAGGCGCCCCTTTAACCGGCCGTTGTGATCTTCACATCTGCAGGCTCACCGGCGGGGATTTTAGCGAAGGAGAGGTTAAACACAGCGGGGGCACCGGAGGAGCGGGGGATTCGCTGCAGTGTTTGCAAATCCTCCGTATTGCAGAGCAGGGATTGCCTACCTGTCCATACACGGACAAACGTGCCGTGCCAAAATGTTTTTATACATTTTGTAAAAAAAAAAAAAAAAGTTTTTCTAATACCGTAAAATGCAAAATTGCATTTTTTTATCTAAATATCCGGGAGAATTCGCCAATACTATGGATTCTCAGTCTTTGCACAACTCCATCCGTCAGTCTGAGCATATAGCTCTCCGTCCAGTCATCCATTTTCAAGGCTTACTGTATACGGTAGAGGCTAAATGGTCATGGAGAGCAGTACATGATACACGGCAGGGGTCTCCCTGGATGGGATGCAAGTGTTGAAAAGAAAAGGAAACGATGCTTTATTTGTAATATGCACAAGTACAGTTACATTGGAAGGCTTCTTTTTGTACAGTATGTCCCATCTTGCTTGCCTTAGAGACACACATACAGGTGAGAGTGAAGCACAGGGTCAAACCTTTTATCAGGCAGCCCTGGAACATTTGCGGGGGTGGGCACAAGTTAAGGGGCTTGTGCAAGGACCCAACAGACATGTGACTAAAGTTTGGGCCAACAACTTTCTAATCACAGGGCCAGAAGCCTAACCCTCTGAGCCACACAGCACTGCCATTGTGTGGGGGGGGGGGGGTTATATTTATTAGCAAGATAGTACCAGAATTTGTTTGGATTTATGTATGTATAATAATAATAATAATCAGCACTGTTACATCTTTTCCAGAAAAATAATAATTATAATTTGCCCCTCCCACATCTGCCCCATCCCAGTACCACCATGACTCCCACACAGCTGACTTATGGTGCCCCCGTGTTGCTGCATGCTCGCCCGTCACCACCCAGTCTGCAGGCAGACAGAAACAGTACCCTGCAGCCACACCCAGGACTCATTTACACATCACGCCTTGAGAGGGAG
This sequence comes from Paramormyrops kingsleyae, assembly GCF_048594095.1. Lineage (NCBI taxonomy): Eukaryota > Metazoa > Chordata > Actinopteri > Osteoglossiformes > Mormyridae > Paramormyrops > Paramormyrops kingsleyae. The sequence goes on from NC_132813.1 coordinate 20,362,837, forward strand.
CTGATCCCTTTGCCAGTGATCTGGATGAAACAATGATGTAAGCAGCTTTCTCCTGGCCTGGCCACTCTGACAGATCCCAATTACTGTAATCTCCAGGAGATGAAGGGTGTCACTGGCGCATGAGGCAGCCCCGCCCCGCTTCCTGTGTCTGCATGCCTTTGCACTGCCTTTATATATACCCCTATAAATACCCCTCTTTAGCTTGACCGCAGCACAGACAAAGGGAGGAAAGCTAAAAATGGACGGGTTTGTACAGTAAAAGGCTAACTGCACTCGAAGGTGTGACGGTAACTGATCCTGAGAAGTAACAAGGAACCATCCCGTGAGGAAGCTTGTCACTGGTGACCTCGCTGAAGACAGCTGGCCCACAGTTGTGTCACCTCTCCGGTTCCGTCTGCTCTTAGCAGATGGGCTGTCTTCTCTCCTGCGGGTTTTGGGAGCTCTCCATTTGCTGCCCGCGGTGCCTTCAACACCTCTGTCTCCCTCTCTCTGTCCATCTCTCCACTTGTCGTCCACGGTGTGGGCGTAGCTGGGTTCATATTGCATTTATGTTCTTTCTCGTCGCCGCGGTCGCAGACCTCTAACAGCCGTGTTGTGGTGTCCAGCAGCAGTCGGTACCGTTGGGGTGGCAGACTCATCCATGTGATGCACGTAGGGATGATGATGATGGAACAGAGGGTTTACAAGGGCTTAGGGAATTTCCGAAAGCGTGGGCAGGGAAATGGAAAAGGGCAGCAGGGAGAACGTGATGGGACACAGAGACAGGCAGGTTTGTTGTTTGTGGGCTGCCACTCAAAAAGTCACCCCCCCCCACCCAGCCTCAGGTCTTTCACAGACTAAATAAATAGCTAGCTAGTAGAATCAGAAGATCATGGCTAACTAGCTGGTTAGCAGAACATGCTGCTTCAGCATCTCCTAAATCATGAATTGTTTAATTTTTAGCAATATTCAGGCAATATTCGATAGTGGGCCCCAATGGGGGGGGGGGCAGTAGGGCTGAAAGTGGTACAGGGAAAGAGACAGAAAACAGGGGAATGACATTATCAGTAAAATGGCTGCAGGTAGAAAAACAGCTGTCGTAACTTTATATTTGTGCATTTAGCAAGTGTGTGTGTGTGTGTGTGTGGGAGGGGGGGTCAGAGAACAGAGTCAGACAGAGTCCTTGGAGCTGACGGATAAGGGCCTGGCTCAAGGGTCCAACAGCAATGTGTTTGTAGGGGATGCGAACCCACAAGCTTCCGGACACGGACATGGACCTCTAGGCTGCTGAGCCATGCGCACTCTGCTGTAAGCAAAGGTTACGGTCTGGGTGACATTCTCAACGTCCTGAAGTCCAGTTCTGGGATAAACCTGGGATATATAGCGCTTATCTTTATAGATAATTGAATGCTCAATCATAACCTATAAAAACTGTAAAGGGCGGCCGGGAGTAAGACTTCTGTGTCTTGACACGCTGAGTTACTGCGGCTGCGATGGCAAACTCTTCATTTATTCGTTTTATTGATTCAAGGGTACAGTGCAAAAAAAAAAACTTCATGGCTTCACAAGGCAACATCTCACTTTTACGTTCCTGCCAGGTCATAAGTCACAGCTTCTCTCCCACGCCAGCATGGTAACAATTTTTCCCTCTAGCAGGGAAATGGTCTGCAGTCATAAACTCTGCGCTCTGGTTCATAGTAGCAGGGGCAACATTGTGTCGGAAAGCAGTGTATAATGATGGGAATAGACCACTAAAAGGTAAATATTCTCTTTTGAAATAAAAGTTTTTCGAACTGACTAAACTCAGGTTGACTCAGGTGTGTCACCGTCTGCTCATTAGATCATTAGTGTTTATGAGCAGCAGTACAGCTTATGATACAACAAACAGAATCTCTTTCTTCTTATCTGGGGAGTTTTGTTGTCTTTTTTGACCTCTGGTGCATTCATTATTTCCCCAAATGTCATCAAAAAAATAAATAAAAAATTAAAAAAAACACAGCCAATACCTGTGAGAGAGACTGTGGCTGGGTCAAACAGGTTCTTTATGTTGCTTTCTCTACAGGGATTAATGACTTAACTAGGAGTCTTTCTGTGGAGCAGAAGTCAACACGCCGGTGTGCCATAATCAGTCACCAACTGAAAGGCAATAATAATATCTGTGGGGTTGCTGGACGTGGTGGACAGGAGCGAGCTGTCAGCAATGCCCACAGACAGAAAACACGGGGGGTCTGACCTACTGCTCTCTGCCAGTCACTTAATAATCTCATCAGCAGCCCCTTACTTTAGCCTGTCTCCCTTAAGGGCACCTTGCCGCTTTCCAAGGCTTCTTTCTTGATTTCTGACCGCTTATGTAATTTTGTAATCATGACTTTCTCGTGGACGTGACTGTTACTATTATTTGAATGGTGGGTGATAATTGAACTGTTACAGCATCTGTTCTTGTCCTTCACTCGCATCTGCAACTAAGTCTACTTTCTTAACTACTGTGCCACCTCTGGCCCGCAGTGTAAATACGGAATTCCCACCTGTGCTTCCTCAAGATGTTCTGAACAGCTGCATGTCCTTTATGAATATTCCATGGACGCATGGTTTATTTCTGTGACGTAAACCAGTTCGATGCTGCGGATGTGGACTCACCCTTGTAAATCTCCATTAATCATTTAGATGCTAAGCAGTCTCTGAGGTTTCCGCCATAAGCACAGTGCTCCAACATTGGTGTTTAGCGTGGATGGTTTGCAGTGTGGCCGTGTTGAGCAAACATCTCTGCGTCGTTCTGCTATTGTCGGTGTGCTGTGTTGGGATGATCGTGGCAGGATTGTTGACCCAAAACTTCGTGCTGTTCGACCCCTCTCTCAGCAAAGTCATTTTTTGTGATGGGGGGTGGGGAGGGGGTGGACAAGGCCAGTCTTCTAGCCAAACATGGTGATATTTCCCTTTTAATGATGTCCCAGCGGCGGCACAATGAGGGAGATCAAACTCTCCACGCCAAACAGATGGTGCTCCATTTTCTGCATGCACCTAACATCATAGTCATTTGTCCTCAACCAACAAAAGGAGAGAACTGCATCCTGGGAAACGAGTTCAGGCTTTCTGGTGAAAGAGTATCAGAAGGGTCACAGGACCACTTGTGGTTGATCTTTTTAATAGATCGCCTGCGAATGAACACCTGAGAGTTTAATAGCCTGAAAAGGAAAAAGAAACCTTGGACAACACAGCATCTTGTGATTCACCAATTATTCATAGAAACCCTCTAATGAGTCTCCTTAAGAAATCGATGTGATTTTTTTTTGTCTGATGAGCCTCATTAGCGCACGAAATTCTGTCCTTGTTGTCAATTAGGATTACACCAACTTCAGAATCCCCCTTGCTCTGAAATGTGAAAGACACGCAGGTTTTAATAATGTGAAAAGTTAAAAAAGTCAAAATAGTCTGCATAGATACAGGCATTATGTGTAAGGATGGCTGGGCCGCACCGTGAATGTGTCACTGCTGTGCTCCTTCTCTGTGCTGCCCCCCTTCTTCGTGTATAATGAGGCCTGAAAGGAAGGGAGCTTGGCATGGTAATGAGCTTTGAGCACGTCTGAGAAAGACCATTCCGGTAGAAGGCTGCCTGATGACTCATGGTGCCGGATCCACGCCATAAACTGCTGCTGCCGTTCGCCTGTCTCCGGATGATTTGACTCTGCCTTCATGACACGCATGGCAGAGTGAAGAGGGCAACCAATCTGTTTAATCTCATCAGAAATGATTAGGCAGGACATGTCTCAGGATGTGATTCTCGAGGTTCCTTTGCCAGTTATGACCCCCCTTGCCCCCAACCCCCCCCCCCCCCGCCCCCCCACACACACACACACACACACGCACACACATGTTTGCAATTGTATCATATGAATACAAAAATGTAACATCTTTAACTCAAACCAGTCGTGTTTTCTTTATGATTAAAAGTGTCATTTATTTGGCATTCAGTGAAAGCACAGTTTCAAGGATTTATTAATGCATGACCAATGCGTTTATTTGGCTGCAAAACACATTCATAATCCTTCATGAATCCTTCCGAATATAAAGTATCAGTAGCCACATATGATTATTGGTATTTATATTGTGTGGTTGATTTTCCACCAGCAAAAATGAATTATTTCTGATTTAAAATGAATTGGACAACGTGAAACTTCAGCTAATCTAAAAATAAGATGCATTTTCCCCTCAAACTGCAAGGGCACATATACACTGTAAGAGGGGATGCTGGAAAGCTGACCCTCTGTGCTCACAGAACGGCTTCCCTGGGGATTTCTGCTACGTGAAATAAAGTGACAGGGGGTTATGACTTCAGTCATTTTTTTTGCCTATAACTGTGGTAAAAGGAGTGTAAGCTTCCCCCCAGTCACAGGCAGGTCCTTTCTGGCGGTTGGTTTGTCCAGGCAGATGCACACAGGAAGGCACTGTGAGTTTTTTATTTTGCCACAGCAAGGGGGGAAACTGGCAATCAAGGTGAGAAAGAGAGAAAGAATATTGACAGATGAAACCAGCTGGCTTATTTCTGCCTGAATATGAATATGTAATGTTTATTAGTCTCTGCTCTCTGCTGCCTCCTGCTGGTGTGACGACGCCGGATCGCACTTGTGAAGGAAGGACACAAGAAGCTGTTAACGAAGCTGTTGGATGTTTCAACAGCGCAGCGGGGCTGCAGACAGCTTAACAGCCGGGGGTCGCAGAGCATCTGAAGGAATGGGTGCAGTGACAGGGACCTGCTGGCCTACCTGTGAGCACCTATTGAACTGGAGAACATCCTTCAGCTGTTTGAATAGATAAGACACAGCAGAGCGCAGGTTACTCAGTCCAAAGTAACGCGTATTTTGCTAAATATTGGTTAGATTTTTTTGTTCAAAGCTAAATGTCTGGTGAGTTTCTCACTCTAAATATTGTTATATATGGTTTTATTACTCGCTCTAAATATTGTAATAGGTGGTTTTATTACAAAATCTATCTTCCATATCATCAATCTATATCATATCATAATCTATCTCATATCCTGCATGAAAATGTTAATGTGACATATGGTAAATATTGTATATGCATAAAGATTTTATATTGCAATAAACATACAGGTTAATACTGTTTCATTTTAATGAATATTACATGTTTATGAATATGCACATAAGATACAATAGCCAAAGACTGCAGTATATGTACATGTTACAGTTGTTCTGTACAATATTATGGGATGTATTGCAGATTATTGCATAGGCTGTGGGTGGATGATTTTGGGAGCAGTATCAGGGAATATGTTAAACATAAACAGCCGCGTGCTTTCATTTGTTTCATTTGTGAGCGTTAGCAAAAGACGTTCTTGACATGCAGTAATTGACGCACTGCATACACAGACAGTGCGCGGCACCAGTGACAGGCAGCTTGAAACGGCAGCAATAAGAATGGATTTTAAAAGCACGCGGACCCAGAGACGACACAGCAAAGACAAAAAGCGGGGAAAATAATGGAATGGCGCCCACAATCATGGAGAACATCGTATGATATAGGAGTATTTTACTCTTATTTAATGCTGCCTTTTCTCTTCCCCTCAGCCGGCCCCATTTATCCCTGAAAGGCCAGCATATCAGGGCCTTTTGGGCCTCGTTACTCCTGGCCTGTGTTGGCACCTGGTCTGCGATTACTCACACGGCAAGATCCCTTCAACGGCCAGCCTCCCACTGTCTCCCACAGGTTCATTTGTTAAGCCTCCTTTTCAGCCTCAGTCTTCCTGAAGCATAGATTCCCTTATTCCAGTCATCGTCCATAAACACAAATCCAGTACAAGGTGCAGCCTGAAGCCTTTTGCAGGACGATCAGGGTACAGGGCACCTGGAATGGGATGCTAATCCATCACAGGGCATGTACCGTGGGCAATTTAGACATGCCAATTCACCGAAATACATGTTTTATGAGTACAGGAGGAAGCTCTTGCAGACTTGAGGAAACCATGCAAATTTAACACATGCAGAACCAGGGACAGATGTTGGACCCACAGGACTGGAGCTGAGAAGCTATAGTGCAAATCATTAAGGCACTATGTTACCCGCCCCTTATTGTTAACTTTAATATGTGCAAATCAAAAAGCACCTGTCTTTGTGTCTAATGGAATGAAGTCCATCACTCCTGAGACTTTGCTGATAAGATGTTTTGAGTGAATTGGCTATTCCATCCTTAATCAGACATAGTATTGAAAAGTTTTGCCAAAACGGAATTCAGCCCATCCATCAACCTGTCAACATTTTTTAATTTAAAAAGACACACACATTTTTCATCTTCCCCTCTTGTCAGAAACTGATATCATCTCAGCATGTGGTTTGGCCTTCCTCTTACTTGACCAATGCCTAAATGTAAAAGACGGTCCACGCGGCTTTGCACGTCGACATACTCTCGCATAGACGGGTACCTCGGTCTGCACAGTCGGCGTCGCGGGCCGTGGTGACTCCTCCCACGATGACGTCACTGCTTAATCACAAGGTCACGGGGTTGTGATATTCAAATTGCATAACAGTGTCGTGCTGTTGCCTTTGAAATGCTATTTGAAATGTGTCCCGTCGTCTTTCTGCTCGTCATTCATTAGAAGAATAAGGTGGTAATGATGAAGTAAGCTTCAAATCATGTTGTCATTCATTTTTTCTTTGACCTGACAATTTTCCAAAGCAAAAAACTGAATGAAATTATAGCACATTCATAAATCCTTCAGTTTCGTTTCTGCCAAACATAGTCCCTGGTGTCTTCACAGTGTTAAATTAGTTGCTCTCAGTCTTGTGTAGATTCGAGGTTAATTGACATGTGTAAACCAGTAATATATGTAAACTCCTTAGGGTGGCTAAACAGATATTCAATTACTGAACCGGTCAACTTATGTATCATGGAAAATATACAAAATACCACAGTTTGGAATGAAAAATGTGGTTAAAATATATGAGTGTAATGGGAACCACCAACAGGGCCCTTCTGAAGAAAAGCACAGTTTCTGCAGAGTAATCTCTACACAGTCAGTCCTGAAGTGGCGAATCTCTCCAAGAAATGGCGCTACTTGACCAAGCAGCTGTTTGTCAGTAAACAAAATGACTCAGATTGACCCATAACAAGCCTGGAATAGGTGGAACGCCTCTCTGCAGGGGAATGTTCAAAGGATTTTTTTTCCCAGTCTATTTAAGCTGAACGTGGAGCTGCTGCTGTCAGGGGTCTTTTGGACAGCCTGTGCTCTGAGATTTTATTGATTAATAAGTCTGGAGACGCCACCTGAAGTTCAGGTTATGGGATTAGGCTATTATATGCTGTATGTTACTTGCAAAAAGAACTTAGAAGCAAATTTTACGAAGATAAATGTGCTGCTTTTTAAATATGAGACTCATGGTTTACAAAGAAGAACATTGGCCTGTGTCCTCTGTCTTGAGGCCAATGACACATTTATGATGCGACAAATGTTTTAGTTCTTTATATTATTTTTTACATTTCGTTATTTTATCATTATTTTATGCTATGACATTTATTATGCAACTTTTATAGGGCTGTTTATTGTTACTTTTATTGTGTGTGTGTGTGTGTGTGTGTGTGTGTGTGTGTGTGTGTGTGTGGGCGGGTGTGTGTGGGTGCTGCTATAGACTGGCTTCTCAAGTTACAGATGAATAGTGGATGGATGGATGGATGGATGGATGGGTGGATGGATGGATAACTCCGTGGAGGTTTTTGTTTATAAGCTTAATTAATTTAGTGCTTTTCAAAGTTATTTTTCTGGAATATTATACATAAATCACGGGAGCAAAAGCAAAATTAGTGTCCATGCATCCAATTAAATGCAAACCTCTTCCTAACAGTTTATTTATTCACAAGTTAATACATTTCTAAAATTAATTATTCAATATTTGGAAAGGCAAGATTTTTATTGCCCTCCCTTTCTTATGCCCATTTATCCTTTTCCAGAATAATAATGCGAGCTTTAAATTAATAGATTCTATAAACAGAAAAAAATAACTGGAAAAAATGAATTCTTTTATCCTGTTCCCCCAAAACTGCAAACTCCTGGAAAATGAACCATTCTATTCCAATTTAATGGGTAGTTATATTTTTTCAAGACAAGCTCTTAAAAAGGTAAGGTAGATAGAGCATTATGTTCAAAAGAGCCTGGTAAATTTAATTCAAACAAACACGATACAAGTGAGCTAATGTGAACTCGGACACTTATTTGTGCATGTAAATAAGAAAAGCACGCCAAGGAAGACACTGACCTCAGCACTTTGCTGCTTATTCAATAAACAGGAATAAACATCAGCGCGTGCTTTTGAAGAAGCCAATTGGACCGTGGAGACTTTGGCTTGGTCTGACGGTTAAGGGGGAGCTCATTAATGTAAAAAATGTATGAAGAGACACATTTTGTTTTCATACCTTAAAAATACATATTTGTTTTCTATGGAAATGGAAGAGAAGCAATCACCAGTGTAAAGGGTGATGGTTACCTTCAAATACTGCTTAGCATCTGGGTTTTCATATTAAATTTGCAAATGAGTAGATAAAATTAAAGTGGAAATATAATATTTCAGTGCATGTTGAGGAAAAAGTTCAGGGAAGTTCTTTGAGTTCAGGGAAGGCATATCAGCCACACGATTCCACCAGCTCTGGTCATTTTTAGCTAGTGCAGGAACCAAAAGGCTTGCTGGTCTACAGTTCTGGCATTCAGCAGCTCCATGGGAGTTTCTCAAAAAACGCATAGAGTGCACTAGTGCTTTTACAGTCTAACTACCCACTCCGTTTTCCACCCCTGGGTGCACCGACTTTGCTCGTCTTACTCGCTTGATTAAATCAATCATTTTGCATGTAATTTTGTTTATCTGACATTTCAGGTGTGGGTCAGGCTCTCCTGCCCCTTCAAAAGAGGAGTAATGTCTTAGCTCCTGTATTTACCTTGTGTAAAGCAACTAAAATCCAAAGAATAAGATGCAGGGCACAAGCGTTCAGCTTAAGCATAATGAGGGAAGTGTAGAGTGGAGAAAGGGAAGGTGGGTGGGATTAGCTGTGTTCTATCAATCATCTGTGTGGGTCTGACCAAAGGAGAAGAAGCAGCAAAGTGAGCCGCTGTAATCGTAACTTAGACCAGTGTGCGACTGACGCTCCGCAAGCTTCTATAAAAACCAGAAACACATTCAGCCGTATATGTTATATTAAATGACGGCTTCTTACTACTGTTCCTGCCAACTCCCCTGTTTATGCACTTACAGCTTGGTCTCAAGCCTCCCCCAGGTATTCGCTGAGGGATTCGCTTAAGAGAGAAACATTCATTTCTCTCTATAGGTGGCAGCAGTAAGCTACACTTATATTTTATATACACCATCAAGCAACTGTCAGCCCAAGTGAAGGCTGATTCGTTTATATAGACATAATAGTATTGGTTTGGTTTAATAGACTAGACTTCATGAGGAATTAATCTGATGAAATGTGATGCATGAGGATCTGTATTTTCCCGGCATTTTATATTATGACTTGCTGTTATTTAAGCACTTGTATGTTTCTGAGTTGGTTTCCAATGTGTAACCTGGGTTAAGCTGCTGTCTATGGCTAAATGCTAAGAATAAAATTAGCTTACTGAACAATTAGACGAAGAGACGAGGCTGGGATAGCACCGGATGATAAGGGGAGAGGTTTATGTACGCCGGGCCAGGGAGCACAGGAGGGAGGGAAGGGTGAAGGGATTTAGACTTCGAAGGGCATGCAGTCTCATAAGGGGCTTTAACCTTAAGTACCAGGCCTCATCACTGCCACTTCCAAATAACCATGACATACTACAAAAACAGATGAACCGCCGACTGACAAGTGGCAAAAAATGTATAATGTTTAGAGATATCACCAAGAAATCAAATCATTTCTTTTATAATTTAATACAGAGGGCTGATTTTAATCAAATTAGCTCCATTGGTTGGAGAGAGCCTACTGTATAAGAATGTTCTGGATCTTAATGAACAGATGCCTGCTCAATACCCTTTCCAGCTGATGCTCTCTAGGAGGCGCTACAGGTCCCTGTCAACCCAAAAAAAAGAAAACAGTTTTTTTCCGCATCTGCAAATCTCCTTTGTCAATCTTGTAAATATTACCTGTGAATATGGTTTGTGAATATCTGTGAACATTGTCTGTTGTGCTAGTCATTGTTTTCAATGGCTAATGTCATGCTGAGTGTCTAACGTGATGTTGGTATCTGCCTGTGTTTAATGTGAAGGACACTGTTGAATTGAGCATACCTACCATTCAGTTCCGACCCCGGTTGTGTGGTCATTAAAATGATTCTGATTAAAAACGACTCCGATAATCCAGTTACTGAAGTCATTTGCCCAATTTTACAAGTTTAAACCATGCAGCTTCTTTTTTCCTTTTTGACTTTTCTGGGGAAGGAGTGCAGGTCATTAGAGGAGCTAGGTAACATAAATCATTGAAAAGGGCGAGCTGAACTTTCCTTTTCAACTCTCTGATGAAAGGTGGGTCTTAATGGCCTTCACACAGGAACGCGCTTGTCTGTAAGGTTTTGCATTCATCCCTCGTTTGGGGATGCACAGTACACATATGAGACAAGCCAAAGCTAATGTCAGCCTAGCATAGGCAATGAACTTGGGAAGATGTCTGCCAATGAGGCATACACATATGCTGGATCCGGGGTTACTAACTCAGACCAGGTATAATAAACATGAGTAATGTCAAAGTCCTCATACGGTACAGCCTTCACGTGTTGCCATGTGAACGGGCAGTGTTACACCCCGGCATTCATTATTCCTCTGCATGAATTCTACCCTTGTGGTGCTACAAGCAAGACGTGGCATGTTCCCGTGCTCTAGAAGCCATATTACAGTTCAGTGTCGTAGAAGAAGTCTGAAAAAACTGAGGAGCAACCTTTAGACATGTCTTTTAATGCAAGCCCTTAAGCTTCGCCTTTACATCCAAAGCTCAGGCCCCTGAGGTCAACAGATAATACGCAGCATTTAATAATGTTCTTATGATCACTATTTGCAATTAGCAGCTATACTAGATGGGGATGTAATATTTTCCACTACCTTGTGGTGTCCTTCACTAAACAGAGCTGCTGAGAGTATTAGTTAAAGCTATCACGTAATGGAGTACTTTTCACTAATAATGTTCATTTAACTATAAGGCATAAAGAGGCCGTACTATAGTCAAATCATAAGCGAAGGGAGCCGGGTCCTGAGATCTGCTTGACAAAGCGCCGCATGGCTGAGGCGTGTTCGTGGGTTCATGCGACGTGCTGCATTTGGCACGGCTGCCGCTTTTGTGCTGAGGGCTGTCATGTGGGCGGCTTAAATGTAGGAGAGTGAGCGGGTACAGCAGGCAGACGGTTAACAAGGTCGGATTGCTGTTAAAGGCACAATTAGTCTGATGGAAAAAGAATAATAATAATAATAATAATGCTTAAGGCTGGAGATCCCAAGCAATCGGAGGACGAGATGAAGGTGAAGATGCAGGAATAGTAAATCGAAAATCCAGGTCATTTTAAATAAGGGTAACTACTAAAACCATTTTAATATACTGCGTAAGAGTGACAGTTTACATTGATCAGGCATGTTTCTGTGGCCAACTACACTGATCATGCTGTGTATATAATCTCCAAGCGGTACACACTCTTCTCATCATAGAGGCTAATGTTAGGCTTAGTCTCTGTTGCTCAGTAGTGCATTGGCATTCTCATACATTCGCATTAAATCAGAGTGCCGTCTCCTTCCTTACTTATTTTTATTCACACTCGGTAATCCTTCTGAGCAGCACATTCCTCTCAAAAGGGGGGAAGAAAATAAATCCATTTTGCGCCTCGACATTCCTGTGGCGAGACCATTCAGACGTCGGAGATTAGATCGACAGAAGATGAAAAGCGCGAATGGCAGAGAACAGACACCTGAATGGTGTTGGCAGGATGCTAACTACGGGGCGGCATCTCCGGAAATTTTGGCTACACCGTGCCGTAAATGAGGGCACCCATTTGCATGGCCGCTGTTCCAGAAGATTCCATTGTTTGCTCGGCAACCTGTCGATTTATCAAATAACCCAATGACCGCTCAGAGCTTTCAAACGTATGAATCGAATTTTAACAATTGGCTTCCGCCCGCGGAGTCTATAAAATCAATGGCAACACTAACTGTTCACGAGACTGGGGAGAGAGTGGAGGATTAGGATAACTTTGAGGCATCATCAGGCTTAGTCAGCACACCCACGTGGGAGGACGGTAAACAGCGTGGGCAGCTGCTGTTAGCCTCCGCTTTCAGAACTGCCCACCATTTTGGATCTGCTTTCAGGCACATCGGCCGTAACGAAAGCGTCGAAAATGTTGTTAGTGTGAAGTTCGCACAATCGCTTCCACACAGCCAGCAGTCAGAAACAGCCACTTCCTGAATTTTCCACGGCGCTGCCAGGATGGCTCAAGCGCCGTAATTGTATATCTTGCGCTTCATATGAGTTGGATGTCCAGGGAGTAAACAAGCTGGATATAGAGCCAGTTCTTCGTGATTCAAACCAGCATTCTCTGCGTACGTCGCGTGGGCTGGTAGTGATGTCGTCCCATTTTTACCACATCAATCAAAAACCTCTTGGTGTCACCCGAAAGGCCTTCCACCTTAGCTTGGTGACACACTTAGATGTCACACCCGTGCCATTCTTTTTTGGTTACTGCCTCTCCAAAAAATCTCGGAGAAGCTCATACATTCAGCCACTGCTTCCCATCTCTGCTTTATATCATTTTCATTTGGAGGGGAAAAAAAACAAGCTGTTCTCAGCAGAGGGACATTTCCCACACTGTCCCCTTCTGTTTACAAGCTGATAACTGGGAAGATCTCTGCCCAGCAGCCCACGGACCAGCAAACACCTAAGTGCTCCACATGAGAGCCGATACGGCGGAGGAGCGCTGTACTGGGTAAGCGGTACAGAAAATAGATGGATAGACTCATTTAAAAATAGTTCCGGCAAAGGAGAATGATGTTAAAACCCAACGCTTGGCACAGCTCATTTCCCATCAGCTGACTGGGTAATTTGTGCCATATGCGATTATCAGTATTAGTTGGTATGTTGTATGTTTTATCTAATTCGTATAACAAAATACAATGCGCTGACATTGTACATTTTACTGAGCGCGTTCCCATTTTTGCCTATGACCTGCGATGTACTATAAAAACCGCTAACACGTTTCTTAGTAAAAGCAATATGGCCCCTCAAGCTTACACATGGTCTTTGTTTGTTGTCTTTTGCCTTCTGAGTAAAATTGCTAACCTGATGAGTAAAAGACGGCTGCCTCCACAAACAGCCATCTCTCCTATGTTCCCGCAACACATTCATCACTCAAACTTAACAGATGCTATAGCCTCCAACTCCTTCATTTAACCGTCCTTATAAAAACTTCAACCAGGGCAAGCTGTTATTTCGGAGTTCTGCGCAGATCAGCTTTTATGAAGACAGACCTGCTCTTTTTCTGCTCCCCCCCCCCCCCCCCACCAAGGCACTACTTTTATTTTGTGACGATGGATGAGAATCTGACACGTAGGCAAGATGCCGGGGAAATGCAAAACATCCACAAGCAGGCGTTTAGTCCAGGTTAAGTCAGACTGCAGCGTTTGCCTACAGCTGGGATAGTTTCAAACTGCTGAGCTGCTTTTGAACACATGGTAATGTTGAGCTTATTTAACAACATCAGAAGCAAAACATCCATTGGGCTTTGGAAGGGGTGGGAGGACGGAGGATCTACCCAATTGAGAGGTTTGACTCCAGCAATACCCAATAAAAACTGTCTTACAGGTTCAATTGCTACAGCTGGCTCTGTGTATGTGGAATTTGCATGTTCTTCCCATGTCTACATGCATACCTCCTGCAGTCTGAAATCATATTGTTTGGTGAATCATTCTCTTTAAATTGCCTGGTGGCGTATAATTGTGTGTTTGTGTCCTGTGATGGACTGGCTTCCTATCCTGCGTATTCCCAGTCGTGTGCCCTGTGCTTAATGAGATTCAGGCTCACCAGCGCCCTGTGTGAAGAAACGGCACACAAGATGGATGCATTAAATGAGTAAAAGCTGCCTCAGGTGAGGTAGACACCGATGTTACAAAGTGCACCGATAAAAGAGCTCAGCAAGAAGCAGAGCCGAAGCCAGAACTTGGAGCTTCTCAACAATAGCTACCAGTTTAACTGCACCAAAAGCATAGAAAGACCTTACTATCTATGCCTGTTTAGATACAAAAGGCTCTGCGTCTCCATTAATAGGCTCAAGGTGACTGAAGATACAAAATAAATGACATCATACAAAAAAATGAAAAAAGTTAATAAATTTTAAACAGAAAGTTATGCTTGGAACCCCAATGAGAAATTGGTTAAACCAGTGCAACACTGCCAGCGCCCGTTCACTGCCACCCACCACTTTAAAGGCCTCATTTACTGCATTCCTAGCTGCAGGCACTGTACTATTATACTCGTGTGGGATCATTTGCATAAAGAGTTGAATTCGAAGGATCTTAATATATGTCCTGTAAAGCGGCTTTCGAGACACGGACACACAAAAAGAATTAAGCTGAAAAAAATGGTTTGTTACCAGTAAACTGGTATTTATTTGTTCAGTACTTTAATTCCATACAGGCGAAAATTGCTTCAACCTGACTTTCAGACCCTTTAAATACTTCAGGAACACATTCACGTGAGGGATTCCACTCCAGCTTACTACAAGAAGCATGACTCCTGCATGTTCCGGAGACTCCATGTGCGTACAGAACTGACTGACAGTTGTATCAAAATGAATAAATACAGAAATAAAACAGCCCACAAGAAAACATTTCGGTGCTGCACGTTGAAGTCTTCCCTCCAGATTACGTTATTTTGAATTTTTCTTTACCTCTTTTTCCCATTACGATAAGATATAGCCAATACAAACAATTAGCTGGTAAAAAGACACAGAATCCGACATAATAGGCATTCAAGACGCATTATAAATACCTAAAAAACTGAATAAATACCTAATTTACTTGGAGTTTTTCATTGTAAGCTATGACCTATCCAGCTATAACGGCTATATAAAGCTTCCTGAATGCTTAATAGTTCATTATAACATCTGTAAAAGACAGTATGACCAGTAATGAGTTCTTCCTTAAATAAATCATTTTGAGGATGTATCCACACTTTACAAAGTGTCATTTTCTATTTTATCTAGAGTCAGAAATTGTTACACAATGATGACCCATGTTGCTATAGTTCAAGTAAGTTGGTATTCATATGACTGTTTTAGTTTACATGATGTGGACTATGGAATTGAAAAAGTAAAACTAATAAGTGCACACGTCACTTAAAAGCAGATTTTTGAAAATCCAGTCTATATGTTAATTGATGTATTGAATGTAGCTGTATCTATAATATTGAGCCACTGTCTGAGTAAAGTCAACTTGGTTCTGCAAAATTTATGCTGCCCAGCATATTAAAGGAAACAGGATTAAGATCATATATTGACGTCATGGAATTTTATGTGGAGAATTCAGTGTTTATCCATGGTTGTGGGAGCAGATCCATTTAGCGATTTAAATAAAACAATATTATTACAGTGGTTTTCAAAATGCAGATAATATAAATTTTAAGTAAAATATAAGATAATGAAGTAAAAATTCGAGTAATGGGAAAAAGAAAAGCTTTTATTAACAGTTTCATGGCTCCAGAAAGCAAGCAGATGGGAAGTGTTAAGCTACTAGTTTCAAATGTGTAAACATGTAAAACATATTCCTGAGACAAAAAAATAAATACTGCAAAAATGTGAGACTATAACGTGTCATAAATTTTGGCACCTACTTTATATATATACACAAACACAAACTCGGCGTCTGGAATTGGGAACAAACCAAACGGCCTAAGCAGATAAAACGATCAACAGGCTGCGTTAAATAAAAACAAAATCTTTGTTTTTTTGCCAGGCTAACAGATGTGTTGTTGTTCTTATTGTTGTTGTTACTGTTACCTGATGATACTGATAAGAATAAATATGCTCAATTAATGCACCAGCATGGGATGTCATAAATAAATTAGCTACTGTATTAAATGAAGTTGTCAAAAAACGAATATAGAAGTAATCCCTCCTAGCTGTCTCGTGTTTAATGAGTTTAACCATGTTACATCAGATTGCATACTCCAGAAAACAAACATGTGCGGCCTATTCCTGCCCATACTGTAACTGGTCACTGTTACATCAGATGAGATTTTACAGGCAAGTGAATTTTCATTGTCAATACATGCTGTTTTAGAGCAAGTAAATCTCCTTTCTATATATTGTTCTAGGTCAGGTAGCTAGTCCTAAGAGTTGTAATCATTAAAGATGCATGGGCACATTCATTCAAATGCTATTCTTTCTCATAGATTGGAGCTATTTTTTGAAACTGGTGCTGAAACTGCAAATGTACAACAAAATGCTTGTGGCTGCTCATCGATGAAATTCATCATGGGACAGCTGGAAACAAAAAAACAGACCTTTCTGTTGACGTCATTCTGACTGGCACGTTTTGACCCATCAACACACAAAAGTAATGTTTGCTTGTTGTCTGTCCTGCAGCCTTTTCTCAAACCTCCTCTGCCACCTGCGTCTTTAGACAATTACATTTAACAGTCCTTGTTTCTTTCAAAAATGCAAAAAACCCACACACATATAAAGAGTAAAATGATCGTGTAGAAACTTAAATTACAGTTTGATATTTTATAAAAAGTAGAACACCAACATTATGAGATAAAAAGATTTTTGACTGAACATATGGATGTTCTATCTGTAATCCTGACAGGGGAAGATTAGTGACTGACTTCAGTAGAACCCAGTGCTGAACATGTCATTCACGCTGTTGGGTATAGACTCAAAGGCTATCTCGGTATTTCTCAGGGTAACTGTGTGACTGCCGGTGATTTATATCCTGCAATGAGGCAAACCTTCAGGCTCCCCAGCAGAAAAAAAAAATCTACAACCTCAAACACTGTGCACTTTCTTGCGAGGTGAACAAATTTCATAAGTGTTTTGCTGTGTTGTACAATATAGGAGCATTATGGACAATGCCCCTGTGTTTCTGCTTGTCTGCAATAATTACAGTCTTATATAGAAAAAAGTCACATTTGCGGGCTTTTATTAAAAACAAGAAAGAAGACATTATTAACCAAAGCTAGTCAACAATGTTATGTGCATACTCAGTACTCTCTCTCTCTGCATCCCCTACAGATACACATTCCCTTAATGTATTTTAAAGTGATAGTGGCATTTAACTCCTTAAGTACTAACTCCTCAAAGTATCATGTTCTGCTACATTACAGTCATCTACAACACTGAAACGGCAGGGCGCACCAACGTTAATCATGGTCAGATGAGGCGTGACAAAGTTTGCCCTTCGCCATTAAGTACTGCCGGGCTTAATTATTTAATGTGTGTTTAAAATGCACATCTATAAAGCCAACCCATAATAAAACAATAAAGTAAATGCATCGGGTATCTGGGATGAAGCAGAGTGAATTTCAGCAGGCATTCCAGAGCAGCTCCCTTCTTTATTGATTTACTTTTTTAACATATTAGTTCACTGATGTTTAAAATGGCCTCAAGGCTTTTTCTGTGGGCTAGCAGCTATCTCTCTGCTGGTGATTAAGTAAACTCATAGTCACAAATTGGATTTTATTTAGATTTAGTTTTAATTCAGCTTGATTTCCTTCTTCCCTAACAACGGATCACGAAAAGTTAGTAACAATCCTACAAATGAAGGGTCCCTGCCTTGCGCCCATAGCCTGTGGGACAGGCTCCGGACCCCCGTGGCCCGAGAAACGATAAGTGGTTACAGAAAATGGATGGATAGATTGATGGATGGATGAATAATAATAATAATAATAATAATAATAATAGAAGATCTGCAACCCTCACCAGGAGAAGTAAACTAAAACTAGGTGCTTATGTAGCTAATGCTAATGCTACACCCTCAATGAATAAGAAGAGACAAACACGTTCCCACAGTGGGGACGAATAAATGTGATGCAAGTGTATGTAAAGTGACAGGAAGGGCTGCCATAACGGGCATTATGGGCTGGAACGCAGCAGAGGCCAAGGAAGCCTGTTAGCCAGAGACAACTTGCTACCTTTAACTTGTACAATTGGTCTCCCAAGTCAGTCATCTGTGCGAATGACGTCATACTGCCTCAGCATATCATGCCGTTACACGTCTGGTTTCAATTTGCCGGCTAGGACGCTGATGTTTGTCATAGTCTAGCCAACATGATCTGTTTGAGTATGAACAAAGCCCCCACCCCAAAAAAGAGAGAGAGAGAGATTTATGATTTATGATTTACAGAGTACAGTATTTTTCAATATATAAATTGGCTAATATACAAATTTCAAAGTATGAGGGATTCCAAAGTCTAACAACAATTTCACTAATAACTACATATAGCAAAGGTAATGCATGGTATTATCAACTAGGGAGAAACTCTGCTAGTTTGCTGAACAATTTCATTGACTAAATAAATTAACTTATAATTCACTTAATTTCTACATCTGGACAGATATATCAGGTAAGGCCGGAGTCCAATTATGAAATATAACATCAATGTGTGTTTTAAAAGCCAAAACAGTGTAACTTTTTTACAATTGTACAATTTGTGCTTTTTCATTTAAAATTGAAACATCACTTTGTTTTTCGTTATATATCAGACAGTAAACATGAAAGTTCCCCCTGAAAAGTCTGGGAGCAGAGGTACCAAGATGTGCTTTTATTCTTCATCTATAGGGCAGGAGATATTTACACAAATATCTATTGATTCTGATATCCATCTTTTTTGTACAGGTTTAAATTTAGACAGAAACTGGATTAGGAACTTAATTTTACAATAAATCCCTTCACTGATTTGAAACATATTTTTTAAAAAAGCACACACACATATTCCATTTACGTCCAGTAGCATTTTTTCGTCAAAATGAATTTGACTCTGTTTACATCAAGAACAACTATACAGTTACATGTTTGGGTTTTTTTCACTTTCTCTCTCTCTGTTTAAAGCTAACTCATTTGCGTGTCTGAGCTTTTCTGAACTAAGTGTCCACATTGCTCAGAAATACCAGACCTCCAGATGAAAAGTACCAGCAGATTAGACATATCGGTGGGGTTTTGGCACATCTTCTTCACCTCTAGAAACACCTGTTAATCCCTAATAAGAATCGTTTTTGTAGTCATTGACTTCAGATGGGCGTCCTTAAATTTAGGCACTATGAAAAAACAATATATCAGGGAGGAAGGGTTAGGGACTCTGGTGGTGAGGGGATGTGAGTACAAAAAGTTGGCATCGTAATTAGGCGCGTACTTTAAAAAAGTAGCTATTTGAAGAATTATGAGTTGATCTGCAAATTGACTGAGAAGGATAGGAGAAGGAATGGAGGGGAGGTTAGGACCAGAGCGATGCTGGCGTTGAGTTCCTAAGACCTGCCCATCGGCTGTCTGACGAGCTCTCGCAGAATTAGATGAAGTACTCCTTCTTCTCCGCGGCATGGGCCTGGTTCCCCTCTGCATTGATGATGGCCGTGTCTGCATCGGGAGCGTCCTCTGCCCCCTTGGCCTCGTGCGTTAGATACGTCCCTGCATACGTCCGCCGACACAGCGGAGACAGAGCAGAGGAATTACCGCACCATCGCCTTGACAACATGTACATGCTACCAATGGAAAGAAAGCAGCGATTCTCGGCAGTACGACTTTTACATTTCAAGGCTGATTTACTGTTTCTGTGTAGCAGGTGTTTCTGCATGAAGCGGGTAACAAAGTTAACCATTATTCTCAAGAGAAACTCAGATTTGCCACTATGAAGCCTCAGATTGGCACTGTGGTCACTCTTATTAGCAGGATCATGACCAGGGCTGTGTAAAATGTGCATGTTCGCCTCATGTTAGCATTGCGTTTCTCAGGAACCCCCATTACTGCAACAGCCCAGACATCTAAAACCCCCAGAGTCAAGTTCAGCAGTGGGTTGCACCAGCTAAGTTTGATCTTAGCCTACGATAGCCGTAAACTGCCGCTACATTCGAGTTCACATACCACTAAAAAATAATCGGTTGCACCACACAAATAGTTTCAACATAGCACTTAGTTATAATATAAATTTTACACTTCCTTAACATTATTTGTAAGGTCCATTGTAACAAAAAAGAATGTTTAAAGGTAGTGAAAAAGGGACAGATGTAAATAACCTAACAAAACTTTTTGTTTTTAACATATAAAATAGCATAACATTATAATAGTATAACATTATCAGAGATAATTGTAATAATTCATTACGTTATCTGCTGATTTAGGATAAAACAAGGTCACTGACTCGATATATCAACCTTAGTCGAGTTATTTGTTTCGCATTAACCCTGTTTGTACTCCTTAAGCTCGAGCCTCTCATGTAGCACAATGAATGTCAAGCCCCAACAACAAATGTCTAACTGTACCACAAATTTAATAAACATACTAGTGGCATAACAGAGCTTAGCTGTAATGTATGTAAACTGTGGATTAACTGCAAAGTTTAAACGTGATGGTGTGAAATAGTTTTATTGCTGCAGTCACTTCTTAAACTTAAAATCATTTCTCACAACAAGAGAGAATCCCCCACTAAATGGGAATTTTAAGTTTTCTGTGAGAATGCAATAACAAAAATGCCATGGAATTCATATACCCTCCTTCTCAAGACATGCTGTTCACATGTCTAATTACGACATTTGTTTTTCCGTTTTCATTTTGTGATCTTGAGAAAACAACTTTGGCAATGTTGAGATCACAAGAAAAATAAGTCATGATCTCGACATAAGACGGAAAAAGACTATGATGTACGTCCTCTAAGGACATCCGTCCAATGCAGAGTTGCAGTGAAAAGATACAGACAAAGCAGCTTGTTTGTTCACGTAACTGGGCACGTTAAAAGTTCCTTGCTTTGAGTTTTCTTTCAGTTCTTTAAGTAATAAATGAAAGGCAAAGTTACGGCTTTCTTTTTTCTTCTTTGCTCATCCAAAAACTGATCCGATCTGCGACTCAAATACCGTGATATGAGCCAAACCGTGAGTTTTGTGATCGTTTGCGCCCCTAATCCATACCCAGCATGCTACCTAGTGAACGCCCTTCTTACAATCGCACCACACAGGACACATTACAGGTTTTATTACAGCTGTGTTTTAAATGGTTCTCACAAATACAGACAAAACAAATCTGTTTTAAGTTTGCACATGCCCATGAAATTGATTAGTTGCATATTTTTATTTAGTAGCTACTAACTATGATGTAACTTAAGTAGCAGTGGTGCAACCGACAAAGAACACGGCGCAACCTTACAATCGAACTTGTGCTAAGCTGGTGCAGTTCACTACAGAACATTAATCACACACTGATTATGAACTGGGGACAGGGCTTAGACCAGAGCAGGGCTCTTCAAATCTGGACCTCAATTCCAAATCCAGGCCTTGTTTTCAGGTCTGACTAATAATTACTGATTCTGATTGGCCACAGAGGCTTCACACCTGGTTCACAGGTAAAGGAAAGCTGGGAAATCAGCAGCACCCGGACCTTGCGGACCGCGATTTGAATAGCCCTGAACCAGACAGTCTTCTTGAAAATGCATATGGCCAGTCATCAAAGAGATAGAATTTCTGTGGAGCAGAAAGTGAATGTCATACCTTTATGCCGAGCGAGATATCGTCCTAATACAATTATCAAACATAAAGTGATGAAGACAACGACCGCAACCACCCCTCCAATAAGCGCGTGGTCTGGACCTTTCTGTTGCAAGGCATTGGGATCTGGATGAACCAAAAAAAAAATAAAAAAATGGGGAGAGAAAGAGAGAGAAATGAGAGGTACAGGAGTACATTATATGCTAATCGACGAGAAGCAGTTTCTTCAGATTATGCTTCACGAAATCCATGTTGATTCTTATTTCCTTCGGTGTGATAATTAAAAATCAAAGCAGCAGCGATGAGGCAAAGAACAAGGCACACAAAACAGTTAGTTACAGAGAGATGTAGCCAGAACATCCAGCGAGGCCTGCTGAATTATTGAGATGTTCCCTACAGTAACTGCATGTTACACACTTAGAAAATACAGTAGCAACATAAACTAAACACAAAAACCTGATACCACAGAAAACTAATCCTTTAAATAGATATATTTGAATATACTTAGCCCCTAGAAGTTTCAGAGCAAGCAACATGATGTTCAGTCATTTTTTGGGGGTGAATCTTCCACATCTACTCCTGTTTGAAACCTGGATTCATTGTTATCAGCAGTCTTTGGTGCAAACAGCCATATTTTTGCCTCTTTGGTGCCTTTCGTTCCTTTGTAAAACATCCAAGATGCAAGATTTTCAAGTCATGTTCTTTCCTGGTGGCACAGATCCAAACAGAGAGGTGCAAAGACCCGATAACAGGACGTCAGCGAGATGGCCTTCCTGTAGGTTCAATGTCAAATGTAGGCAGGAACAAAACTTTGAGGCTGTCCATTAAATCCAATTCAAACTACCCAACTGTAACTCCTAGTTATTACCAAAAACAAGAACAGCTAAGATAAAGTATTGCTAAGCTAATTTACAACCACAGGATTATATTTTAGTCACATGGAACAAAGTTTCTGCAATAATCAGCATATGAAACTGCAAAGTCCTTCAATGTACGAACGGCTTAAAATGTAATTTGCATGACATTCTTCAGCTTATTTTACTGTTTGTAAAATAACCTGACACCTTATTCTGAGTAAACAAAAAAAACAAGCATATTCTCCTCCACCTTCCAGTTATTTCCTTAACATGTTAAAAGCAAGAATATCTTACAACAGACAGGAATACAAAGCTAACTGAAATGATAGCAGTTTACTGAGGTTAGTGTTTCAACTGTTTTAAGTATTAAGCCTTAAAACTTTTAAGATAGCATTACATTTATTATACTTTTTTTAATGTAAGCGGCAGAAAAAGAAAGATAAATACATTTATTACAAATAAGCTGGTTTCTGTATAAGAATTAGATTACTGTTGCACGTATTGCTTGCATTTATTAATGTAAAACTTTATTGACAAGACGGCAGCTAGGTTGACACCAGTGACACCATCGGCACTTCAGATACAAACGCACATGATGCTCAGCTTGACGTCCCATGTATAAAAGTACGGAATATGGAGACTCGGGGCTAAGTATAGAAACACAAATGCGCATAAAAACCTTGTATAGTCATTGTCTTTTGTCCTCTTAAGCCCATATTTTAACAAGGTTATTATGAAAATGCTCTTAGGCAAAATGCATCACTACTATAATTTAAAACCAAAAACAACCAATAACTGGAAATCAACTACACTGGCTCAAATGATTAATATGAGTAATACAAGCCATTTCCATTCTCTCAAACGTCTCTTCCCTTCCTTGGAAAGATGGAATTTTAATGTATTAACACTTCTTAGGGCTTATTGACGTGCAATGGACTGCTTCTGAACCAGAACAAAATGTTTTATTAAAATGAAAGGCATTCGCATCTTTGCGTTTTAATTTTAGAATATGTGTGAGGAGAATTTATACCCACTCTTATTAATCTTAACATTGTTATCTTCCTCAGTGGAACAGTTTTTCTAAAAATATTACAAAGGGGTTGTGTCTACCTATTATCGACTAAGGTGTACTGTATATGAAAATGAAAGGCGTTAGAGCGCTTTCTTGTTCTTTATAAAGTAGCACATTACTTTATATTGTCTACTTTTTCTGCTATTGGCCTGATTTGCAGCTATGCAGAGATATGTGCTTTTAGTCCTGATATCTCAGGAAATCGTAATGCTTTATAGGGAGTTGTTTTACTACTCTATGCCAACAAACTTACATAGCTATTCTGCTACCTGTAACTGACGGAAGAAATAATGTTTACAAAAGCATAAAATCAGAAAGAAGATATCAGATTTGACTCAGTCCATTCGCTGGTATAGACGGGTGCTACAGCCCTGTGTTAATGGCCTCTGATTGATGGAAAATGGCTGGCTCTTGTGTACAAAGAGCAGGATAAGAATGAGTGATCACAGGAACTTTTCACCAACTGAGTGAGCTTGTGGCTGCATAATGTTGACACTTTTACCCCAGAATTTCTCCAAATCATTTATGTACAAAGACCCTGGTTTCTTCTCTAATCAAGATCCCTTGTGTTGTTCCCTGCTGTCCACTCCGGGCTCCAAATAGCAACGGAATTTATAAAATACCAGTACAAGTAAGTGAAATGTTAGATTTCTTGTGTAATGCTCTTCTATGCATACTTGGGCTTCCACAAATCTTTATGCCAGATGTCTATGCTTTTCGCAGTACAAGTACTGTATATGTGGATCAATGTCAGACATCCATTACTTTAATGTAGCATACATATTTATATCAACATGCAGAGACACATACCTGAGAAAGATTTGAAAAGATCTAGACATATATTTCCAAACTGCATTTACAAGCATGATGATATTAAAAGTAGCCAGTTAAACTACCTATTGGGTCAATGCAATGAGTATTGCAGTGATTAGGAGCTCCGGTGTCTAAACTGGAGAAGATGTGGGGAACAGCAGGCAGAGTGACGGTCCTGGTTGGGGTTTGGGTGATCTTGTGTGTTGCTGTGATGAGTCATCGCCAGTTAAAGTGTCAGGTAAGAGTTCATGAAACTTAGCTTGCCTTCATTAGCTTGCCTTCATTAGCTTGACTGTTTTCTTAGGGAGGATCAGTTGAAGAGACAAGAATGTTTCGCGGAGGAGTGATAAGGAAAGGTGGGTAGAATATATCTTTGCATTGTCATTGTGTATGGCTGAATTTATTAATGTATTTCGATTTTCTGGTCTTAATGTGGCTTTAACCACATTGTATATATACATTTTGTTCCATAAAATTCTTTTAATTAATCCCTGCTGCCATATGCCGTACATGATCTGATGTCTTGCGTCTGCTGCATCCTACTACTTTGTTTAAAAAATGTTTTTTTTTTCTTTTTTCTCACAACTCTGTATATGTACAAGGGCTGGTGCAGATAGTTCTGTTAGAACTTGGTGTTCCAAGAGCTTCTGGGCCTAAATTAAAATGTCCAGTTGACAAGTAAAATGCCATGATTGTCCTGTCCTCTGTACTTTCAGAGTAAATTTGCTTAAATGTTTTGGGGTTTTCTGTCTCACTTCTTTTACCTTGCATAGGAGCCTAGACTTGGTGCAAGATAGTCATGATGCTGGAGATTAAATGCACCTCTCACATCTGTTTGCTCCCACCGTTTAAACCTGCTTCAGCTGCAGAGGTTGCTGGTGCACGATACTGTTATTACGCAGGATATAACCTCATTTGGTTCCCACAATACAGCTACATATTAGATAAAGAAATCACCCATTTGGCTGTATCCTTGGAAAATGGTGAGTGTAATTTATAATAAGTGGTTCTGCTGGAGAAAATCCAAAATAAATAAACCCATACTCTATGTGAATATGTATGTGAGCTCCTGACAGTCCTTTGAAATACCCCCCCACACAAACACACATCCTACAAACTCCATCTGAGCATAAAAAGGATAATTATCTACATGATAACGATATACAATAAATGCAGTTATGTTTTACTGAGGACATCAAAGACAAAAAACATATAATATGAACATTATTCCCAGTTTAACAATGTTCTCTTGAAGGGCTCAGTTACATAATACCAACAAACAGGCAGAGTGATTAGGATTTCGTTGACTTCGCTGGTGTCTTCTCGCAGTCACGTTTCCTTAGCAGTGCTCCAGAACTAAGGTGCTCTGAAGCTGTGCTGCAACTGAGCAGACTGGGAGGTTTAGAGATAATTGCTCATGCACGGACCTCGCTGTTATGTCAACTCAATTAAGGCTTTTCCAGAGAGGTATTAATATCCCCTTTGGTTTTGTCCTGTTGTATTACATATTCACCACCTTCATGGCCATGCAAACTGTTGCAGTCAAAAAAGTTTCAAAAGCAACCTGATGCAATATAGTGAATGCAAACTGGCCCAAACATTCACCGATCCGTCTTCGATAAGTGCCGCAGGGTTAACCTGGAGCCTATCCAAAGAAACACGGGAGACAGAAGAGGCAGCGCCACGGATAGGATGCCAACCCAAGAGCTAAACATGGTATGGAAGAAGAGGCCCTTTACCCGCCTGCAAAATGCACTGCATGATGTCGCTGAGAGGTTTGCCCGGTTCTGGTCAAGGCACTTCAATAATCTATTATCCCAACCCACAGGCCAAATAAAACGTTCAGCAAGTTTGCTAATTAGGCGAGCAAAAGATGGTGTTCAAGACAAAGGGATAGAATGCTTTCTCAGGGGTGTCTGAGTGGAGTGGCCAAAGATCAACAAATAAAACATGAACTTGATTAACATCAAATGTAAATTTGTCAAATGTAACTTGCTGCGTTAATACTGTAATACTATTATTATTATTATTGTTGTTGTTATATGTCCAGAATGCCCTCTGCCTAGAGTATTCTTCAAAATGACCTCATACTGAATAAGTGGAAGTGGTTCATACATCAATAATCATCCATCCATCCATCCATCCATCCATCCATCCATCCATTGCCACTTATCGAGTGCAGGGTTGCACTTCTTCTTATTATTATTTTTCTTCTTCTTCTTATATATATAAAATGGTATATGGTAGTTACTCTTCAAAGGTTTTCTCCCCATAGCATTTCATCCTACAGACCTGAATGAATAATGAATTCATTTGCATGCACTGGACACTTGAGACCGATTTAAAATGTTATTCGCAGAGGAATACGGTGCAGGTCAGGGTGATTTAATTAGGTTCCAAAACAAATTACTGCTTCTAATTGTTAAAAAATTGGGAGTCTGGTGGGATAATGAGGTCCCACGAAGGAGCTGAATTATTTAATAGAAAATAAACAGGACTTTGTGGTGCATATATATATATAGCTCTGATAATTACCAGAAGCATGTCAGACGGCTGTAGCTGATAGCCAGTGAGGATGTTCCAGCGTCCCAGAGAAAGAAAATGCGTCACTCGCTTGTGGTGAGTCACACAGGGAAGGCAAAAAAGGGGCCTAGTAACTTCTCCAAAAAAGTGTAAAGAGAGCATGTTCTGAAATCCGGTGATATAACCTGAGGCCCAGCCCCTCCCCCTTACACCCAAACCCTACAGCAACACTTCTGTGATGACCCCCATTGTGACGCCTAAAGGTTTCCTCTCCGTAATTGAGTAAAAACATCTCTGCAGTCAGTTTTATTCCCCCTAATCCCTGTTTTGTTCGCCTTTCACAGGCAGGGGACGAAAGACTGCTTAACATCCCCTCGCAGCCTCTTCATGTTACCCTTCGTCAGCTAATTACAGCCTCTAATTACAGCCTTTTACTCTTCCCTCTTATTGATTAAGTCAGAATCAATACTAATTCCTGCACTTCTTCACATTCAGGGGGAATCTCTCCAGAATAATATCTGTTGAGGACAACATTTAAAACTGATTGTTTATCAAACGCCGTATTACATAAATGATCGTGCCCAAAAGGTTCTCGATTCAAATCGTGCGATAGAAACTGCTGCTGATCCCTAGTACCATTAGTTTAGTCCGAATGACTTAAATAAACATCTAGATTAATGAATATGAAAAACAGCATCATCTGAATCAGTCTTCTGTGTGCAGCAAATGCTAATGTAATATCCTTTTCCCTGAGTGCTATCCTGTAGAATTAAAATGCTAGCCATTAGCCAATATTAGCCATTATCCAACCAATGACAAAATATTAAAAGATGGAAAGTATCCCCTTTAAGCCACATTCAGTCGTAGAAGTCACCATAACTGATGTAGGGGTCGGCACTTCAAAACATTGACTCATATTTTCATTTGTTGGAAATCAGCGGGCTGGCTAATTACGTTGCGAATAAAGTAACACAGCAAGTCATCCTTGATGTCGGCAGGTCAAAGTTTTGATGGTGATGCTTAGCGGACTGGAGCAGTGTGGAGCAGCCCCCCCCCCATGCACAGGTAATGGTTTGGCTCATGCTATGCCAGGAGGGCGGGGGGTGGTCATGGGCTACGCCGTGCTACGTTGACAAGTCTTAACTGACCGCCGAACAGGCAGAGGGGGTATTTACCTGTCGAAGGAATGGAAAAGTCCTTGGCTGTTGCCATGGCCGCGGGCAGAGTGAGAGAAGACGGGGGAACAATATCACAGGTGAAAAAAAGTGTACAACACAAGGGGAAAAAAAAGATGAAGCACTACAATGCACACTAAAGGAAACAAACAGAAGAACTTGTAAGGCAATCTCCAAGGGCTTTTTTAAGGGGAGAGCAGGGATGAAGTCTACTGAGTACTAGGGCTGCAGGATTCTGGGTAAAATATGAATCGTGTTTTTTTTGTTTTTCACTAAAAGTTGTGATCAAGATTTTCTCTTATGATTCTTAAGGAACATATTTCTCTATTATTATTATTATTATTAGCATTAACATTATCAGCATTATATGTTGTTTTTAGGAAGAGGGAACAAACAATACATAACGATATATCGCTTAATATACTGGTATGAGCCAATATTTGGTAAAAGTCAAGATATCGGGATTGGTCTGATGCGTCAGTCAGTATTGTCGACCAATATTTAAATTTTATCAATATTCAGAGTTTGCAAGCTAAAGAGACAAATACAGTACTAAAACAATTGAGATGATTGCGTTGGATAATCAGCCATTTTCCATAGTGGATTTTGTCAGCCCACTCAATACTTATAAGAGGTCTCAAAGTACCGGCATGTGACATGTTCATAAATTCATTATTGAATCTTCCCACCAAATCATTCATTCGTTTTCCATAGAATGAAAAACTAGGTAATGTCATCCTTCTAATCTGCTCTGGCAAGTCGGCAAGTTCGATGTCTGGCAACTCACCGACGGCATGTGGCTCTGGGGTAAGCTGGTTATTGGTATTAGCGAAATAAAAAAAAATACATTAGTTACAAGTATTGGTCTAAATGTCCGCATTGGCGGACCTCTAGCGATACTGAAATGGGCCTGTCACATCAACTTTGTAGGATAGTTTGGGCACAGTCCTTGTTTTTAACAAGTAACTCATTTCTAGATGCAAGAAACATAATGCTAAACATAAACTTAAACCTTGTATGTTCTGTTTTCACAGCATCTTTTTATCAGCCCCCTCTTCCTGTCATGTAGTGTAACTCAGTCCTATCATTTATTGGTACAGGGATATGAATCGAGATCACGATTTAAAAATTGGTTAATCATGCAGCCCTAGAATGAGATCACATAGGGATATGAATCAAGATTGCAATTTAAAAATGATTAATCATGAAGCCTTAGAACCAGACTGCATAGAAGTATGAATCGAGATGGAGATTTAGAAACGATTAATCGTGCAGCCTTAGAACAAGATCGCATAGGGGTGTGAATCGAGTTTTAATAGAAATTAATGCTGCAGCCCTAGATTGAGATTGCATAGGAATATGAATCGAGATCGAGATTTAGAAATGATTTATCATGCAGTCTTAGAACGAGATTTCATAGGGGTATGAACTGAGACAGAGTTTTAATAGCGATTAATCGTAAAGCCCTTCAGCGTACAGAGTAATTTCACCAGGCCAGACACTCAAGAGAGGCCACATTCCCAACAGGCCATCCTGGATGCAACAACTATGACCCGGTCTTGCAGAAACCTTACACTGTCTGTTTTTCTCCGAAAGGCCGAATGAGAG
The DNA here is from genome assembly GCF_048594095.1 of Paramormyrops kingsleyae. Taxonomy (NCBI): domain Eukaryota; kingdom Metazoa; phylum Chordata; class Actinopteri; order Osteoglossiformes; family Mormyridae; genus Paramormyrops; species Paramormyrops kingsleyae. The sequence continues at coordinate 20,392,552 of NC_132813.1, forward strand.
CCGAATGTGAGGGAGGCTGAAGCCCACTTTCGGCACATTCCATGGACATCAGCCTGAAGGAAACACGGGCAGAACGTGACAGTGTGCTTCCTCTCAAACTTTTGATCCACACTTTCTGCCATTACTTAGCACCATCAAAAAAAGAACTTCGGGATTAGGGGGAAAATACTTATTTAAGAAGAAAATGTAACCAAAGTTGTGATAATTGGTATTATTAACATTTACCAAGTCATCTGTCAATGCTGACCACTACTGCAATGTACACTATATTGGCAAAAGTATTGGGACACCTGCCTTTACACACACTTGAACTTTAATGACGTCCCATTCTTAATGCATAGGCTTATATGAAGTTGGCCCACCCTTTGTAGCTATAACAGCTTCAACTTTTCTGGGAAGGATGTCCACAAGATTTAGGAGTGTGTTTATGGGGATTCTTCCAAGAAAGTATTTGTGATGTCAGGCACTAATGTTGGATGAGAAGGCCTGGCTCGCAGTCTCCACTCTAATTCATCCCAAACGTGCTCTATGAGGTCGAGGTCAGGGTTCTGTGCAGGCCAGTCAAGTTCCTCCACACCAGACTCGCTCTTCCATATGGACCTTGCTTTGTGCACTGGTGCGCAGTCATGTTGGAACAGGAAGGGGCCATCCCCAAACTGTTCCCACAAAGCTGGGAGCATGAAATTGTACAAAATGGCTTTAAATGCTGCAGCCTTAAGAGTTCCTTTCACTGGAAATAGGGGGTCAACCCCAACCCCTGAAAAACAATCCCACACCATAATCCCCCCTCCACCAAACATTACACTTGGCACAAAGCAGTCAGGCAAGTACCCAGACTCGTTCATCAGATTGCCAGACAGAGAAGCGTGATTCGTCACTCCAGAGAACACTGCTCTAGAGTCCAGTGGCACTGTGCTTTACACCACTGCATCCCACGCTTTGCACTGCACTTGGTGATGTAAGGCTTGGATGCAGCTGCTCAGCCATGGAAACCCATTCCATGAAGTTCTCTATGCACTTCTTCAGCTAATCTGAAGGCCACACGAAGTTTGTAGGTCTGTAGCTATTGACTCTGCAGACAGTTGGCAACTTCTGCACACTGTGAGCCTCAGCATGCGTTGTCCCCGCTCTGTGATTTTACGTGGCCTGTCACTTTGTGGCCGAGTTGCTGGTGTTCCCATTTGTTTCCAGTTTGTTATAATGCCACTAACAGTTGATCATGGAATATTTAGTAATGAGGAAATTTCACAAATGGACTTATTGCCCAGGTGGCATCCGATCACGGTACCATGCTTGAATTCACTGAGCTCCTGAGAGTAACCCATTCTTTCGCAAATGGTTGTAGACACAGTCTGCATGCCTAGGTGCTTGATTTTATACACATGTGGCTATGGAAGTGATTGGAACACCTGAATTCAATGATGGGTGTCCCAATACTTTTGGTAATACAGTTTATGTGGTTTCTCAGCAATAAGCGTTTGGGGGTTCTGGGCCCTTACTGGAGTGATGAGGGATATTATTAGCCAACCTTTGACTTTAATATTCCAGAAATCGTTATCTGCGGGTGTGGTACCATCAGATTGGAAGCATGCTAATATAACACCCATATTCAAAAAAGGGGATAGAAGTAATCCAGCAAACTATAGGCCAATCAGTTTAACTAGCATTACTGGAAAAATAATGGAAGCTATAATTCAAGTGAAAATGGTAGATTACCTAGATGCAAATAACATTATAAAGGATAGCCAACATGGATTTAGGAGAGGTAGATCCTGCTTAACGAATCTGCTTGAGTTCTTTGAGGAAGCTACAAGTGAAATTGATCACAAAAAGGCCTATGATGTGATTTACTTAGATTTCCAGAAAGCCTTTGATGTTGTCCCCCACAAACGGCTCTTGTTAAAGCTTAAAGCTGCAGGAATTTTAGGAACTGTGGCAGCTTGGATCAAAAACTGGCTAACTGATAGGAAGCAGCGAGTAGTTATTAGAGGCACTATGTCACAGTGGGCCTCCGTTTATAGTGGGGTACCGCAGGGTTCAATTTTAGGACCACTATTGTTCCTAATTTACATTAATGATATTGACACGAATACATACAGTAAACTGGTTAAATTTGCAGACGACACTAAGGTGGGCGGGGTAGCAGATACTAATCAAGCAGCAGAGAGGCTTCAACGGGATCTGGATTTAATTAGCGAATAGGCTGATACTTGGCAGATGAAATTTAACACAGATAAATGTAAGGTAATCCATGCAGGGAGCAGAAATATACAGTACAGATATTTTATGGGTTCCACTGAAATAAAGGTAGCTGATTACGAGAAAGATCTCGGTATGTATGTTGATGCTTCCATGTCCCACTCTCGCCAATGTGGGGAAGCAATAAAAAAGGCGAACAGAATGTTGGGTTATATCTCTAGATGTGTGGAGTTTAAGTCAAGGGAGGTGATGTTACACTTATATAATTCCTTGGTAAGACCCCACCTAGAATACTGTGTGCAGGTTTGGTCACCATACCTCAAGAAGGACATTGCTGCCTTAGAAAAGGTGCAACGAAGAGCTACGAGAATGATTCCTGGTCTTAGAGGAATGTCTTACGAGGAGAGGTTAGCGGAACTGAATCTGTTCAGCCTTGAGCAAAGGAGACTAAGGGGGGATATGATTCAGGTCTATAAGATTCTAACGGGTCTGGATGCTGTTCAGCCAAATGACTATTTCAATATTAGTCTAAATACTAGAACTCGTGGCCATAAGTGGAAATTAGCGGGAGAACATTTTAAAACAAATCTGAGGAAGCACTTCTTTACACAGCGTGTAGTCAGAGTATGGAATAGTCTTCCTGCTATTGTAGTGGAAGCTAAAACCATGGGTTCCTTTAAATCAGAGCTAGATAAGATTTTAACAACTCTGAGATATTAGCTAAGTTCTCCCCAAACGAGCTTGATGGGCCGAATGGCCTCCTCTCGTTTGTAAATTTCTTATGTTCTTATGTTCTTATGATACATTGTTATCAATTTAACCAATTCCTCCAAAGCTTTTCCTGCTATTCTAAAACACACTTTGGATTTTTCAACTTTTTTTAATGCTAATGAAGCCTCGTGTGCTCAGACTCTGGACACAGACCCCAGAAAGCAGCTGATTTTTCTTTGGACGTCATTAATCAAGTGTGCTTCATTGAGACAAAACAAATGATTAAACATAATTTATTAGCCCTTTGTCCATATGAGATTTTTAAACCAACTACTAAGCAGTTTCGAAACTTTTTTCTTTCTGTGAGGCAATTCTGTATGTGTTCCTCACTTCTTCAAGCTGGCTGATCTTTTTATCAGGAAAGGTTGCCAGCTGTATGAAGTATTGTGGATATAAGGGCTTTTCCCTTTGGCTTTGCGCAGCAGGTACAACTCTGCCAACTCTACTGTATATGTGCATATATATAGCCAAGGATCTTAAGCTGAAGGCATGTTCTAAATATTTAAAAACATAGTACTTTAGGCAAACTTGGAGCCCTGTATAATCATACTTAATTTGACAGCTATAAAAAAGGTCTTAGCTTTTAGCGGGAATGAATCCTATGATCTGAAACACCTAACTGACTTTATCACCATGTCACTCAGATGCATGAAGCAATATGGCCTGCTTGGCCTTCAGATTACATATTTTACCATATTTACAGCATTTATTTTTTTATAAGATGTCTAACATACAGTATCACCTTCTTCAGGTGCAGTTTCCAAGTTAGCTAAATGTAACAATGTGAGATATACTGTACAATCTGGGGTGCGTTTCCCAAAACCATAGTTGCTAACTACGTTTTGCGACTTGCGTGGTCTGAACTATGTAAGTACGACGCAGGTGTTTCCCGAAACCATAGTTTGCAAACACTGTCGTTAAGTTGTGTAGTTCGAACTAAAGTTCTCGAGCTGTAGTTACAGTAGAAGCTTAGTTCCAGGTAACTACGTCAGTGATGGTGGAGAATGCAGTCTAATAAGGGTATAGTCACCGGGTAAGTAAGAAATGCAATAATCTTTAATACCTAATAAGGAATAATTTAGCTCTACGATCACATATAATGTGAAGTTGTCTGAAAATGTAGTTTGAAACATAATTGTTGTGGTGGTCTCTGGTCATAAGTACGGTATGATCGACCAAGTCAGCAACTGTCTGTAGTGAGCAATAGGGAGAATTTTCAGGCTGCAAAGTATTGTATTAGCACAGGGGTGGCTAATATTATCCAGAAAGGGCCGTCAAGCATGCAGCTTTTCGCTGCAAATCCCTACTTAGAGTAGTACGTTGAGGACTGATCGACTGGAGAGTTCGCACACAACTGATCGAACGGTTACCCCAAAAATACCTGCAAACACATCGGCCCTTTCTGGATAAGATTGCCCACCCCTGTAGTAGCATATGCAGTTAGTGTGTATTGCTTGGTAAAGGATGTTGTGTACTCAGTGGTCATTGTGCCATATGGTACACTTCGCCACATATAATATAAAATAAATAGAGAAATAATAAAAAAACATTAATAAAATAAAAAGAAAAGAATAAAACCCAATAATAATAATAGTACTACTACTACTACTACTACTACTACTAATAATAATAATAATAATAATAATAATAAATCATTATCCCTTGTATGTGTACATGTGTGTATTTGTAGCCCTATGCAGTCCATTGGGTGTTGTGCAGTTTCTTCATTACACACATAACTTCAGAGGGACAACAGTCGCCTTAGAAAAGAGTACAGCACTTTGATGAAGTACTCCTTATTCACTGACAGCTGTCATTGCCATAATGGAAGAGTAGAATGACACTACAGCGGTCGGATACAAATCCATGCCTTTGTACTCGGGAAATGACGTCTGTAATGTTTGGATATTACACGCACCTGTCTTTTCCAGTCAGCTACTAACATTCTGTAAGCGACAACGTCAGACCAGGAATTTGTGAGTGTTCGTAGTGTGACTGAAACACAATGAACTGCAATCAATGTAATTACAGATGGAGCATCTTTCACAAAATGCAGTGTCATAGCTAAAAGTTCTGTTTACCACTTCAAGACGTGTCTCATTATTTTACTGCTATAGCTATTTCTGAGTTTTTCATATTATTGGTGTTATGTGACTGACACAATAAATTGCGATATATGTGATTATTAAATATTTCTATGATATTACATAGTTCGCGAGTTTTTGTACGCGACCGGCTGTGAAAGTACTTTGTTAGTTGTTGCGCATGACTCACCGTGAGTCTGACCAATCAGTGCTGGAACCATTGTAGTTCGAACTACGGAAGTCCCAACGTGGTTCAAACTACCGTGGTACGACGGTTTTGGGAAACAGTCGTACTTCGGATATTGGTTAGTTTGATTCATCATAGTACGATGCATCGTTAATGCTAACTTCCGTCGTTGTTTGGGAAACGCACTCCTGGGTGTATTTAACTGTTGAAGTGTTTTCTTGTTTTGGTGGCTGTTGACTAGGGTCGACCAGGTAATCCATGTCATGGGGGACACTATGAGCTAGGACAGGGTTTGTAAACTACCATCTCAATTTAAAGGACCTGGATTTCACTTTTGCACTTGAGTTCTTGCTGTGTGCTGATTGGTCAGTGTCCTATAATCATGCATGTGTCACTAATGTTAATGTGAAACAGTTTCAATCAAGGAAACAAACCAGTAAAAGCATGATAAGACCTGAACTAATTAGCCACAGGAGCCTTTCAGTTTTAAAGTAGATTGTAAAACCTGAAGCAGCTCATAGTGCCCCCTCTGACATGGATTAGATAGTCACTCTACTTTTAGCCTAGGCTGACCCCTGATAATCTGTGGGTTTATCAACCTTGGGAACAAGAGAAGCTGAACCTGACTAGGCATGATCATGACTGTGTCAGTCTATGGTGCCTGCAAAGCAAGGTCCTACACGGACAGAGGATCAATTTATATATATATATATATCTCCTGGGAAGCATGGATGATGGATGGGATATACACATGGGATATACACAGCATTTTAACCACATAGTCACATAACACCTTCACAATGATTTCATTTCTAATTTAGACTTTCCTACTGAATTAATAACATGGTAAATCATGATGATAAAAATCCTGGCTGGAAACAGAGGAGGAAGAAAAAAAGACACTAACACTTCATGTGAAGTGTATATGTGTGTGGGTGTATGTTAGGAGTTCTGCCATAAGACCTTAAGAGTTGCAGTTAGCTTTACTTGTGCTGCTGGGTAGTTATGGCACTTAAGTTCTCATATCAAATATTTCAGAACCTTAGAATTGGAATTTTAAAATGCTTAGAACACATTTTAGAATGTGGATATTTCATAATGCTTTATGAATGCAATTAATGCCCTTACGAGTTCAAGCATGTTCTTCATAAAGCCGCGAAGTCTTACAAGGAAGAAACTGCAAAAGGCAAGATTAGAGCTACGTCATAATTTGATGAAATGTAGAAGAAGCAGGTCAGGGAAAGACCATTATCTACCGCAGCATTTGCAAAGGAGGGTGTCAAGCAGCTGGTGGACTATAGATACGAGGGCACAGGGACGTTACCTCCAAGAAAGCCAGTGGTGACTGCTGCTTTGGGGGGGCTGGTGCCCAGGGGCACCAGCTGGAATGGGGAGGCTGGATGTGGGGGCATTTTGGGTGGGTCTTCTGGCGAGCAAAAACGGCACAACAGAAAAACAGAAGAGACACGACACAAAGGCACAAATAAAAGATGAATAGTGCATTGGGGAAAAAAAACAAAAATGAAAAAATCAAATCTGCATTAATGCAAAACAAATCAAAACATTATGATGACTAAACAGAAATGTAAATGACAGTTGATGGAAAGACATAAATCTAACATTATTCAAACTGGTAACTAAAATAAACATGAATCATCAAATATAAGCCAGTGTCCTCTTTACTTGATACCGATTGCCTAATTTCAGTTTAAAGTCAGACACAAAAACTTTCTGAATGCAGTTTTAAGCTTCACTAATGAGGCCAAAATCAAATGCTAATTTAAATCTGAACTTCTAATGGATCTCATTTGAAAACACAGTTGGCTGTATTGAGTGTATAATCAAAAATCAAAAATTCAATCTGTGCTCACACACAAGGACAAGGCCTTTAGAGTTTCGGCGGTACAGGTGGGATGGTGTCACCTGTGTTATTTAGTTATCACTATATTCCATGCACCAAAAAGAACAAGTACATTTTGAAAGAACAGCAATAGACCTGAGTATTTCAAATTGGATTGCTAATTAAATTTCTCTCAGCTGTTCATCAGGAGGAGAACAACAAGTTCCGGAACCTTCTGTTCCGAAGTGCAGAGGTGGTCGGCCAGAACATTTCAAATACAAGTTCATTAAATTAAATTTTAAAATTTTCTGAACTTCATAGGCCCCAGTGACTCCTACCTGACTCAAATTTTAAAAAGCGGGTAATGACAGAATATGATAAAGCTCGACAAGTTCACTACATTGGGTAACTTTAAGCATTTAATTCAAGTTTTATTCTAAGCTGCAAATTAAATGTTGTAGGTTCCCGCCTGTACTGGTTTTTACAAGTAATTTAGCATTTCTGTTTTGAAGGTGATACTGTAAAAGAACAGATGAGCTGTGTTTCGGCTTGGCTGACCCCCAGGTCTTCCGTGACACTGGAATCTTGAAGGTCTTACCTTATAAGACTAACATCAGATAACGTTGAAAAGCAGTCCAATGAGCAAAACAGCTGGTTGTCATTGGTGCACCTGTTTCTTCGGAAGGCTTGAGGTGTCTTAACATTAGCCTTGTGATCCGTGCCTATTCACTGTGGAGCTGTTGTGTGTCTTTGGTGCTTTGGAGGTAACTAGCCGATCGACAGGGGCAACCTGCGATGTGCCTTTTCGCACGAGGCCCTTCAGAGATGTTAAGAAAAAATGTTCAGTTCAGGCATATGGGTCCTTTACGTGTCTCTGGTATTGGACTTGTGTCTCATAACTCGAAGAAAGAACGACATTTATTCCATTCTATTTTAACGCCCGATTTTACCAGTTCCTGGCCCTTTCATTGCCTTGCTTGCAAATGACATTGCTTGGCATCATGACAGATCACCCCCAACAGGTTGAGAACAGTAAAACACTTGACCGAAACCAATAAAACCTTCCCTCACACCTTCTCACAACAACTTCCTTGTAAAAAGCAGCCAAGATGGTATCTTGTCCTGGAGTGAACATCGATAGCCGTCTCTGAAGGTGGAACGCCATGCGCCCATTCTTGGCATCATAACGTTTTACGATTTTCAAAGGCCACAGCACCAGGCCAGTGGTCTTATTCATTATAACCTCCATTCATCCAAACACGGGTTTTAATGCATCTTATTCCTTGGAGATGCAAAAATGGAAGAATGTTTCAGCCAAGCTTGGGACAGGGATTACAAATGATGGAAGTGTTTATGGCATCTGAAGCTTGTTTGAAGACAAAGTAGTAAAGCCAGCTCAGCATCCGTATGGTTGGATTGGCGTTCCCAGCTGGCACAAGCGGGCAGGGCACTCACCATACACGAAGAGCATGTATTCGGCCCTGCTGGTCCCGAGGTGGTTGCTGGCCTCACAGCGGTATGTGCCGTTGTCCGTCTTGTTGAGAGATGTGAAGGTCAGCTCCCTGCCTTCGACAATCATCCGGTCAATGTCAGGAAGCTCGCCTCCATCTTTTGTCCATAGCACAGAATCGGGTCTATGGTTCCAGGCAACATTAAGACCACCATTTAATCAATATGCCTGTATTTAGTTGTATAGTGAATTTTATATATAAATATGGCGTTCACATATACACTCAATGGCCACTTTATCACGGAGACTACCTTGGTCATACAAACAGCGTATCATGTGGCTGCAACTGAATACATACAGGATGCAGGCAGGTTTAAGAGGTTCAGTTACTGCATAGCTAAGCAGTAGCACAGCTAAAATGCGAGCGATGTCGAACATGGTTTTATTGTTGGTGCCGGACGTGGTGGCTGCAGTGTCTCAGAAATAATCACCCTGGGATGTCACTGTACTACAGAGTTTTTCATTTGCAGGCGATGGTTTGACACACACACAAAAACATTAGATAAGGGCCATTTCCGAGGCTTTAAACACCTTGTTATTGAGGACAGTCAGTGGTGAATGGGCAGACCGCGTCAAAGCTAACAGGCAGGCCGCAAGTGCAAAAGTCACAGTTCAGTATTACAGAGGTGTGCAGAAATGCTCTGAACTTGTCACCCCTTGAGGTAGGAGCAGATTGGCACCGAAAAGCCACACGGTGATTTGCTGTCAAGCAACACGAATTTGATATTTTGCAGCTGAAAGCTGGTCCTACCAGATCTAGGTAGAGGTACCTGAAAAAGTGCCCATTGAGTGTGGTATTACTTTTAAACTACATTCAGAATAAAGGAATAAGTCTTTTGACTCTGAAATTTATATCATAAAAAGTACAGAGACTTATATTAAAAAGAGTATATGTATAAAAAGGATGGATTTAACTTATTTCTATAGCCAGCAGTTTTAATGACATTCAATTAGTCTTTTAGTAGTAAAACCTGAATATACCTGTTATTAACTTTAATCTACTTAGGCTGTTGAGTTCCTTTACGATAACCCTTATCGTTGTGAATTCCTGGTACGATTATCATGCGATGTGTCCATTCAATTTAAACTTTTGTCTGTTTTGTCTGATAATTAGTTTTAGGACTTTGAAACAAAAGCACACTCAAACTTTTTTTCCAGTATTTGACTGGGAAGAAGTTTAATTTAAAATATCCGCACATTCTTCTTCTGAAAGGTCAAAATGGTCGTTTAACATCATGAATTACCGTGTCTCTGTAATTACATGCCACATTGAAGTCCTTTCAAACATTAAGATATGATTTATCATTATTATTTAGGCACAGATTATAGAATGCCCTCAATGATTCATGATCCAGTTTGGCTAGCTGCACCAAAATACACTTGTGAATCTCCACCCACACAGGACTTTTAAAATTCAAAATCGCTTGTATTTGGCATGTCTACAATTCTCTCGATTAACTATATAAGAATTAATGATCTGCATCTTGTGAAATGTTGAGGTTCTGTAAATTTCTTTTTTTTTTGCCTTTTTACAATTTTCTGGGGTATTTGCAAGGTTTCAGTGAGTACGTAACTATGTGATAGTGCAAAATGTCGTTTGGCATAAGAGATTATGCTACACAGAGACATTATGTGTTGTTTGGCATGAGAAATTATACTACATAGAGATGTTACATAATGCGATTGTGGTCATGTGACACCCGGGTCATGTGACTTACAGTGGGTTTCCTTTGGAGACGCACTCCAGTTTTAAATACTCCCCCTCCTCTGGGAATGTCAGTGATGACGTGATGTCTACAAAGGGCGGATCTGTGAAGAGAAGGAAGAGGGTCACCAGGGGGTCAAGTTGGGTTGTCATCCCGTTCGCCAGAATTTGTGTCAGAACCGAGGACAACGACCTGATTTTACACCGGCCTCAATCAGATCATTTCCACAGATTCACCATTTATATGGGGATGTTAGGAGAAGGAGGAGGGGCGGGTCATTCCAGGATAAATTTAAATACCTTATAATGCAATTTTCTACCCCTAGAAGGAGAACAGAAGACTAGCCTCTGAAAGGTTCCATTTTGGCTGGATTTTGAGACATCGTCAGCGTGATGCCACAGCCGATAGGCACCACCCATACCTGACGGTGGCCTTGTAGCATTTTGACGCGCATAAGAATTTTAACGCACGTAACTGTGCCTCATGCCAACTTTCTGCTACGCCATTTCCAGACACCATAGTATTGTCCACTCGCTTCTCCCTTTCGCTACTGCCGAAACCACGTTTCTGTATGTTTTCATCTGTGCTAAGGTGATTTCTGTTATATTACTCGAGGGACTTGTGTTAGGAAGTCACAGCAAGGCCAGCTGCCAGTCGCCATTGGGTTTCCCCACACGTGGCCGGGGTACTCACAGTGCACCTCCAGGACCTCGGTGGTCTGCTGTGGTGAGGAGGACAGTGCCACGTGCTCCACCCGGCAGGTGTAGGCCACACCGTCATCGTCGCGGTCCACCTGTAGCCTCAGGGTGCTGCTGACCGTGAACGTCTTTCCACTGGCATTCACTTCTTTGGCGCCTACGGCGTACCGAGAATGTTTTACAGAAGTGTTTTACATCCCAGAGGATCTCAGATGTGAATTCTCACTATTGCTTTGTTCAGCTCACATGGGAAACTGAAATAATGATTAAATGGTGTAAGATATTCCCTGGCTTATACCAAGAACAAAACAAAACATCGAGCCGATTCTACGCATGAATAAAAAAAGCACAGCTTAATGGAGAGATCTTACAAGATGCTTTTGTTTATTCAAGTAAACGTTTGCTGTGGGCTTGCACGTATAAGGAGTGCATTGTTATGCTAATTGAATTGGCACAGATGCGCGTCGTATGGATGTTCGGGGTGGGAGGAAGGTGTTTGAATGGTTGCCAAACAGCGGTTCTCCTCAATGCAAACCCCGGTGACGGTAATACCGCCACACGGACCGGGAGAATCATCATGGAAAGTGCTGGGATCACGGATTTAACATGGAGATACCTACATCTGCCAGCTGTGAAAATCCCAGGCCCAGAGGAGCCCTTGAATCATCGCTTGGCACGGCGGTTGGCTCCTTTTCGGGTGGATCAGCAGCACATGTCCCTGCATACGCTCAGCAGGCTAATTTGAACCCGGATATCCACTGCGTGGGCCCTCTCCCCCTCATGCCTCACTGTACACACTATTCTCTACACATATTTTTTGACTGTATATTTATTGATCATTTTAGTGCATCTACCAACCCCCTAAACACCCAATTCGCATTTAGTTCTTCTTGGATTAAGGTAGTGTTTGGCTATTTTTAAACTCTACTCTTTTATAAAAGTGAAGAAAAAAACTGTTTATTTATTTAATGCCCCCTTGCTTTTTTCCAATTTGGACTGGCCGGTGGTCCCAGTTCTTGCAGCTTCTCGCTTACAGTTAGCTTGGGTGCAGAGCAGACTGGCACCTCCTCTAACGGGAATGGCGTCAGCCAGCTAGTTTCCCTCGCTCCGTGATATATCACGCGTGGGACAGGGCGCAATTTCACTGGATGCCACCGGCGGCCCCCTGCAGACGACCACCTGACACAGCACGATCAAATTTCAGTCCTGTGGGCTATTTTTGTTCATAGATGGGCAATCTGGCGCAATGAGGGTTTGGATCTAAAACCCCACTGTGGATTGCGGCTTTCCTTTGCCGGCTGCGTTACTCGGGGGACCCCATGACTAATGCTTGTTTTTCAGCTGGTTCCTTTCGGGGCTGTAACTGATCAAACGCTAAAGACAGCTGAGAGACTATAACTTTCACCGACGGATAGCTTAAGGGAGCATAAAGTATCACAGGATCTGTCAGCAATGGAGCGTGCAACTAAACGGGACCGATGTCACACGTTCCCTACATATTTTATCGTTATTATAGCTCCGCCCCCATGCAAATAGATGCACCGCTTCGAGGATTCGTCCCCTGTCCAATTCCAAGGGCATTTTGCAGCATTTAACCTCTGATTGGAGATAAGAAGGAAACCGTATCCTTGGTATGCAGGGTAAAACACATAAATGAACATAAAACAAGGCCTGAGCTGTGGACTGCTGGGAGCTGGACCCGGGGTAATAGCCTATTTGAAAGCACTAAATGCCAAAGTCCCCATGAAATATTAAAAAAAAGATCAAGCACCGTGCCAGGAAATCACATCAGGTGCGATTCTGTACGCCCACCCGGAGACGCTGGACACAAAGTGTCATGGGTAATATTCCGATTTCATAATAAAGGCCTGTGACAATGTGTTTACATCCATATAATTCTATAGGAATCATATAGAAATGATTCAGTCTCTTCAAAACTGATTCTGAATTTTGGACATTATTTAGTGATTAAATTTCCTCATATAACTCATTTGTTTAATATTATAAATGGTAAAATTCTAATACTGGTGGAGTGTAGAAATATGTTTGGCATGACTGGTCATAGTTTTATTTGGAAGGCATACTGATATTGTAATGTGTAGCCGACGAGATGATTGTCTGGAGAGAAAAAAACAGCTTCAATTTATAGTATATTTTAGATGTTTTATGAAGCATCTCTTCATAACAGAAATATTCTGTTTCACTCCATTTCACAAACAAACCCAATAAATGAAAATTATCTTGAGGGTCATTTTCTGCAGATCATAATCCATGATTACATTTCATCTTAATTATCAGGTTTGAGAAGGAGTGGTGTTGTCTAAGGAGGGGTGTGGTCTATATAGGGGTGTGGTCTATGGAGGGGTGTGGTCTATGGAGGGGTGTGGTCTTCTCCAGAGTGGAAGGGAAGCCTAGCTGAGCAGGGAGGACACAAGCACATTCTCATTACCTATTCCTTGTTTATATGTACGACATAGTTGGTTGCTTCTAATTCTGCTCAGACACTGATGTCCATCCTTCAAGATTCAAGAGTTTGTCACATGCACAGTCCTTCCAGCAAACACAAATTAAACACAAAACACAGATCACAAGTACAAATGAAGGTGCTTACAGTAAAACAACAAATACAGTTACAATTATAACAATTAATATGCAGATATGGCGACATGCAACATACTGTGCAATGTAAACATAATGCAAATATTGCAAAGAGTGGATCAGACAAATAGGTAGAGTTTCATTAATTATTGATTATTTTCCCTCTGTTTCTTGCCAAAATGGCTTTTCCTTGTTGGTCTTGTCCTGCTATTCTTAATCCAACCCCGCCTCACTCTTTCAGGTCACATGACTTTATCTACCCCCCCCCACCTCAACCACAGATAGGGCATTTGAGGTTGGGACGTCAACTTCTGCACAGTGGTTAATTAGCCCCACGTGGCACAAGGTGAGCCGTGATATGGATGGCGGTCACAAGGTCCATTTTGATCAGCAAATGGTCCGCAAAGCTCTCACACAGTACTGCCAGAGCGCAGTTTGCTACAAGAATGAATTAAAAGGAGCAGATATCAGCATATCGTCATTTAACCTCTTGACTTTGCCCTGCAGGAACCTAACCTTGATGACACCACTTGGGCACCGTTTGAAGAACATACAAGCATGCAGAATTTTGATCTGGAAGGCTGGAGAGGTTAAGCGCATTGGCTGGTGGGGGCGGGGGAATATAAATATGCAGTGGTATTCCTGAAAGTTTCACGCGGCTGATTTCTGAGCTCACTGCAGGCTCACAGCATCCAATACCCTGCTGTGCCTAACTGAGACAAAACACGGCTCTATTTGCGGAAGGTCTGTTCTGTGCCTACAGGATCCTGCAGAGTGTATGGAGCCTACTCCTTCCACTGAGCCCGGCTTATTGTTACACAACTCTTAGGCTATTGGATTCCATTTGCAAAAAACACTGTGTCATATTTTTAAAATGCTGGTCAATTCTCATGCATTTATGCAGGTAGATTTACAGTTTACGTCTCTTTTAGTTAGAATCAGTTATAGCATTATAGTACAGTGTTCAAATAATATAATTTGTGCAATATAATATGTAATATTACATGAAAATTCTAGAAATCTTCCAAGACATTGCATTTACATACAACCAATTTAGCAACTGCCAGGTATGAGAATGATTTTTTTAAGATATGCATCAGTGTTACTAATTCCTGGTTACAATTTTCTGCTTTCGTACCATTCCAGGTTCAATTCTCAAAGTATCTCTCTTGCTTTGATCTGCTAGGTTACTCGGAGAAGACCTTATAGGCATACAAATGGATTGAAAGTACAGATTATGAGGATCTAACAATGAATCTACAGAAGTTGGAGAGATTCCGATTGGTCTTATTAGAGAAATATTTCACTTTGATCAAAGCTTTGGAATTACGCTTTGAGTGACACGTCTCTTTTCTGCAACATTGTCACAGACCGTGCCGTCAAAATCATACCCTTCCTACCATGCTAGAAATACCCAGCTTTATCTGGGCAGGAACACCGAAGGCTTTGCAAGTAAACAAAATGAAACCTTTGAACCTGTCCCCAGTGACACCCAAAGCCAGGCCTTGCTTTGAGGAGAAGTCTGTCAATACTTGTGTCAACTATCGGAATTTTGCCTGAAATTCCTACAACTCCATGTCTCCAAAAAAGCAAAATGACAACTGCTGTACCTAAACTCAGGGGTAACAATGGGAGGTGGGCAGAGGTGGACAGTTCAGGTCCAGAAAGTAAAAATCCAGCCCAAGATTTTGTTAAAACCAACCAGTTGACTGTGACTGTTTATATTCCACCGGTTGGTAGAAACAAAATCTTGGTCTGGATTTTTAATTTCTGCACCTAAACTATCCACCTCTGGAGATGGGTTATAAAGATTTTTTTATATCTCTCATATTTATTCAGTATGAATTTATTAATCGGCAGGATCAGTGGATTGAGAGCGTGTTTTGTAAACACATCATTTGTAGCTGAGATGTTAGACATATATTTTGTTGCCAAGTACGATAGAAGGCTATGAAGAATGGTCAACATTAACAAGAAAATTCAGCCAGGAACAACTGTATGGAAGGTTGTTTCTGCTCTGTGCAAGCCAGACGCACCGATTTAAAAACAGTATGAAATCATCCGCAATGGCTTATCTTAGGGTTACCAGTCCATGAAAGGATATGCATGCATCCCCAGTGCCTAGGTCAGTGCTTCTCAGCCGAGTCCTTCAGAACCCCCAGCTGATGTTTTTGCTCCCTCCCAGCTCCCCACCAGATAGTGAACATTTTTGCTCCTTCCCAGCTTCTATAAACATGGACTGTCCTTGTCAACCTGGTTCAGAAACACTGCCCTAGATGAAACCCACACACAAAGAGCTGGTGTCATGCCCTGATTATTCCGGTCCTCCTGTCTGCCACGCCCCCTCGCTTACCTCATGTGGAATCCTCTTGGTATCAGCTGTTTCTAGTTGTGTTTAATTAGTTTGGTGTATTTAAGTGCGTGTCAGTGTATGTTTCCCCAGTCCGGTCATTAACGTCGTAACGTCGCTTATGCCTGTTGTTCTGGTTTCCCAAGTGTACCTTCCCCAAATAAATCCTGCGTTTCCCCGACTCCCTGGACTCCTGTTCCTCTTTCCCCACTCTGTACCTGCACTACGTGACAGTTGGGGTGGATTTTAAACCTCCAGCCCTGGAAATTTAGAACAACAGTGCTACCCACTGAGCCTATTCCCCACGCCAGATCCAAAAGCAGCTTTGCTGGAGAGGAGGATTCTGTTCAGGGCCTCATAATTGGTCCGGCCCGTGTTATGGTCGTGATTGTGGGTGCTGACCGTAACCTATGGCTTCCACCGTGGTTTGGCAGCATTCATTTCAGACTCTGCACTTTGCCTGTCACCTTTTTCTCAACTTCCTCTGTCAGCTGCCTGTCAGCTGCTTTTTTCCAGCTAGGAAAATTGCTCCACTCTGCACATAATATACTTGGTATATATTCCATACATCCACCCGATTCAGGTGATGGTTGTTGCTGCCAAAATATATATTTATTATTTTATTAACTGCCCCCTAATAATAATAATAATAATAATAATAAAAGACAGTACAAACTAATCCATAACAAAATTAATTCTGTGGTTCTTCACTGTGTAGAAGTTGAGTAGAACTTAGATACTAATATTGATGTAGGTAAACCTTTTGAAAATGACCGTGAAAAATATGATGTAAACACTAGAACAGCACAGTGGAGCACAGAGGAGAGAGCCTAATCTTAATCTTTATTGTGTAATTACGTTCATAGCAGGATGTAATTTGGTGCAAATAAAAGAACTCTTTAGCAATCTTAATTTCAGGGTCCGCTGTGCCACTCTTTGAGTCTCTTAAATTGGTGAGCTCTCCCGGTGCGTCATGATAGCGCATGCGCTCGCTGGAGCGAAGAGGAAATGATTAACATTTCATTTAAGCAGTGTCTCAGTCTGAACAAGCTTATTTCCACCTTAAACGCTGGAGGTCTGGAAGTGCTACAGAAGGAAGGCGGGGCGCGGGGGCCGGCCGGGGGGGTGTTCTGGGCGAGGGGAGCGGGTTCCGGGCTGGGGGGTTTCCCGTCTTATCAAAGGCAGATGGGGCTGCCTGCCGGATCTGCACCTGGTGACAAGGACCGAGGGCCTTCGGGAAGCAGCATCAAGCTGAAGTGGGACGAGTCTCCGCAAGGTACCAGTCAGGATGGGGGTTAAATGGAGGAACTCGGAGATGGTGGGGGGGGGGGGGGGTGGTATTGAAATTGCAAGGCCTAACATTTGCTGATATAAAACAGTGAGCCGGGTTTTTCACTTAACATGTCGTATTTAAACTGACAGACTGACAGTGTTTGAATGTCTTGCATATTCATATTAACATTGAATTTATCACTGTGGCCAATAAGATCGCAGTTTCACCTCAGTGTATGACCCAGCAGAAGATGACCATAAGGATGCTTGACTCTAACCTAAATCCCCAACCTCCGTCTTTCTTTCTATTTGGCTACTAGATTTTAGCTCTAATTAGACAATGAGTCCAACCTTGGCTGGTGTATGTTGCTACGCAAACGGCAGGCAGATGAGACTGGAAAACCAGTTTCGCACACATTGATGATAAAAACTGGGTGATGTATTTATGTTGCCAGGGATGTAACTGAAACCAGAGCAGCGATCTGGGCTCAGTTTTGTGGCTCCCAGAGTGGAAGTCTATGTTTTCTTGTTTCCTCTGTCTTGTCAGTGTTTGCAGTTCTGGTGATCTAATCTGTTTGTTTTGTTCAGTTTTCTGTGTTTTATCACCGTATCCAGATACTTGTACTTCCTAGCTCCAGTGCAGCTTGTTCAGTGGGGTAACTGCTTCCTGTGGTGTGCCGTCCAGTGCACTCGTGTCCTGGCAGTGTAAGGCTGAGAGTGCTTCGCATCTCTGGTCATCATACGGCAGTAAAGCCAGTTTCTTTTCCGTAGTCCACTTCCTTTACTCTGGGATGTCCTTGAGCTGACGTCCTTATCTATTGTCTTGCTGAGTTAATGGCTGAAACTCCCAAGCTAAAGTAACTGACTTTGTAATGTAACTATTGGGGGGCGGGGGTGTTAGGTCAGAGTGAAATGCAGTGAGTGATTCTGTGCTATAGACAACAGTTAATAGGCTCAACAATCTGCCCTGCTTCAGATGGAACTACTGGTAATAAACATAGAAGGTTCTAGAATGTTTTTCTCCCTGTGTTTTATGACTTATTCTGTAAGAACAATCACAATACAATTATTACAGTCAATTTACAGACACAAAATATTAAGATTTATAAGCTTTTACAGGATTGAATTACTCAGCCTTGGCAAAACCTGGCAAAAATAATTTAGGTATTTCATTGAAGATATACTCTGAGGTAGCTGTGTTCACTCAGTAATGGAGATCTATAGCATAAAAGATCCGTTTTGTCATTCTGTACACTTGCAGATGCTCTAACCTGTCAGTTTTTGTGACTTGGGCAATACATTGAATTCTTAACCATTCTGACTTTAAGATGCAGATGCCACTCTATGTATGAAGATCTGATCTGAGGGTGTGTGTGAGAGAGATTGGCTTTGATACTTATTCTGACAGTGAGGCAGGCCACGGCGGCCTGCGGAAGCTCACCGTCGGCCTTTTCGCCGCCCGCTACGTGCGCGTCATGTCAAACAGAGCGGGCCCGGCACCATCAATCACCGCGCGGCGCCGCCTCACATTTAGCCACCTCAGAGGCTGCTCCAGGACAAATCGTCAATAAGGAGCAAATGTCACATTCGCTCTCGTCAGAGGCAGGCGAGTCTCATCAGAGGCAGGCGAGGAACTCTTTAAAAAAATCACAGCAGGCAGGAAGGCTCCCCAAAGTGATTAGTCAAATGAGAAAATTGGGAATTGGGAAAAGGAAATTACCCCCCCCCCCCCCACACACCCCCCGCCCCCCCACATCCCAATTTCTAAGGAAGATCAGGAGTATTACCTCAACAACCACCAAAACCAACTTTAGAACTGTACCAGTTCTAAGTCACATAAGAAAACCATAATAGGTCCAGTCCGTCAAACTTCTCACCACTCATCCCGATCAGGCTCATTGGCAGCCTGTCCCAGGCAGGAATAAGGCACTAGGCTGGGGATCACCAGTCCATGACCAGGCATATGAGCCCCACACACAATTACACACTATGGCCAGTCGGGAGATACTCGATAATCAGTCTAACTGCACATTTCTGTACACGAAATACGAAGAAAGCACGTAAGCATGCAAGTAACACATAGAAAAGGTGGAGGTGGGATGGAAGAGCCCAAACTCTCGGTGAGCAAGGCAGCAGTGCCACACGCTAAAAGCCATCAGCTTATTCAAGATCTATTAGCTGTAGGCGTTCATCCATCCATCTTCTAACCAACGCCTGAAGAACGAGGCTGAGGGACACCCAGGATGGGATGCCAGTCCATCGCAGGTTTGTTCAAAATGCCATTTTCAATTACTCTGCAAACCAGTCACTGCATGCCGTTAAAATTCTACCCCCCCCTCCCATTTCCCTTTGACAAATGCAAACTACTGTAAAGGAGACAGTAAATTTGCTGAAACCATCTGTTGTCCTTGGCAGGAGTGAAAATAACTGGCAGAGATTCAGTGAACATATCACCGTGTCAGGCTGACACGCTGAAAAGAGACCATTAACCATTAAAT
Source organism: Paramormyrops kingsleyae (assembly GCF_048594095.1). NCBI lineage: Eukaryota > Metazoa > Chordata > Actinopteri > Osteoglossiformes > Mormyridae > Paramormyrops > Paramormyrops kingsleyae. The sequence goes on from NC_132813.1 coordinate 20,412,265, forward strand.
GGGAAATCGTAAAAAAAAGAAAGACTATGCAGGAGCCCTGCAGTGTGGGAATGAAATATGTACAGTCCTCTCAAAGCAAAAATGAGCTCTGATGCAAAAATGGGAAAACAAACTGAAAAAGTTCCAGAATAAATCTGGTTCTGGCATATATGGGTGATCAGAAAACAGCTGATTGAAAGCCCTTTGAGCTTCATAAATACAGGGAATTTCAAATTCTAGTTTGTGGTGTAGTTCATGGTACAGCAACGAAATCACCTGGTTTTGTGAATTTTAGTTTTGTGAAGAACAGTGAATTGGAAACCTTGGAGACTGACACCATGGAACTCTACCAACCCATAATCAACTAACCTGCCCAAGGTAGGCACCTTTATTATAGGAACAGAAGAAACGTCATTCCTAGGATTTAACATTCAGTCAGCATCAGTGCACGACAGAGATAGCGGAACCTCTGCAGTGCATTTCCCCAGTGCTCTAAATGATACATGATACAATGATTGAGAAAAATACTCCATCATTAGCCTTTCTAACACTCGGAAGCCGCTGTCATCTGAAACAGACAAATGGGTGACGATGACATACTGCTGTCATAAAATGAGTTAATGACAGCTGCTTCGGTCCTGAATAGAGCAGTCCTCGGGCAGGTGCTGACGTCAGATGGCATGTGACAAAGGCTGAAGGCTACGTAGGTATCTGTGAAGGGGTTAACGTGTCCTATAGATCAGGGCATCACAACGGGCAGCGTTTCACACCACCCGAAATAATTGAAATGGCTAAACTAATAAAATCCACCCCCCCATCACCACTAAGGTTGACATATTTTTGCATAATGAATGTCAGTTTGAGGTCATCAGAAGGTTGGGACCCCTATTGCAGCTCATGACTTCTGAGATGATTCCCTAACTCCTGAGGAGCAGACCTGACTATAGGGGCAGTGTCAGTACCTTGGATTTCCTTCTCGTTGCGGAACCACCGGATGTCAGCGGCCGGCTTGCTCCCGGAGGTCACGCACGTCAAGGTGATCTGGTCTCCCTCCTTGGCCGGCTTTGTGAATCCTGCTATTTCCGGCTTCTCCGGAACCCCTGCAGGAATGAGGGTAAAATATCGAGCTGACAAAACCGACCACTGGCCTCGTAAGTGATAATGCCTTTTGATTTTGGTTTTTCACCGTTAATCCATTTATATGGCTTTTAAATAGTGATACTATTGGAAGTCAACAAAAAAAGAGGATGCGATAAAGACAGTCAAAAATGCTGCTGGCTCGCCTTTATCTGACAGTCAGTTATCTTCTCATTTATGAACTTCTCCCCTTACAGTGATGGCATTCTATAGGGTTGCCAGATCTTATGAGTTACAGTTTTTGGCTAGACTTTAAAAACCATTAACTCCCCTGCCCATATTCTTCCGCGCCACATGGTACATGCTGTGACTTGCAAACACAACTGTATTCCAGGAATGATTCCTTTATCTTCTTTTTATGCCCGTTGTTTTGCACGGCTCGATTAAAATGGCACAGGTCTAATAATTTAAATCAGACAAGCTATGTTGGGTTCCTAATAATTCAGGGAAAAAGAAAAACAGAGGTGATTATGGTGCTGAAAAGCAAAAGATACAAGGTAAGGCAAGTAAGCTCAGATGTTTTAAGCCTGAGATAATTCAGAGAAAAGTAGGATAATGGCTACCAACATTTTCTGAGGTGAAGCCTAATTAAATGTACTGTGCTGTTTTAATTTCCCAGGATAACCTTTACAAGTTTACTCAGTCTTTAACTTCTCAAACTTTAAACTTTTGGTAAAAACAATGCAAAATTCATGCAAAATAGAATAGAAAAAAAAAAGTTATACAAAAATGTGCTTCCAAACTGTTTAGCTCCTGATGAAACAGATCCCTGTGTGTGTAAGTGCCTGTTCAGTTTTGACAAGCATTGATTTATAACTGCAATATATTCTGATTATATTTTAAAGCTGGTTGGAAGTTTTACTTTCTCAGAAACTTTTGGAGACAAATTGGCTGCACTAAAATAATCGGAGGCTGTAGAACAAAAAACATTTCTTCCGGTGAAGTGTGATCATTTGCGTTGGGTCTGCTGTAGCAACTATGGAAAGTTGCACATAGCACTCTGGACGAGCCCCAGTGCCCCAGTGACTGGTCCCAGTGCCCCAGTGACTGGCGAAGGTGTCGGCGAGTGACAGCTGCATGGTAACACTCACTCAGCACGGTGAGGAAAGCCTTGGCGGTCTTGACGGGCATGGTGAAGAGCGAGCAGGTGTATTGTCCTTCATCTGTCAGTGCCACCTCGCTGATGCGGATGGCCAGCTCCTGCCAGGAGGCACGTACCAGCTCGATCCGGTTGTCCCTCAGGGCTGTGGGGAGAGATGAAGTCAGGCCGCTGTTGTGAGGAACACCGTGGGCCATGTGTGCAAGCAGCTGCCGTCGTCGGCATCAAAGATTCATAAGTGTTACCGCAAAGCCTGGGGTTAGCATAAGAGCCACGCTAGCACTACTCTCGATCCGACCCGTAAACTAATCCCGAGGTTCGATCCGCGGGAACCGGTGTTAATTGAACCGGGCAATGAGCAGATGTAAGAGTCTGCCTTTCCCCGTATGAGCCCTGCGATATATTAATAAAAAATTCATCGTAATTTTATGGTAAATGTCATATTCGTGCTACAATGACAAAATGATGGAAGGCGCGAGGGAATATGGATATGTGGAAATTAATAGCTGATCTTTGGCCTTTGATATTTGATTCGGAGATTAAATTCGGCTTTTCTTACGGTTTTTTGTTATTTTCTTAAGTAGTATAAACGTGCTTATTGACCACAGTTGTGTTTTATATACGCTGTATACACTAAGTGGCCATTTCATTAGGCATACATAGCTAGTACCAGGTAGGACCCACTTTGGCCCCCAGAACTGCTTCAAATACAGGAAATTTGTGCCTTTGGAGAAGCCTTTCTGGACACTTCTGCCCACCTTCTCCACTGAGCTGTTACTATTGTACTATTATCTTTAACAAGGCTGCCCATTCTCTTCTGATCTCTCTCATTGGCAGGTTTTGCAGCCACAGGAATGTCGTCAATTGGATGTTTTTTGTTAGTCGTAGCATGTTCTGCAAAGTCGAGACACTACGGTTAGGAAGGTCCCCGGATGGTGGCTGTTTCTGAGATGCTGGAACGACCACGCCTGGCACCAACAATGACATGACCTTCAAATTCGCTTAGATCGCTTGCCTTAGCCGTTATAATGCTCAGGCAAACAGTAACTGAACCTCTTGGCCCTGTCAGCTTGCTGTGCATGTGGAGGAGACGGTTGTTTGTGTTAAGACAAAGGGGGACTGAATAAATTTGCCATCCAGCATGTGTGAGCCTTTATTTTCCTTGAGTCCCTTAATGTCTTTATCCCATGACCCTGACCACAATAAGTGGTTAGAATATGGATGGATCAATAGATGGATGGATATGTCTTTGTGATGTGCTGTTCACACTGTCACAATCAGTTGGACATTTTAAACAAGCAAGCTCTCATGCGCCTCCATTTCCATGTGCTGCTATTTATTAATCTAAAAATAGACGCCCCAGCGGATTTCCCGCCGTGGCGTCCACCGCTGAGACCTGGCTCCTTCAGAAAGTCTCGACGTCATCCGATCTTATGGATCAACCAATAGCATTGCTTAGAGGAGGAAAGCCATGGTCCTTTATGCATTCTGAGGCTGAAGTTTAAATTACAGGCATAAGTCTTGAAAGAAAGTGAGGGATCTGAAGACAGAAAGTTAACCTAGTCATACCTAACTCTGTAAACTGACAGGGAGCACTGGCCGGAAGAATGCTGCAGTAATAATAACAATAATCAGGAAGCCAATTTTGACGGCTGTGCAGACGGGAAATGGGCCTGAAATGTGCCTCCTATGGACAGTGCATTTAGAATAATAACCATGCTGCATGCTCCTCTGCCTGTTTCTAAAGGAGACCCAGCCCTGCCTGCCTGAGGCGATATCTTAATGAGACATTTGGTAGAAATTCCCCTGGAAGGTCAGTGGCCTTTATAGAGAAACGTCAGACGAACAATATTAGTATTGAAATACAATAATTAACAATGTTATTTTTTTCTTCATTTTAACTGTCGTATTGATGCTTATTGAAAATAACAAATATGCAGTGTGCATGCCTAATTATCCCTGCAAAATAGATTAATTTCTGACCCAAAGAATGATGTTACAAAAGGCCAATGGTCTCATTAAAACTTTGTCTTCCTTCCTGTGTTTCTTTTTGCAATTTACAACAAATGCTGTTGGATTTGTTTTGCATTTATCACGTGGCAAATGTTTATACACCATTAATAACTATAAATAAAGACCTATAGTGACTACAGAGAAAACAGTTCGTGTGAATTTTACAAATGAAGTATTTCCTCTACTTATTGTACATTTCACAGTAAATACTAAGCCATTATATCTGAAATAAATGCTCTGAAGACAGAATTGAAGAATTCTTCATTATTTTGGATGAAATGAGGTGTTAAATGGCGAGTGTATCAGTTAGAACTGGGTCTATCTGACAAAATGAGCAACGGGGCTTGTTATGAAACAAACAACTAATCGTTCTGTCCGATTAGAGCCATAGATATTATATGGTTCATTCCGAACATTAATATCTAAGCCTTTTTTGTTCATGTCACACAGTATTTCTTAGAGAACAAAGCGACTATGAAATGACTTAGAGGTCTCCATTTCAGGAGGACAATTATATACATGAAATATGTCTCTTTATGTCAAGGACCTTACATTTGTCACATACTACAAAAGGCCATTCAGAAAGCAAGAAAGGAACAACGTGACCGACCGGCTGCTGAACTGTATTGACTGGACCCGAACTACATTGGCCCAATCAGCTGGTCTCCTGAGGAACTGAGACAGAGAACCTAAATGAAACACCAGGAAGGTCGTCGTGTCATTATAGACAAATAGGTACAAAAATTAAGGAATCGGTGATGACAAGTAGGGATGGGAAGGTGCACCGATTTGCCTTGGTGGACAGACATAGAAGTGTAATATTTGATTGCCCTGATTAAATAAAATTGTGCATTGGATACAATTTGGGATGACCTCAAGATGCATTAATATATTAATAAATGATTATTAGTAGAGGCCCTATGCCTTTATTATTTAGAAGTGTGACCAATAATTTTATATTAAGATTGATCCCCCCCTCTCTAAACTGTCCGTGTCTGATCCATATTGAATTTCATAGCATCATATTCTTTTGCATCGCATCATATCGGATTGAATCACATTGTGTTGAATCAAATCATGTCGAGTCGAGCTGCATCGCAATAGGGGTGAATCATATCGCATTAGAAGCTGCTTATTTCTGTCTTTAATGCATTGCATTGTTGGCAATGCATCGATATGTGTATGGTATTGGCCTCAGTGATGGAGATGCAATGAAGCAGAAAAATGAAGTCAGATTAATTGCTCAAAAAAGGAATATATGAAGGAGAATGGACAGGTCCACTGGGGGGAGCCGCCAGGATTGTGTGAGAGCATCACGCTGGTGACTGGATCTGGCAACCGGCCTGGGTGGAGAGAACAGAGGCTAACAAGGGTCCAGGAAAGCAGGCACTTGTTTCTTTGATGGTCCCGATTCTGCTGGTTTAAACCGGCTGGCTCGTACCCGGGCCGTGCTCCCAGCAAGTAGAGACAGACTCCAAGTCCAAAAGCGGTTCAGGTCCTCGATGAGGCCCCACCACTAGTTTGTTATACACACGGGGTCGGGGATCCAGCTGCTCAGATCCCGAACCCTTGTTAGGCGCTTGTTTGTTTTTGAACCTGAGCCATCAACGACAAACCACCGTCTCCTGCCTGACACCCACGGCCACGGCAGTCTCCAGACACCCCAGCTCCGGGCCCCCCGCCTTATTGATTTCCCTCCCTCGTGTCGCTCCGGGGGAGAACACAGCATTGCATACTGGGAAGAGATAAAGAAAAAGGCAGAGTTGGTAAAAGCTGCTACCTCAAACATGGCCGCAGGCATATTGGTCGCTCGGTGACTGCAGACTCGCTCTTCAGAATAAAATATTTCGGTAGTTTCGGCCGGGCTGTTTTTCTGCTAAATGTCGAGGAGAGTGTTCTCTGTACATTTGCCGAGGGGGTGGGGGCAGGGGGGTGGACGGGGGAGGGGCGAGGTACTTCGACACGGAGCTTGAGAAACATGAATGTGGAAAGTCGAAATTAAAGCCTCGTCCTTAAAAATGTGTCAAGGGGCCGCAGCCGTGGGCGGGGTTGGCGGCGCTCGCTGGGACGCTGCCGGCAGCAGCCCCGCCGGGACCGAGCGCCACGCCTCCGTGGCGGCAGGTGACACATGCTTACACGGCGCTCTCTGCTCCGCCGTACGCGCTCATCCTGCTATTCCCAGGGGCTCCCGTCTCCCCAAACACATAGAGGACAGACGGGTAATAATTGCGTTAAGGGATTTCCCACTGATATTATCCTTCGCTTATTTCCTGTAGTACTGTGCTACATTTCTGTGCCTCTCAATTCATCCTTCACAGGCCTGGATGGGAAACCCCCTGCCCTTTCTCCGCCCACCAGCGCTGGATCCACGTAGATGTATGTGGTCTCAGAGGGGAACGTTCCGGATCATGAAGCCAGGCAGACCCTCTCGCTGCCAGGCCACAGTGCGGGAAAGTCCGCCTGTATGCCATCCAGCTGGCACAGTTCTTCCGCCCCCCCCCCCAGCCTTAAACAGCACTACCCTGGCATGCTGCGGGTTTTTTCAAAGGCCTGTCCAGATCGATGACGTTTCCGGCCTGGACTGGCAAGCCTGTAAGCCGTCGCACCTGGTGAACCATGCAGAGGCATCAATAAAATGCAAAACACATTTTCTCACATCATAGAAATTCTCCCACAATTTAATTAAAATTTGGTGAGAGATTAAGTTGCTTATACATGTTCCCCTGTTATTAATGCAGTCCTGATATTAGGAGTCTGTGAGCTAACCTATTTTCTCAGGGAAAAAAGCAGATTTTACCCAATTTCGCTGGTAATTGGCTATACAACACTTCATTTTATGTATGTTTTCCTTCGGTTTTACATTCTGAATGTGCCAGACATTTTTGCGTGAAACAACTTTTGAAAACATCAAAGCGGTCGCCGTTCTCAGCCACAGGAACAAGGTGAAAGCTTTGCTATCTGAGCATTTAATTCATGTAAATACGAAAACCTCCTTGATCTCTTCCTCTTTACATAGAAAAGCGTTTTTAAGCATGGCGCATTCCTTTACAAGAAAATAATTCCTCTTTTTCTCTTAAGAAGCACCCTCTTAGAGAATTAGAAGCTTTTCGTGTAGCAGGAAGCAGCCGATTTTACTGCTGCTCCACAGGCGCTGGGCGGTAGGCCGGCACGGGTTCGATGTCTGCGTGAGTCGGGACCCACGAGAAGTGTCTTTCAGCTTCAGGTGCTGAGGACGCCATTGAGAAGAAAAGCCCGAGCCAGGCCTCCCGCGGCAGCCTGAGCTGCGTACCCAATCATCCTAACCTGCCTCTTCTTGGGTGAATGCTGATTGGGGGATTTCAGAACCTGGGCTCTAAAGAGACCCTCTTCAGCAGGACCATGCTGCGACAAGGGCTGACTCCACGATAGCCCTCCGCGAATCTCGAACAGCGTTCATAAATGCGCCGGCGCATCAGTGGGAATAATGCGAGCCTGTCGGCTATGGAAGTTTCCGCAGGTAATGGTTACTGAGAGCCTATAATTTGAGGCAATTTCTTTTTACATTGAGATTTGCTCAGCTGCATTGGGCCCTTATTAATGGCAGTTTACTCACGGCAAGAGCTGGTCGGATGAGGCAGCTGAAGGCGGTGGTCCTGGTTTTTGGCTCCTTCTGAATGTTTGGAGATCAATGGAACATCAGATCCCTAACTCCAGACCAGGTACGAATGGAAGTTATTTACGATACACCAAACCCGCTGCATTTTGCACGTCGTCGTGCTGAAGTGCTGCTTGACGACAGTAGGCCTCCGCCCTTTTCAGTCAGCACACTAGTGACGGGGACAGACATTAAATCGTCCCTCAAAAAAAAAAAAAAAAAAACTATTTCAGCCTTTGGTTCTTTGATCTCAATTTCACCTCCAAGCTTATTTCTGAAACACAGATTATTCTAAGTCTAAGACGACCCTTAGGGTAGAACGGTGGGATAGGAAAATAAATTTTAAAAGCTCGGATCTACAGTGTAACTGTCCAAGTATTTTTTGCGCTTGAGCTAAGACATATATATCAGTAACAGCCATGCTGCCTTGTTGGAATGGCCTCACAGGAATCATTATTAGCGAAATTTGCCTCAAACTAAGAACAAGCTAATTAGCTTACATCGTAAAAATAATAATTGTCATAAAGCTAGCTGTTGTATTTCAGTTTGCGTGGCAGGGGGAGGGGGGATACATCATCTGTGAAATTGGAATATAATGAAGCTAGTAGGACAGCGGTATTAGAGGCCATTACAAGCATGGATAAAATGCAGTGGCCATTGTAATGAAAACAACACTAACGTAATGTTTGACGTTATTACATACTGACAGAGCGAAGCCCACCAAGTACCAAGCTTGGTTGGTGCCATTGAAATTGACTGGCTAAACTGGCACCCCCTCAGAAGATGGCACCCTAGGGTGCCACCTACTGGGTTGACCGGCACTGGCTACCACACGTAAATGTAAAAGTACCACACCTTGCGGACCTTCGGAGTAAAGAAATGGCCAAATATCCAGCGCATCTCATTCATCTCATATCAATGATCTACAGTGGATGTAGAAAATCAGCATAGCCCAATAGCCCAGAGGCACAAAGAGAGAAGAGGAGTGAACCACACCGTTTTTATTATTTATTTTAGCTGCTTATCAGACTGAGCTCTTTATGTAGCAGAATTCACAGGTTAAAATTGGCTGCCAGCCTTCTTTACAGCTGGATGTTCTATCAAGGTCATTCAGGTGCAGGACTGCTGAACACATCCCGTCACAGGTGTCCCCTTCCACGTGCCCTGGGCTTTCGGGGACAGTGTGCTGTGACCCTGTGCTGGATTAGCAGTTATGGAAGATAGATGGATGGATGGATTGACTGTTTAATAGTAGACCCCCATTCTGGGACTTGGAGCCTTTGTTCAATAGTGACGCTGTCTATACATAGAAGTTCAGGGGGAGCTTATTCATATACCCCAGGGGACTCATAGTCAGGCTGCCTGCGCCTGCGCCCCCCCATCCGCCCCCCCCCCCCCTTCCCCCTCCCCACCGCCCCCACGGCTGCCGGAATGCTGCTCACGCACCTCATTATTCCTGACATTTTCTATTACGCCAGAAAACAAAAAGGGCTTCGGGCCGCTCGGAGATTCAACTTGATTCCATCGATGCAGGCACTGACGCTCCTTTGATCGTGACGGATCATCCTGACGGATTCCGGAAGGGGGAAGGGGTTGGCTGGGACCCATTATGTGCGACATGTATGAATCTGCATCTCCTAGATACATGCAGGCAGTGAGGGATGCGGCTAGCATCTGCATATACATCTGAGGTGAATCCTGATTGGCTTCGTAACTCTACATCCCGATTGGATGAAAATGCACAGAACGCTGCGAGACTCCCTCTGGATGGGAAGAAAAACAGCTCCAGGTGACAGGGAAACGGAAGGATGGAATGGGGACATTGCTAGTGGTCATCTCCAAAGAAAGGGATGAACTCTAAAGACTTGGACTCCAGCTTTAGAGAAATAGGAAATGCACAATGTTATTGTTTTATGACAAATATTTGAATTTGATGCCAGAACACATTTGAAAAAAGTTGAGAGAGGGACGAGAAAAGTTGTGTAATGCTAAAACAAAACAACTGGTTGAATGTCTCACAACTAATTAGGTTAATTGACAACAGGTCAGTAAGATGATTGGGTATAAAAAGAGCCTCCCAGAGAGGCAGAGTCTCTGTGCAGTGAAGATGGCGAGAGGTTCATCATTCTGTGAAAGACTGGGAAAGCGTGGGAAAACAGTGCAACAATTTTAAGAATAATGTTCCTCAATGTAATATTGTAAGGAATCTGGGGATTTCATCATCCATGGTACATAATATCATTAAAAGATTCAGAGAATCCAGGGAAATCTCTGTACACAATGGACAAGGCCGAAAACCAATATTGGAGGGTCCTCAGGCAGAACTGCATTAAAAACAGACGACATCACTGCATGGGCTCAGGAACACTTCCAAAATCCATTGTCTGTGAACACAGTTTGTTTCTGCATCTACAAATGCAGGATGAAACTCTACCATGCAAAGAAGAAATCATATCTAAACATGATCGAGAAACGCCGCCAACTTCTCTGGGTCTGAGCTCATTGACGATAGAGTGAGGCAAAACGGAAAACTGTCCTGTGGTCTGACGAATCAAAATTAGAAACTCTCTTTGGAAATCATGGACGCTACATCCTCTGGGCTGAAGAGGAGAGGGACCATCCAGCTTATCGGAGGACCATTCAAAAGCCAGCATCCGTGATCAGCATTAGTGCCCGTGGCTTGGGTAGCTTGCACTTCTGGGAGGGCACCATTAATGCTGAACGATATATACAGGTTTTGGAGCAACATATGCTGCCATCCAGATGACGTCTTTTTCAGAGAAGGCCTTGCATTTTTCAGCACGACAATGCCAACTACATGGCTCTGTAGTACAAAAGGCCGGCTGCTAGACTGTCCTGCCTGCCGTCCAGACCTGTCACCCACTGAAAACATTTAGTGCATCATGAAATGAAAAATACAACAAAGGAGCAGTTTAAATCCTATAGTAGGCAAGAATGGGACAACATTTCACTTTCAAAACTCCAACAGCTGATCTCCTCAGTTTCCATACATTTACAGAGTGTTGTTAAAGGAAGAGGTGATGCAACACAGTGGTAAACATGCCCCTGTCCCAACTTTATTGAGACATGTTGCTGGCATAAAATTCAAATTGGGCATATATTTGTCATAAAACAATAACATTTCTCAGTTTCAACATTTGATATGTTGTCTTTGTTCTATTTTCAAATAAATATCGGTTTCTATGATTTGTAAATCATTGCTTTCTGTTTTATTTACATTTTTCATGGCATCCCAACTGTTTCGGAAACGGTGTTGTAAACGCTTAACCGGAAGTGTATACTAGGCATCACTGGGCAGAGAGTCACCCTAGATCAGGGGTCTCCAACTCCGGTCCTGGAGAGCTACCGTCCAGTAGGTAAATACCAGGAGCAGGTGTGGCTCATCAGAAGCTGGGTAGGATAGAAAACCTACTGGTAGGAGCTCTCCAGGACCGGAGTTGGAGACCCCTGCTCTAGACAGGGTGCCAGGCCTTTGCAGGTGATGCATGATTACTCATAAACTTGCATTATATGTTACGGGGAGGTTTTCCACACGCTGCCGCTCCCTAGCCGGTTCCTTTCCCAGTGACGCCACATCCTCCGTAATGAGTTAGCAGCCAGGAGACAAGCCGAGCCACTGTTAGCACCACTGAGCTGAAGGACGTGCTCTGAAATCTAAAAGGATGTCACTGCTTCACCCTTTAACAAGCCTGCATCTAACCACGGCCTGTGCGATAAATAACTGCAAATATCTGCATACACTGAGTAAGGACACTGGCATGCAGAAATGAAAGGGTCTTTAAATAGTCTCAGGCAAAGAGCTGTTTCTGGCGGCTTAAGAGTCTCAGAATGACAAGCGGCGACTCCTCCAATCAGGAGACTGCACAGGTGGACCAGCGAGGGGCGAGGTCACGCTGGAGATGAACAGACTCGCCACAGACTTCCGAAGCACCTTCTAATCAGCTCCTGCATGGTCCTCCACAAGCACCGAGCACCGCCGATACTCTCAGACCATTTCATTACCGCATATAAATATTTAGAGGTAGTCATTGCTGCTTGCGTATGAAAATACATGAAAGGCTTGGGTAGGAGCTGATGAGAGGGCAGCTGGTGAGGATGTCGGTGGCGGGTGTGGGGGTGCGCGGGGGGCTGCTCCCGTGGCTGCTAAATACTTGGAATATCAGTATTTTATGGTGTTCGGCATTTAAGTGCATATGCAGTAATGGCTGTTCCTCCTCCAGAAATTTAGCCAGGACCAGTAATGAGGGTTTTTACAGCATTTTCCCCTAGCTGGTAAATTGCACCTAAAAATCCAAAAAAAAAAAAACCCAGAAAAGGCCATCTCACACCTGGTATGTTACAAAAGAAATCCTGTCATCTTAATTTTGTTTCTTTAACCCTCTTTGTATTTAACAAGGAAGTGCACAGATAATTGAATGAGTGATTGGCATAATGAAATTCGCATACCCTGCTTAACCTGCCTAGGCGTATACAGTATTGACCTCACAGAGTTTCTGTAAATCTGTCATGTTTATTCAAATTAACTTGTGCTTTGTTTTTGAGGCTGATTGTGTGGCCCAGTATAAAATTAAGGTCAGGGGAGCCAGAACCCTGTCACATGATTCAGAGCCGAAAGCTGATTGCCTCAGCCTGCTTTCCTTGAGTTTCAATGAAATCTGTGCCGTATTCTGTTTTTTTTTCTTTTTGTATAAAGTTAACACTTGGGAGGCTTTCATAATCTGCATTACATCACATATCATGGCCAACTGCTTTGTCCAAAGAAACAGTTCTACCTATTTATGCATCGAGGTATTTTATTGGAGGAAGCCGGTTTAAGCACCTTGCTTAAGGGTATTACATCAGATCCTCACCTGGGATTCAAACCCGGGATCACGTCCTTATCTATCGGACTACCGAGCTATAGTTTAAATCCAGGCAGAATAGAGGGCAGTGAACCACATATGCATGAAAACAGAGCTAATGGGGTTTTGAGGAAGATTTTCCTTTTATAAAGAAGTGCCCAGAAATCACACTTTGTGACTCTACAGAACATTTGGTTGTCAGGCATTTAAAATTGCCCCAGCATTTCTATATTCTAGATAACAGTCAATGCGTTGCCTGCGGGGAGAGACTCTATAAAGGCAAATGGTTCCTGCAGTTCTGGCAAGCTTTGTCACGGGTCCCCAGGAAGTAGGCGTCTTCCAAACAAACAAGACACTTAGCTAAATAAGGCTTTTAATTGGCACTGCAGTGTAAAACATTACAGCAAGCGCCCGAGCACAAAAAGGACACGCAGGGGCGCCGTAACAAGGTGAATCATCCCTATTTGTCGTCAATATTACAGACGAGAGGGCAAAACAAAGCAAATAAACAAAACAAAGAAAAAAATTTGCCCTGATTCAGACGGGGAGCTAGGCTGACTTAACAACAATCATTAGAGGGAGACGGGGTCTGTACCGCTGTGCAGCCGACGGCAAAGCCAAACGTTTAACGCGAGAAGAAAAAAAAATGACAAGTCAGGTCAGCTGAACAACACGGTGGGTAATTACCAGCCTTCGAGAAAATGGCAGGAAGATGGCTCAGTAAAATGCAAGCTCAACGTTACAATGGGAAATTCATTTACTGGCAAAACATTCTTCTTTAGAAAACAGCTTTATTTTTAAATGTTATTACTCTAAATAACAAACAGGAAACAGTTTAATAAGAATGGCAGCCCCTATTTCCAGCTGTGATTTTGAGAACAGGTGCAACCTAGCAGATAAACGACAGTTGCGATTCGAGTGTATATTCAGATGCCCGTTTGCGTCAGTGATTGTTTGTCCCTCTTATGTGGCTAAATCATGTCTGCAGATAAATTTGGAGGTGCTAGTGGGTGGTGTGAGGTTTAGCCACTGTGCTTATAATCAGAACTTTGCTGGTTCAGGTCCCAACCCCAGTGGAATATTCATATACTCACTGGGCCCTTTAGCTAGGCCCAAAAGTCCCCCAGGGGTACCTAATAATTGGCCTAACCCCAAGCTTCACTCTCTGCTACGTGTGTATGTTTCAAAAGAAGGAGAACAAGATGGCATATGCAGAAAGAATGCATACCTGTGCTGTACCCGTGATGAGCATCTTCATCATTTAATCTCATCAACCTACCATCGGTAGTTGCTTATGGAAGCAGGAGATGAGCCGAGTGTCACCTGTGGTGATAGAAGCAAGCGGCTCACCTGGACTGTAGCTTGTCAGGGCTCTGTTGGGTTAAGAGGCGAACTGGAGGGAACCCACACAGAACACAGGAATGCCAGTCGAGCGACTGTCTTCCTAATGGATTGGTAAGCAGCTAAACGATTCGTAACTCTGGGCTTATTTTTCCACTCACTGCAGCCTGTTTTACATTCACGAGGGCCAGATAAAGGAATTCGAAACCACCTCTTCATCTCAGACCCCTGGCTAATTTCCCCCGTTCACCCTTGAAACGATCTCCAGCCACCCAATTCAGAGCAGGCACCGTCCTTCCCTCGCAGGTGTCTCTATGGTTCTCCAGACTTCAAATAAAGCCCGTTGACATCGGCCGCACGGCGGCACGCCTGACAGAGCGGACCGGGAGTGAGCGGGCTGACCGGCACAGTCAAACGGAATAAACTGAAAGCTGGATGATCGCCAAAATTACAGCCGTGAAAATCCGAGTCTTTCCGGTCGGCAGTGCATTGTGACCAATTACCAGTAGCGGAAAGTTTGTTTTTTGTACTCTCACGCTCGCTCTAGCACAGCTGTGAAACTCTGCCTGCGGGTATCCCATCTACTAAGCAAAGAAAAAAGTGTGATGAAGACCAGGTCCACACATACGCACCCAGTAGTCGGGTGTTGAGCAAGGCTGCAGGATTAATTGTTTTTAAATCACGATCTCGATTTATAACCCTGTGCAATCTGATTCTTAGATGGCGACGATTCTGCCGTGTGTGCATTAGCGGATTGGTCTGTTGCCTCAAACCAAGGGCTCTCTTTATCTCCATAAGCTGTATCAACAAAGGACAGCACTGCGTTACACCATGAGATAAACTGCACACAGGAAGAGGAGGCAGATATGAAAACAAATCAAATGTGTGTGACAAGGTGAAAGAATCTTGAGAACATGAACAAAATGATTAAGGCTTGAGAAGACGCTTCCCGTTGTGGTGAGGAAGGGAATGGAAACTCGATCCATAATGTGTTTGTCCCGAAAAAGGAGTGAAAATGTGTTTCAAAAACACAAAAATAAATAAATACAAGAATAATAATAATAATAATGACTGTCCTGGCCTTCGCCAGACATCGCTGATAGCCATGGGGATTTCCCAGAATTAAAAATTATTATTAATAGTAAAAATGAGAAAGAAATAAAGAAAGAAATACATTGCTCAAAAACTGTGAGAGAAAATAATCACAGTTCTTGATTAAAGAAACTTGTATTCCTATTTTAACCAGAAGCCCAAGTATTGAGTGGATTTAACTACATGGACACCACACTGAGCAACCTAAATGGACAACCACAGTCACCACCGTGTTTGCAGCTGATGAGCAGAAACCTGGGGCTGGAAGTTCAGTGGAACGTCATATGCGGAGGCTTGGGGAAGAGCGTGTGCAAAGAGGGATGGGCAGATTTCAGATGGTGATGGGTGTGTGGGGGGGGGGGGGGCCCAGGCAACATGTCAGAAGGTGCCAACAATGAGCGCGAAAGCAAAAAGAATCGCATCCCGGGGTATAGACAGTGAGATCCAATGAAGGCACTGTTCTGAAAAGCCCAATCGGTTGGGTTCCGTACAAAGCAGCACCAGTACAAACGCAACCAGGACAGTCGAGGATCAGACCCAAATGAGCAGAGCACGTAAGCCGCTTCTTTCACCCAACGACAGCTCAGATACCGTCTCGGAGCGAAGGCCGGAAATCCACGCGCTGTTCTGCTGTCTCTAAACTCCAAGCGGCAGCGGAGCAAAGAAAACGTGGAGAAAAAACACCCAGCAACTGCAGCTGCAGCAGTGGATCCTCTCAAAGTGCGACGCTTTCGCCGGACTGACAGCGGATTTCTCCAACAAGCAAAAGTGATAAACATGATGAACACCAGCACTTCGTTAAAATAGCAGAGAAACAGACAAAGGGAACATTTCCCTGCTTTAAATTGTCTAAAAAAAGAATATAAGACAGACAAACAAGCAAACCCGGCCAAACTGAATCAGGGGCTTCTGTTGTGTTTACAATGCAGCTAAATCTGTTGATAGTCCTGAAACAGGAGCTACTGGGTAGATCAGTAGGTTGGGGACCAGGAGGCTGGCTGGTTAGTTATACCCACGCTGGGCCCTTAAACTAGGCCCTTGGCCCTGTCCTTCAGAGATGCTGTCTGTCCTGGCACTATTAACCCAAGATTCCATTACTTTTATGTTGCTTTAGAGAAAAACATTTGCCAGATAAAGAATTTACCACCAGGGTGAGGCTGCACAGACATAAAATTAGAATACGTGCCACAGATTTTATTATGCTTTTTCATCCTCTGAGTGGCTTGATTTAAGTGTTTTATCTCTTTATATGTTTGTCTTTTTTATCAGGCAAGATCAGATTTGAAGCAGATTTAGTATTACAGTGGCAACAGTCACTCAACCATAGAGTCATAAGTCCAGTTCGTTATGTACTACACCACCTTCAACTGCCTCTGGGAAATAACGATTAAAAAAAAAAAACACTCAAATCTGACCAATGAAAGGAGTTAGGTCCTACAGAAAGTACAAAGTCACAATGAGCACTGCTGTGTTTGACTTGGGACCTACAGGTTACCCTGAAAGTGATTTTTTTGAAGCTCAAACACTGTTAGGGTCATGGGTTCCTCTGCAGGGGAGTAAACCGCAGACTCCGAAACGGCGTATGTGAGGTGACTGAAGGGGGCACTCTGGAGTCACCGGAGGAACAGGAAGAGGAAGATGAAAGGCTGTGATCAAGTACATACCTGGGGAGGGACAAAACGTTTCAGGCCTGGTGGAATGCTGGGCCGGGGGTCGTTTGATATCGGGGTCACCTCTCAGGGAACCCAGGTGCTGAATGTTCTCTCCTACGGTACTGGAGATTTGTAGTGCAAATACAACCTTTTCCAAAGGACAGCACTTTCTATTCCATGGCGGACCCCCGGCTGTAAGCTTTTGTTCACGGACCACTTGCATCTCGCTGCAAGGGGTCGAACATGCTAGACTGCTCTGATGGAGACAGACCAAAAATATATCTCCCCCCCGGTTGAAGCCGGGGGTGGGGGAGGGGGGGGGTGCAGTAAGTGGGGGTGGGGGAAGCAAAACAAAAACTGTTCTTTCAAAAGGATGCACTCTCCATCGGTTGACAGGTGAATGAACTTTGCAGCGATGCATGATGGGTATGCGCTGGGAACGCCCCAAGACCCCTTTATAACAAATCTCAATCTGAAGAGTGCTTATTAAAAATAAAACTCTTCCTAGTGACGGTTCCCCTGACTTCCACGCCTGCTCAGCAAGCCATAGCCCGTCTCTGCCTGTGAACCCTTTCTTCTTTATTTTGTCTACTTGTTTTAAACGTTTAAAACTTTTCAAACAGAAAAATCAGGACTTTTGGCACCCTCACTTAGCCTGAGCAAGATCTACCAAGCTGGCTGGCATCACTGTGGTCCAGAGTCACCATTTGGGAGAAAAAAAGCTTTAGCCTGCAGATCTGACACAAAAATATCAGCTTTTACTTCCTGCATCATCAACCCCCTCCTCCCACCATGATGACAGTGGTCGCCGCGGTCAGTTTCTCTGCCTCTTGCCCCACACGTCTCTCCACCCCTCCCCCATCTGGGACTGGCAGAGAGTAGCTATTGGGCCTCTGCTTTCATTAAGGCCTTTACTTTATGACAAAGCCAACTCTGTGTCAGACAGATATGTCACACGCACCCAGGGGTGCAGCTAGCCAGGGCGAAAGGGGAACATTCACAGCGGGGCAGATCTCACCTGGCAATTTGCTCTCCGTAAAGCAGCGCAGCTAAATTGGAGGTGAGCTACCTGCAAAGCGGATCTATCAGCAGGTAAACCCCCAACCCCCACAAAAGGCCATTTGCCGCTACGTTGGGAGGAAGCCTGTCAGAATCTGATAAAACCGATTACATATTAATGCCGCATCAATGATTCAACCCCCTGCCCAGACGAAAATCACGGAGAACAAAGAGGAAGTAGGATTTTTGCTGCCTTTTGTCATGAATAAAGTCTCTAATCCTTGATTAGATTAGCAGTGTAGAAGGTGTGATCAGCACACTTTTGATAAACCAGAATCAGTTTACAACCCT
Organism: Paramormyrops kingsleyae; assembly: GCF_048594095.1. NCBI lineage: Eukaryota > Metazoa > Chordata > Actinopteri > Osteoglossiformes > Mormyridae > Paramormyrops > Paramormyrops kingsleyae. The sequence goes on from NC_132813.1 coordinate 20,430,424, forward strand.
GTGGTATTAATTTGCAGATTCCCTGTCACTGAGCTGCCAGGACCTAAATACAAACGAAACGTTTGCTTTTGACCGATCCAGCAAATGGCCACAGCAAATATGAGGCATGCAGTTAGGCAGGTCTGAAGGTAAACACAATATTTTAGCATTTTAGGGTGACCATATTCTGCTTTGCCAAAAATGGAACATCAGGGGCAGGAAATGTGCACACAGAAAGTATTCTGAGTGTAGAAAGCAAATGTCAACATGACATTTCAGGCATTTTTAGGCTCCAAAAACGAGGATGTATGGTCACCCAAAGCATTTTGGATTTAGCGTAGCCTTTTAGCTTTGCTGCTAAGATGGTTATGATGTTCAGGGTGGGATGATTGTTGGGCATATCTCAGCCTCTGTTTTGATATGAGCATAGCATATTTTTGTGTGTTTATTGGTAGAAAAACCGAAGGACCTTTTTAGCGCCACAAAATAGCCTAAATGAGAGGGCATCGTCATGCTGCTGGCATACTACCTGAAGTGCATTAGCACAACGTAACTCGGTGCCGGTGTTTGACAAAGGTGTCCAATTACCTCCCCAGATGCTTTCAGCCGCACCATTCGTTCTGAAGAGTGTCACCTGGTAGGCTGCAATACTGAATGTGATTTATGAGAGATTCCTGCAGTGTGATCTGAGGGTATTGTCAGGTCTAAATCGGTTAAAACAAAAAAAAAACTGCAAGTAATTTAGGATAAAATGTCAGAAAAGTGACAATTTAAAAAAGGAAGGCAGATTGACGTAGCTCTGGCAACTGCAAGTAGTACCGATTCCCAATTGGGCATGGGTCTTGTGCTGAAAACTGCCAAATTAAAGGAATCTCTTGAGAAAATGAGGGAAACGTGAAGACAGGTGTTCCCACACAGGTCTAGATCTTGATGTAAGCAGTTAACATTGTGACACGCTTAGGGTTATGCATGCAATGTAAATACTGGAGAGGAAGCATGACAGATATACAAAGACATGGCCTGATCTCTTGTGGAAGATTCCTGGGAAGATGTTCTCAATCCAGGCACTATCCGAAAGCTGAGGCGAACCAGAGGTGTTCTGGCAGCTGGGAGTGATCCAGTGCCTTATTAATGTTAGTGTTGCCTTTGTTTGGGCACCAAGGCATGGCATTAATATCAAATAATGTTTGAAGAAACAGCACCAGAGCACTAGGGAATGGAACATCTCATTAAACATGTCTGTCACCAGTTTTTTTTTCCACAAAAGTCCACAAAGAAACCTATGTACACTTCCAACCATTGCTGATACAGTATGTCAAGCAAGGAGAGGCAGCGTGTTGTCAAAATTCAACTTTTTGGATAGGGAAAGATTCCTCTTTGAGTGTCTCCACTGCAGGTCTGGCCATTTCACCGAGGACGCCACCAATCCCACAATCAGAGGGCGATAGTTCAGGTCCAGAAATTAAAAATCCAGACCAAGACCAGCTGAGTACTCTGTAAATGTGACTCTCTATACTCAACAAAATCTTGGTCTGGATTTTTACTTTCTGGACCTGAACTATCTACCTCCTGCTTGTGTGCCCTGTCCAAACCCTCCTGACTAAATGTTGATTTGTTGGGTGCCAGTAACTGGGGAATTGGGGGAAAATTACACAAACTAAAAATGCACCTCGACTATGGAAATTATTCAAAGAAAAAACAAACTCCTGATATGGACAGAGAGAGCATTTATACAGTGCTGGCCTTATCTGAAACTCTTGTGCAAAGGTGGAGCAAAATTAAGCTGTTTATCTAGCTGGCCTAGCAGGTCGTCTGCCCCAACCATTTGTAGGAACCGAAGAATTAATCTAATGCCCTGCTTTTCAGTTTCTCCTTGTGTGGGCGTGTGTCTGATTGCTTGATTGTTTTAAATGTCACAGATGTGCTGCCTCGCGTGTATTATCTATACAGTCTGATCTTCATGCAGATTTGAATCGGACACCAGCATTCTCTGAGCCACGCATATCGCGGGTGGTCTTTGTTAATTTTACATCTCATGCAGTGGGACTGTTAGCCGCTCCTGTTATGAAGGTGATGGGGGGGATGATTCCACTCTGTTATTTTGACAGGAATCGAAGAGGGTTTCTGCGCTGGAATCCGATGTTGCTCAGTTAGTTGTTTCATTCTCCGTGGCAGCAGTATTCTTGGTGTGTGTGTGTGCTGACATTTAATATTTCTGGGGTAATTTGAGAGCCCAGTGGAAGACGTAACCTGGTTTTAGACATCGGTGTTACATTCCAGCCAGGGACTCTACCTCTGATAGATTTCTATAGACTTAGTCCCTGGAGCAACAACTACTCGCTGGGCACAGGTTAGGGTTGCTGTTGGGGTAACCTCTACCCTAAACCTAACCAGCAAAACCACAGATACAAAGATACAAAGTCCTTGCCACCCCCTGTCCGAAATGGAAATCGGGGATCTGGAATTGGCAAATCAAAACCTATATTAAACAGGACTAGACTAACTAGTCAAGCAAAATTTTATTGTTAAGTAAGAGTGGAGTTGTGTAACAAATAATTTTATAAAGCTCTGGTCAGAAATATCCAGCTGTCAGATTTATGCCGCGTTGAGTTTGCAGTGGCTAAAAATAATGAGTGAGTTTAATTTGTGACAAAGGATGAACCATACACAGAAGGCCAGAGACAGTCATTAAATTTGTTTCTTTAAAAAAGATTCTGTCATACGTGTGGAGCCTTGGAGCCCAGCTGCTGCTTCTGCTAGGCTCTTAGGAAATCAGGACCTTCAGATGAGATGAAACATGAATGGGAACCTCGCTGTGCTCCTGCTGCCCTACAGGGACAGGCATCTTTCCCAGATTTTTGCCATTTCACGCACGAGACGGAGCATTAAATCAAACAATGGTCAAGCGAGGACAGCGACGGAACTGCACGGCTGTGCTCACCTTTCTTGTCCCCGAAGAAAAGAGTCTGCTGTGCAGGGTTTGACCACTGGAGGGAGGTGTTGTCATTGTGATCCACGCGGCAGGTCATGTCGGCCGTCCCCCCCTCTGCCACTGTCACGTTATGTGTGATGGGGAACTGGCCCTGGCTGCCTGTGTGACGAGAGGGAGAAAGAAGGTCACATGGGCTGGAGAGGGTCACATGGGCTGGAGAGGGTCACATGAGCTGGAGATGGTCACATGGGCTAGAGAAGGTCACATGGGCTGGAGAGGGTCACATGGGCTAGGCTGCTCGCTGTACCATTGTCTCCATCCAGGAGTAGCCTTGGAGTACATTAGTCTGAGACTCACTGTATCTGTTCCTCTGCAACGAACTGCTCACTTTTATACTGAATTAAAATAGTGTCACATGATCCTGGAGACACCATTGTGTATATCGGAAACTTAAAAGTTCTTACACTGCCTACACAACTTTACAAAAATGCATATTTTAATTTAAGAAAGGCTGCATTGAAGGTATTCTTGGTACGTGCCCCATCCAAGCCCGCCAAAGATTATTAGCATTTTTTAAGCCACACTTCCAAGCCTTCCGCCTCCCCCGGAGTTTTGAACTTCCAGCCACCCTTGACCAGTCCAGACTGTGAGTTTCTGCTCCGCCCATCTCCGTATGCCCAACGGCCCCAGAGCCACTCAGCTAGCGGGCCCAGCATCGAAGCCGAACCGCGCCTGCTGCGAGACCCCGCCTACTCATCACGCTAGACTGCGGGAGACAGTGCCACGCACAGCAAGGAGGGGGCATGGCATGACCCCAGTCATCCCCACAGCTTTACATGCTTGGCCACCACTTGTCCTCACCTTCCTGCTGCCCCCTGGCGCTGACTGACGAAATTACCTATATAGCAGCATCGATACAGATGGGGCTGCAGAGTTATCCCAAAACCTTAGCTGTGCTGTGCCTCCCATCACTGGCTGCTGCCAAAGCCACCACAGGCCATCCCACGCCATCACATCCGCATTTCCGCATGCATGTGGTCTCCCGGATTAAGCACAGGAGTAGCGAGAAACCAGGAAGTTGAACTCGGGTGTTTCCGTAGGCGGGAAGCCTGCGGCGCACTCTCTGTGGGTGAGAGACGAGGAAACACCCTAGGGTGAGGACTTACGATCCAGCAGGGCGAAAAAAAATTAAATCACACCCTCTTTTTGTGGTACCCTTGCAAGGCGTTGACTCCAATAATTCCGATTTACTGCACACCCACGGGATGACGACGGGAAGCATTTAACTCATAACACGGGAGGAATTTAATTGATATTGCAGAGCTGTTTTTACACAACACACGACATACTGCTGACTCTAATTTGGGGAATAATTAACATCAAGCAATATTCCTTTACTCTGCACAGGTGTCTTACCATCAGCGAATAAAGCCTCCAAACCAGTAACTCACCAGTCACTAATCAGTGAACTGATTAAATCAATGTATCAATGATCAAGAAAAAAAATGGAAAAAGAGTATAAAGCCATATCCCAGTCAGTGTCATTTTAATAAAAACCAGCAAAGGTGGATTTTTACTTTCTGGACCTGAACTATCCACCTCTAAAAACCAGTAACTGGCTTAATTGTTGATATACCTGTATACAATCTCTAAATCCATCTTCTACTGCTTATCTTGGCAGGGTTTCTATTTTTTTTTGGGGGGGGGTGAAATTATATGTAAAAGGGAAGATTTACCTTCCCAAATCATTCAAGACACCTCACAGCAAGACAAAGCCAAACATATACCAGTAATAAGTACTAAAGAACAAATAATATACAAATGAAAATATAAAGTGTAAATTTGTTAAGCGGCACATGTCCTTTTCACATTAGTGCTTCTATAAACGTGTATCTTGACTATCAAGTCTGGATTTACTTAAGGGAGCTGAATGATCATTTTCAGTGTTCATAATTTTACTTTTGGGGTCTACTAGAAGAGATTTACATGCTTCAGTGTTCCAAAAGCATATTATTTTTCTCATACAGTACATTTTTGTTCACTCTGTCTATAACTGTCCGAAATGCTCCATTAGAGCTTTAAGCCCCACCCCCGATGAACCCGGTGTGCTCTGATTGGTCAGTTTGCCCTACATGTTCCACTCCTGTTGGAAACAGTTACTGTGCGGGCAGTTGGTTATGTGTGGGCGTGCCAAACTTGCAAGCAAGTGGCCAATAAGGATTGCGTTATGAGGTGACATCACCATGTCAAGGAAGTAAGGGCTGGAATTCCAACAAGGTGTTTCAGACAAATTAGAGAAGAGTGGTTTCTGTGGTGAGAGTTACTACCTTTGGCATGTACTTTGGCCCCTAAGACTTTGCAGACCATTTACATGCACATACTGTAATGCTATGAAACACACTAAAGAAAAGGGAAAACTGGAAAAACATGATAGGGCCCTTAACTTTGGCTTTAAAAATGTTGAGAGCTGCCTCTATAGAATTTACACACAATATGCACATTTATCATACACCTGCAAAAAACAAGTGGAACAAGCACAGAATACAATAATAAACCCCTTGCAGTAGCACCAACATATGCAGATGTATGTATGTTCATTCCAGCTTAATTTTGCTAAATCACCTCGATGCAAATTTTTGCTCTTTGGGTAATGACTCTAATGGGAGACGGCGATGGGAACATCTCCAGCGTGATCTTTTGCGGAACCTTCTGAAAAACTGCTTGCCAGCAAAACATTTCTCTGCGTTTCTCACAGCTTTGCCTCTAGCCAGAAGGGGATGAAAGCGAGTGACATTTGCCCCGGAGATCCGCAGCATGCGCGCAGTGGAGGCGGTCTGCAATCAGCACCCGCTTTCCACTGGGGAAGACCTGGAGCTCCTGTGCTCTTTCCCGACGTTCAGGAACGAGGCCACCATGCAGCAGCATAGGATGCATTTCCATCCAGTAGCAATTCTACAGAATCTGCAGGAGCAGGAACTCTACTCCAGGCAAAGCAGAGAGTGTACGGGGGTTTTCCACAATGCATTAAAAATATATTGTCATATACTAAGAAATATGCTATTTTACAGTGAATATATTCACCTATCTTCCACGTATCTGGTACAGGTAGATGGTGCACCTATTCCAGGAGGCATAGGGCTTGGGGGTGTCCTGATGGGATACCAGCCCATCAAAGAACATTGAAGGAACCATCAGAAGCACTAGGAGAACCAGCAAATTGTGCACGTGCAGAGCTGGGGATTAACTTCCAGTCTCCCAACTATCAAACTGAAGTGTAAAAACACGAAATACATGAAAACTCAATGAATAGCATTTAAGCATACAGAAAGCAACTCAAATAATTCAGTATTACATATTTGAGTGCATTATAATTTCTTTTTAATCAGTACTTTCTTGATTCGACTCAGTACTGCATTTACATATATTAAAAACTATAGATAATCCATATATTTTATTCCATAAGGAATGTCTGCTTGGCCCACATCTGTGGGCTTGGAATTTATTTGTACATAAAAAAGCATATAAGATTTTGTGGATTCAGCTGTCAGCCATTAGGATGTGCGGGGAAGTTGCATAGTAATAGACTGACACAGACTGAATGATTTTAGCTGCTCAACCAGATGATAAATTGTCCCGGAGAGGAAGGTGACGGGACCAGGCGGAGATTTAGGGAATGACATCGTCGTGCTTGGGGATCTCTGCAGCCTATCAAGTCCGAGATGAAGACGGAGTCATCAAGGGGATCCTAAGACCAGAGGATATGAGGAAGCAGAGGTCTGGGGGGTGGGGGGGGTGTGGTTGAGTGTCGGGGAGTCAAACACAGTTAAGTGTTTGAAAGGGACAATATGTGAGTCGGGGGTGGGAGAAGGGGATAGGGCAGCTTGGCTTGTATTTTGAATGCTGTCACACCTGGGGGGGGGTTGTTGAAGGAGGGTGTGAATGTAGACGTGCCACCGAGGTCACCATGGCGACGTGTTAGGGGAGAGGGAGCAGAGTCACTCTGTCGCATTAGTGACAGCAGCATCATGCAGTGATTGCATTGGGGGGGGGATGTCCAGTTTAATGCACAAGCTTCATTGCACCTGATAGCCAGGAGAGGAAGACACAGGAAGTGCATAGCAAGAGGTTAAGAGCTGTCACTCCTCTGCCTGGCCGGCTGGACACTGTCCTCACAGGGGCATCATCTCTACTCCCAATGCACGACGAGGACACGTCTAAGCTGCATATAAACAGGGGGCTATGCTTCATATCAGCTATGTATCAAGGTTTGTTTTATTTTGTTTGTTAGTTTTGTTTGATTTTGTTTGTGGCCATTGTAGCAGACAAATAACACAAACGTCCTACATACTTTTGTAATTCTGTACATCATCTGCAGAGAATAGAAGCCATTTGGCACTGGTCAGCAGAAGTGGTACCGATTTCCGTCAAAACTTCCTTTTGTGTGTGCAATTAAGGACCTGTAAGAGTCATTATTTAAAAAGCATTATATAAAAGCAAGTCAAGGTACCGCGGAAGCTTTCTGATGGTGCTTAGCTATGAATCAGGTTTCAGGGGTTTTTCTACAGCACTGTAATAAGACATTGGATGCTTTTGACGCATCTCACATCAGTTTAAGGAGATAAGCAGGTATTAAGGAGGAAGCACTAAGGGAGGCGAGGAGGAGGGGATGACAAGGGAAAAGAGGGCTAATCTGAATGAATCGGGGAGTAGATAGAGGCAGGAGGCAGGGCGGTGACCTCCTGCCTGATAAGCAGGCCGATAATGAGGCCTGTGCAGAGGGACTCAGGAGGCGCAGCACGCGTACGCCGCACCTCCTGAAGGAGGACCCTGCAAAGCAGGGAAGTGGCTGCGTCTCGCTGCGCCTCATCCTGGGGCTTTTCAGGTAACACATACATAACCGTAATTAACTATAACGGCATCCTGTGGTATCCCCTGCCTGGTGTCCGGTGCTTCATGGGATAGGGTTAGGCTGACCCTGCACTGAACAGGCTGCTAGATGGATGGATGGATCTATTCTTTGGCTATATGTGATTACCAAGTAATCAGTAAATTTTTAACTTAATATCTGTTAGAGATATCTCGTATTGTGTTTTTATACAGGTTTCATAAATATAAACTGAATTTTATATATTTATTCTGCAAACTGGCACAATGTACAACTAAGTACAAAGACCGTATTAAGAAAAGATATATTTAGTGTCTTTTCAATAAGCGAAATATCCTGGATTGCATTAAACATGATTCTGGGGCTTCTTTTCCTCAAAACTCCATACAGTCCATCTAACAACCAGGAAACACAAGGGCATAACCATGATATAAAATAGGCTATTTTAGGTCCTCAGATGTATTGGCTTGTATTTAGTAGGGACAGCTGCTTCATAGAAAAATAAACTGAGAAAGACATGCACAAGTGTATTCACAAAGAATATTTAGATTTAGATTTTCTGTTATATAATGTGTTTTTCAAAGAACACCATAAATAGAGAGTTCTGTAAGTATTGTAACTATCTACAGACCAGGGAGCACGGGGTTCAGTGTGCAGTGCATTTTGGGAGAGCTCTAATTGCTATCTTCTATGGCTTATGCTTTGTGGCAGAAGCCACCTGGACATCTATAGCTGGCCTCATGAATATTAATAGGCAGTCGCCATCCAGTCATCTCACAGCTGTAAACTGCCGCAGAATTCAGAGCAATCGCTGAATTGGCTGCATCTTCAAATCAGCATTGGGGTGGGGGGGTTGTGCCACATGGATGTTTTTGGAATGCCGCAGGAAACAATGGCGGACATCAACCCGGGAGAAACATCTGCCGTTTTTTGGATGAGGCCACAATCGGCACCTGACCCATCTTGGTTTGACGCACGTGGGGAAGATGCAGCCCGGGGATGGTATCGATTAAAGCATCCTGTGGTTAACCTTGTGAGCAGGAGATGAGAAACAGACACAAAAGAACGTAATCTATACAACTTTGACTAAGCAGAATGTATTATTCATGCAGGAGTCGTGAGGTATAAATATCTGGCTTCAGCTTTTATGTCTCGCATAACCCTTCCGAATGATTAGGCGCGTGATTCCGATTGATTGATCCGATTATAAGATAACGGCTGAATCTCTGCTGTTCAGTGGTCCATCCTCGTCCTGGGAGAGCCATTCCATCCCGTGTGAAGCGGCACGGCTCATTGGACGGGAAGGACATTCCACCCACTAGGAAAGAAAGAAAAAAAACGTCGACCGGAATGCGGTTTGTGAAAAACTACCCTCGCTCTGATGCCACTTTGCTGGGCTTTCCCCCCCCCCCCAAAGCGGAAAGTTGGAAATATGGCCCCACTAGATGGGAGTATAATGAGGCTCGTGTGCCTCAGATGAGAGTCCCGTTTCGGCCGAATGCACCAAATAATGGGTTATGCAGCCTCTGGACCAGCGGCCGGCACACCGTCGCAGCAGGTAAACCGCGGGCAGGGGCAGAAGGCTCAGAAACAAAGAACATCAATTCGGAGAACAAAACTTCATCTTAATTCATTACCTATAAATAATTAAAACATAGGGAAATTACCGTGGGGATCCCATCTGTCTGCGTTCTGAAGCCGTCTACCTCCTATCCCTCTCCAAACACAGAGATGCGAAAGCTTCAGACAACAGACGAGAGGCCCGGCAATCTAAGAGGAGGTAGCGGCAGATCACGTCAAAGCCGATGCTCTCGACAGCCCCTATTACAGGCTCATTTTCATAGCTTATTATGTTCCCGTAAAAGCAAATCAAAGGGAGGACTAGCTCGTCACTTTGGCAGACACGTAAGACTCCCCAAGTTCAATCAGATTACATTTGTCGAAGTAGCTAAATCTCTTGCCACCTCCCACCCCCACATCCAAGCTACTTTGCGTCACTGCGACTCTTTACCGTTGACGTTTAGCATGAATGACCAACGGCTGTGTTCTGAAAGAAGAGGATATGTCGACACTGGACCCGAGGCCAACCGACCTCTGGGCCCGCCCTGACGGACCACTCGGACCTCGGGCAATCTCGGTTTTGCCTTCTCACCATAGAACTCGCGAAAGTCCGACTCGGTGAGAACCCCGAAAGGCCCGTGTGTGCAGAAGCTCATGTAACTGTCATAACTTTCAAAGAGATCAGAGGGGAATGATTCCCTTTATCTGAAGTTTGCTGGTTCTGTTTAAAGAGGCTGAGCGTAGCAGGGGGTGTTAGAGCACCAGGCTCTTGAAAGCTCATCTAGGACTCCATGTATCCATGCCGAGAATACACGCTTTCCTAGCATCAGTCATTTTTGTTACCTTTTATTTTTATTTAAAGTTCCCAATTTCATTTCCATTTCAGATATTTTTAAGAATTCATAAATAGTTCTAGCTTTCTTTTTATTTTCTAAAAAATAAATGATTCTGTTTAATTATCCAACAGAAGACCATTAAATGCAGTGAAAGGACTGGTTTTCAATTAGAAACTGTTCTTTGATATCTTTTAGCGATCAGTGGTATTTTAAAAACTTCACCTAGAGATCTGCTGCTCAGATGGGAGTTGCGTGTGTGACTGGGAGAAAGAGACGCGATCCATGGGTCCAGAGAAGCGGCTGCCCTATTTCCAAATGATGAGAACAGCTCACACACATAGAGAAGATATTCTCCACAAAAGGCACTGACTGCATCTAAAGCCACTGGGGGTAAATTTAGGATAGAACCCAATTTCTTTGCATTTTCTCATCAGAATTTGCATTTTCCATCACATCATCTATGGAATGTTAATTATAGAAAGTTGGGTATTTCTGATTTTGACATCTATATGAAAACAGGTCACTATCAAATATTTAAGGGTGACTATGACAAACTGTGATGTGAGTCTTATGTTAAATATTCCTGGGTCTGCTTACAAGAAGTCTTCTGTTACCATTCAGTTCTGTCATGCACCTATAATCCAAACTTTATTAATTTGGAAAAAGAAAAAAAAATGCATCATTGCCCACAGAAAGAATAATGAATGAAAATCACATTTCTCATTGGCTGAACAAATCAAAGCTCGGATCAAAAATAATTCCAAATTAAATTAAATGAATTCACCCATCAAGTGAAACGGGAAAGGACAGCATATTTTCTTGTGTTGATTTAATTTACTTTATGACATTTTATATCCCTTATCAATTTGATAAAACAGTGTAATAGTGATTTTAATTTGATTCAGGGTCGGGATTTCTTATTAGTATGTTAGACAGATGCAGGGTAAATATGCAAAATTTTATTCACACTTTTATGATTGTTATACTCTCTTTATGCTAACCTTTATTCACATGAACTGTAATTGCCATGGCATCAGTTGCATTTTTCAAAGATGTTATCCATCTATCCGTCCGTCTGTCCATCCATCCATCCATCTAATAACTGATTATCTTGGCCCAGGCTACTGGATTTCTTAAAGGATCATTATAATGCAATATTTAGAGAAACTCCAAAATAGATTTAGTTTCACAGATTTCATCATTTTCAGTGAACAGTCTTACAAATGGGAGGAGGGGGTGCTTGGGGGTTGATTTATTTTATGCTACATTGCTGTTTTGGCTGAATTTGATTCCTGGTGTGTGAGCTCCGCTCTCCGCATTGCGTTAACTAGGTCTCACAGCTTGGAGCTACTCTTCATGATTTCAAAGTCGCTCTGGAACAGTGCAAAGACGCATCTAAACACAGCCCTGGAAAGTTTATGTCGACTTAACCTAACCCAAACCCTAACCCAAACCATCCACTGTGCCAGTGTTCTAACTGATATGTCCTCCCTGAAAACTTAATTGGTAACCGAGCCTATTATGGTAAGTGAGCATATTTTGGAGAATGTCAACAATAAAACAAAGATATACGTCATTCAGGATTTACACCGTTTTGGAAATCAACACATTCATTTTTCATAGTTGAGACAGGAGAACAGCATCCAGTCATCACACTGCCTATTAAACATTTGACATAACCAGTTCTAGTCAGTGACTGCATGTGATCTGATTTATTACACGCATGTGCCGAGAAAGTTTAATGCCCTCTCAACGTGGCTCTAAGATTACTTTTCAAAACTAATTTATACTAAAGGAATTCAAGTGTGCAACAAGGAAAATATTTTGACGTAAATAGGTTACAGTGTAACCCGGGATATAAAATACAGGCATTTTTTTCCTTTTCTTGCTGTCCTAGGGATATTCCGAATGTACTATCATGTGCAACAAACTAAATACTAATTAAATTAAACACAGAAATGACTCCCATTAGCCTGGGCTGCAAACATTTCTAATAAGCTGCAATTTTTTTTCCATTTCAGAAATTAATTACAAAACCACAATGCAGACGAGGCAATTGCTTTCTCATTATATCAGACAACAGATGCTGAGTAATTGTAAACAAATATGTGTAATGTAAATATTTAATTATTCCACACTTTTATTAGTGGTGACCAGCTCGGGAGGGCCCATAATCAAGCTGGCGGCGTGTGAGCCCATTTGGATCCACTGGTAATAAAATGTCTGAAAGCCAGATTTTTGTAAAATTAAGGCTCAAGGTACCTTAATCCCAGTCAATCGGGAGTAATTAAATAATGAACAGGTGACCATGTGAATATCGATGATAGTCCTCCCCTTTGTAGTTGTCCTTATGGTCCAGGTGACTATATCTTCCATGTCAATCACTGCAGTTAAGCCAGTCTTAACCCACTAAACTTGTGGAAAGGCTGGCTATTGGCTGGGGACCAGAAATGGGGTTGGGGATGCTGGCTATTGGCTGGGGACCAGAAATGGGAGCGGGGAAGGCTGGAAGCGATAACTCGTGCGGCAACACAAAGGCAAGGGCAGACATCGCATTTTTCATGACCTCACGCTCGAGTTTTGAAATGACAGCTAAAACGGAGGCTGTGAAATGATAGAATAACGCAGGTAAAGTTGAGGGCCGTAAACCCGTTTATGGCTGTTTGTGTCTTGCTTCTTCTGTGGCTCTTCTTAGTGTTTCTACAAGGTCACAGCCCTTGAGTCATCGCCCTGCAACCTAAATGTCTCAACTAGTAACAAATGAAAAACAGTTTGAAATCATGTGACCTCTAATAACAAAAATATAAATGTCAAGAAGAAAAGCTGGAGGGACATAGTGACTATCAAAAATTATTAGGGAGTATAATTTGATAATAAATAATATGTTTTGGGGCTGGTATTTATCGTGCATTTGTGGGGGAAAACGCAGATCAAATGGGCCTATATCAGTATAGCTGCATTGATGCTGAATGCCGAACATGAATGCTGCCGCTGTTCATCAACTGACTTTCAGCCACTGACCCCCCCGATTCACCTCCCAGTTGAAAGTCTCCTGCAGGAGAGCCGGTTCCTCTGGTAATGAAGCCCCTCTCGGCCTGATGGGGGGCTGTCTTTGCACTGATCCCTTTGCCCCCAGCTGGATGCTGTGAACTCCCTGTCCAAACTCAGGGAGCTGGAATCGTGTGACGGTTGGACACGATGATGCTAATACATATTTTTGTTATCGTTTCTCAAACGAAATTCCCTAAGTGCAGTGCGGCTACAGTGTTTACTCTGAGAGAGTGAGGGGGAAGACAGTCTGCTTCCGTAGCATGCTGGTTCCTACAGTGGACCTGAAGGGCAACACATTAAATACATTTAAGAAAACACTAAAAACACTTAAGAAACACACAAAATAAGAAAAAAAAAAAACATTATCGACATGCATACCCTTAATAAAATGATTGTTTCCTCAGTTATTTTTTATTGTTTTCTCAATGTTTTGTCTTTTTTTGTGTTTCTTGTTATTCTGGTGTGTTTTGACACTTCAGGGCCACCATAGTTTCAGGTGAAAGCGGCCCGTCTTGCTATTTGTGTGTGTGGTGGGTGTCGCCCCCAGCTGCCACCACGCTGATACGGTGCAGCAGGGAAGGCACAGAATTTTTCAGTGGACAGGCAAGGAAAAAAAATGGAATCAGAAGGACATGCATGGGACCATGTGAAGACAGTGGCTTGCCGGCGAGGCTCATTCTCCCCTGCTGACCTGCTTCGCTCTCTAACGCTTCTCCATTATCTCCTGGCCGGGTGGCAGGCACAGGGCCCCTTCTCTGGGCACGGTATAATTGCTTTGCACGGCTGGAGGCCCAGCTGGCCTCCTCGTTTCCTCACCCGTGCAAAGAGGAAGGTCCTGGAGAAGGAGAGCGGGTCCTGCCAGGGGGGGAAGGGGCGGCAGGATCCCAGAATCAAGCCCTTCCCGTCTCTCTCTCTCTTCCTTGTGGCCCCCTCATGTAGAGCCTGACACTGCGGACCCCTGGAGCTTCCGGGGCCATGAACTGACGTCGCCCCCTCTCCTGTCTCTGCTAATTACCTGTTTTTACAACCCAAACTCTCCTAATTATCCCCACACCTGTTTTCTCTGCCCGCGCTAATTAATAATTATTACAGAGAATTAATAATAACTGATTACATTTGCAAAAGTGAGCGGAGAGGATGGCTGCATCGGCGGGGGAGGTTTGGGGGGGCGTGCCCAGGGCCCATCAAGAGAAAGCAGCGCGCACACGACCAGATCCTTTTAAAAACAGATAAAGAAAAGAAACAGCGCTAGCACTCGCTAGCTCAGCTAACACGCACGGGATCATTTGGCACGCTGGCCTTTGATTGGCTTACCCTGTGGCGAGGCCGCTTCTGTGCTACAAACACATGGGGAAACAGATGGCAGAGGTGGTGTAGTGGAAAGGTTGTAGGTTCAGATCCCACTAGGGGGAACTGCTCCCGTGCTCTAAAGCAAAGGTACTTAACCTGAATGCTCCATTACATATTCATCTGTATAAAAGCATCATAAAAAAATGGTATGTAATTTCCTCTGGTAAAAGGCGTCTGCTATGAAGCTAATTAAGGTAATGTAATATTACGTCGTGTTAAACATCGCCTGTGGTTTTCCACAGGAGAGATGATGGAAGCATTATTTCATTAAAAGAAACAGAAACCATTTATATTTTAGTACAGTTTTGGAATTTATCCATACATCTATTTCCTTGCACTGACATGCATTCTTGCAGTTTTTACACATATATCAACCAGACATGCATGTTGTAAATATCCGTCAGACTGTGTGTGACCACTGTCTTGTCTTAATGTATCTATTGTATGCGTGACGACCACTGACAACCAGACACAAATTTCCTTTGTGTGTGAATATGGCCAGTAAACCTCAGTATGATTCTGATACTCAGTATCATCAGTAAAGGATGTTTATAGTCACCAATCCACCTAAATTGCATGATTCTGGACTGTCGGAGGAGCCCCATGCAAACAGGGAGCAAGCACACAAAATTAAAAAATGCAAAGATAAAGCTGGAGCAGAATTTGAACCCATAACCTCTGAGGTGTGAGGCCACAGTGCCCTTTACTGGACAGCTGATTGAGGGAAAATGCTGAAACAGCTATATCTTTTATTGAAGATACCCATGTACGGTGGACAGGCAGGCCCTGGACGTGGAAGGATGAATGAGTTGTGTGTGGTCGATGTGGAGAGGACAGGATGACGGGGACTCTCACCTCATTGTTTAGGGCGTGAAAAGCCTTGGGATTGCCGATGGTCAGCGGAAAGCCGAGCCTGGGGCGCCGCCAACACTATTCGCACTACGCCAAGAAAGCGCAGAGACACCTTTTTGACTTTGGCCATTTTCCTCACTATAGATTTTCTATAAAGCGGTGCGAGAACCATCAGATGGCAGTAAATGATGACGGCTATCGGGGCCCGTTCGCGAGTTATTCATGAGACTGGGTCTTGTCCGTCTCCTTGTGATCGAGATCGGTCACGTGAACCATAGTAGATCGTTGAAGACTCCGGCCAGTGCTGGCGGTTATGGGAAGAGACACGCTGACGCGTTACAGACGTACCCGGGAACAGACAGAGTGGCGAGTCCAGTGGAAGACGCGACTCGGCGCAACTCAGCCATCCGGAGGCTGACCTCGGAATACTTGGCGGGTCGAGGGTGCTCCGAGAGGTAATCATCGGCCTCTCTTTCCACGACGGCGGACAGCGGGATTTGATGAAGTGTTTTTTTCCCCACCGTGTTGTGTCACGACCGGCCGGCTCTCTATCATTTCTGGGAGTCAGGACCCCACGATGACTTCCTCCACCTCGTCCGGCACTCCATCCCCCACCATACATCATGTTATAATTTCAGCGGCGCAGTTCCGAGAAAGCACTGGAATACCACAATTTTGTGTTATTATGCCATTTACAAGAGTAACAATAAGCCACTGCGGCTCAGGCTTGAATGGATAACCCATTACTGGGTTATGATGGCTGTCGAAAGGTGGCTTCTCTGGCCGACTCTCCTTTCGGGCCGCTGCCTCGAGGCACTACGGCGGGAAGTCACTGAGACCCCACCCACCAGAAGGTGGAGACGCCTGGTCGACGTCACCCAGGTCACCCGCCACTCTTGTCCAGATGACTTCCCCTAGAACTTTTCACGAGTTCATCTCTTAGCAACTTTATGAAAGTTGACGGCTCTTTAGGCTGGGTAGGATCTTATTTTTCACACACTGCACACGCATGGCTGGTTTGTAAAGATAAATATTAACTGTTGAATGAATTGAACATCACGAGCGATTCCATGCTCACAACCGCACTTGTGATGCTGTAACCAGATTTTAATAATGCAATATTTTTTCATCGCTGTTAAAGAATTCTCAGATTTGAATACATAAATATGCAACGTAACTTTTTAATCAAAAGCATGTTTACAATAAAAAACTGACCCGGGATGTCGCCTCATGTATATTAATGTATCGCCTTTTGTAATTTTCCTGTCAAAATATAGTCCAGTGATAATTAACAACATTCAACAAGATTATATGAAGAGACAAGTAGGAAGCATATTGGGAGAAGATACAGAATACAATGTAAATCTTGCTGAAAATTCAGATACATCTAGGTGCATCTGAATGGAAATGGATGGTTCTCTGTCAAGGCTTGACATTTTCAGCAAGAATATATTGATTAATATATTTTTTTGTTTGAGGTCTATGGATAGAAATCAATCTTCTGATCTCTTTTCCCAGCAGTATTCTGGGGGGAAAATGCAATACACTAAAAAACTAAAAACCAATGAAGCAAAACCAGTCAGCCAGTCAATATTCAAATTGACAGATCGCGAGACTGGTCTCTAGCTTCCTGTGGCGATGACCTGCAGAAATATTGCCAAAGTAGCATCGAATGCTGCACTACGGTTTAAAATGCACTGTACAATTCATAATTGCCAATTAATAATCATGACAGTGATTGATGAAACTTTTGAACCCGCAGAAGAATATTTTATAGAGGTGAAAAAGAGCAACAAGCTTTGGTAAACTACACACAAACGACAACTATGATGAAGCAGCAAGCATGGCGCAGTGGACTGCAGCGGGCAGGATGCATGCAGTCTCCCCTGACCTGCTGAAAGATTGAGGCCTGCCTGCTTTTTTTACCGGGGGTCCCATGCGAATGTGAGGCCTGCATCGCAAGGCACTGAGGAGACCACTCACCTCTCCCTTTGTTTTTTGTAGCTGACGCTGGAAAGAAGTCCGGTAAGAGGGCAGAAAAGGAGAGAGAAACAGAAAAACAAGAGATTAGACAGGTTTTACCCCAGAGGATGGTGAATCAAAACACGATTTCGCACAGGCAGAGACGTGATGTAATCTTGCCTCCGCTGGACCCGTAATTTGAGGGTTTTGACAGGACTTTCGGAAATCTCACGGGCAAAAGAAGAGCTGCATTTTCCTCACTGCTGCACGTATACTTGTCCATTATTAGGTAATATAAACTCACTGTTCGTAATATTAAAAATCATTATTTTAAACTTCGTTCGCTCTGTTGCAAGCTGCCTGCCGTTGCAGTTTTGCATATAAATATGTTTTTATGTTAATATTTCCAGTGAAAATGGAAAAGAATCTGAAAAACAGCCAAGGTGGAAGAATTTTCTATATTAACTTTGTGGGTGTCTCATGCAAAAGAACATAAACACGAAGGTTTCGGAGTATAGTTATATTCGAATATATTTGTAGAAACAGGTGAAAATAATGCCGTCTTATTTGTAAGACACAACACATAATACACATTGACATTCATGTGGTGTTGTTTTCTAAAAGGCCGGTAATCCGAATATTCTTCACAAGTGAAAGATGCATCAATCTGCATTTTATATTGCTTTGAACACCATTTTTAGCAAACAATGCCAAATGTCCAGTTATCACCAAACAAGTCCCAATTCCAGCTATGTCTCAGTCAAGTCCATACTTAATTTGTTTGCAAAATCCTAAAACTTTTTATGTTTGTCTTTTTTACAGTAATGGGTAGTTATTCATCTCCAATATCCTTTTTGGCCCCCAAATCTAATACCATTGATAAAGTGAGACACTTTGATAAGATTCTCTTGGCTGTAAGCAGAAAAGTCCAGCCAGCACGCCAGATGAATGCTAATGGACACCTCCAACCCTGCTAGCCAGGCTTAGCGATCACAGGGACTCCTGGAGTGAGAGAAATCTCACCCCCTCCCCCAGCTCACTGACTCCTTGCTAAAACACACCGGGTGCTAATACTTGGGAGCGCTTCAGAATACTTGGGCCTTCGAAGTACTAAAATGACAGAAGAGAATTATTATCTTGAAAACAGTTACATCCCATTCAGTTTCCTCTCAAAGATATGAAAGATGCTTGGCTATTTTATTTCTTTACTGCCTTCCTTAATGCCCAAACAGAAACAGCATTATAATGCAGGCTCACCCAGACATCATATCTGACTCTCATTATTTTCTACAAAAATCATGGTGCCCCTCCCCCCCCAACCCCAATCCCATGGCAGCCCTTAACTCCACGCAAAATGCCAGGCCCAACAGTGGCATGGAAACGGATATTCCAGCCTCTTGTTCCCATACTGTTCCCGACCGGCAATTAGCCATGTGTCTCGCCGGGAAGTCTTCTGGTCCGGGGTGCTGGGCATCGGGTCTGAATGCATGCATATTATGGTCTGGCCTATTTCTGAAATGGGGCTTGAGGTCTGGGACAGAGTCACACCAGTCGGTCCCTCTGGTGATTAGTCTAACTAGCGGTGCGGAGATCGTCACACTGTGCTCCTCTGATTACCATGCCAGATGCCAGGAGGTCCAGCCTGTCTTCTGCTGATGAGTAGACAACTTCACCCGGCAACTCTAAGCCACAAATTCAACAGTGGCTCGGTACAACATATGACCATGCATTCTGAGACACCTTAAAGTCACGCATGCTACTAAAATACCCTCCATGTCCAATGTAGCCTTTTCGGTACAATGCGCATTTGGTCGGTGGTCAGGCTTAATTAAGGACATGGCTTTGTACTGCCCGTTTCTGTGTGACACAGCTTGGTGATCCTTGTCTCGCAAGCGTGGGGGAGCTTTTTTCAAATTGTCCTTCCCCCGCCAAGAGCCGAATGACACCAAATACCGCTGTCAGCCCCCATATGTTTTCCCCGTGGCCTCGGGCCAGCGTGAGATGCGTAAATAATTCAGCCGTCCTGTATTATTAATGACATTTGAACTGTGGGTGGGGGGGGGCAGTGCCTTCATCCATTCAGAGCGACAGCATCACATATAATAAATAGAACAAAAAAATGAAATCAGCGCAGACTTTTTGAGAGTTGTGTCCTGATTTGATTTCAGTCAGCTCAGTTTGTAGATAGATCATCCCTGGCTTCCTCATCTCAGGAAGAGATCCCGTAGAGCTGGGTTTCTCTAACTTTTGGATCAAAGGTCCACATCAGATTTCTGCTCATAGTCCAGAACAATTCTCAATAACAAAACAGCTTTTCATGAACGTCACTGTATTAACAATAACTTTCCATATAGATGTCAATATATAACAAAAATGGAAACTAAATGCAAAGACTGGGGCGGATGGGTGATTATGACGAGTTATGTGTGTGCAAACTTTGGTGATTCTACATTGTATTTTTGTATATCAGACTATGTAAAGCTTCTTACCACGCAGGTCTGGATTCACCCCCGCCATAGTCAATAAGCGATTATGGAGGCAGATGGATCTCACCGAAAAACCTTTTAATTGTTCCAAAAATGAAAATATTGTAATGTATAAGTGTGATGTGACATATTTGCTTCACTTTAAATTTGTTTGTATGGAAATCCTCTGTTGTTTACAGCCCGGAGTGGGAATCAACAGTCCCATCCCAAAATCATCTCCTGTCCAGGAACCAGTCAAGTTCTCCGCCAGTACTGGATTAAAGGCTGCTGTCAGACAGGTTCATAATTACACGCTTGTTGACTAATTGATTTACTGACATCAATCCCTTGTCTACTCAGAAATGTATAAGTTGATAATCCATAAAGACAAATAATACAGCTTCATGAACCGAAATAAAGAAATAAATGAAATTCATTGTGCAGAAATGTCTTCTCGGAGATATATGACAGTAACCCCAACAATCCTGTGAAGCCTTAAATTATGAAATATAATTTTGGATACATTTTGAATTATTTAACATCTTTAGTACATCTTCGTAAACATGTCTTAAACACAGCAAATTATAGCAGATCTGTCATAAACCAGTTAAAAAGTAATGTTATGAGAGCTGCCAGCAACTGTCAGAACTTGTTATAAATTATAACTCAAACAAGCGTATCTGTTTCTTTTCAATGGCATTTTCCTTGTTAGTTTTTAATTTTTCATGCTGCTGTCTGTAACCCTTCAGCGGTGTTTCCTTTTTGAATTGTCCCAAACTTTGGGAAAATGACAAAAACAGTTTTCATGGTAGAAATATGAAAGATTTCATCAACGTTAATAGATACTAATAAAAGGAATAAACAGACTGGTTTCATATAGAATGAACAATCAAGCCAAAATGCGGTTGACGGCAACGCAAACGATAAACACGACTCTTTAGCTTATTTTTCCCTGTCATGCAAAGCTATGAGAGATGAAAAGAGGAAGAGGTATCGTTGCAACATCTGCTAGCACACAAAACTAAAAGGTACGTTTATTTATAGTCTGCTAAGCTGCAAAGCGTCTGGTAATATATCACAAGGTGAGGAGGAGTCTAATCTTCCTCAGTGCTGTCTACTCTTCACTTTTGGCCTCCAATACAGCACTTTGCCAAATTTCAGAAGAGCACCCGTGTCTATAAAATACTCTCAAGCTACATCTTTCCTAGAATTTTTAAATAGGCCTGGGAACATCAATCCATCCAATTTCCAACCATGCAAGGAGTACATAGCCACAGGAGGTCGGGAGCCCATCCCGAGAAGCACAAGGCAAGAGGCACCTTGGCCTGCTAGTCAATAGCATATCAATACACAGCAACACTGCATTGATCTTTATTAGCCTACCCCGAAAGGCAGCCATCAGCATCGCGTTTGCACAAACACAGGAAGTGCCGCACAGGAGGTGAGTTATGCACAACACTGAATACACGCAGTCGACACAGACGATCCGCTGCTTGTACAGATCTGTCGACAAAGGTTACACACCTCGACCCCAGCTTGTTCAGGCGCTCACACCTCACAAGACAACGCTGGCCTTGAGGGACAGCACGGTGCGAGGCCAGGCCTCCTCAGACCTCCTGCAGAGTTACTCAATTCAATCCCAGCAGTCAGAGGCTGCAGATACCTTCGAATAACTGAAAAGGAACTGATTTCTGCAGTGACTGGCCTCCTCTGAATAACAGATGTATCTCAGGTTAATGTTTCAGGAATAATACCCTTTCCTAGTCGTGAAGGAGGTACACATAATACCCTATTAAATCCAGCAATAAAGTGGACAAGCAGCCCATCAGAAGGGTCTCTGTCAGGACAAGGCAAGCCAAGCCATAGAGTCCAGTATTATCTGCATTTCACAAGTAGTCTAATCTTCTCAAATGCGGTCTTTCTTTTTTTTTCCTGCTTTACAAGTATCATCCACCAAAACAGCACTTTAATAAAATTCAGAATCACACCAGTGTCCATAAAACACATTACATCGTTTCTGGATTTTCAGTCATATACACACACAGAGAGTGGGCACTTTGTTAGGCCTAACTACTACCAAGTAGGACCCCCATTTGCCTCCAGAACTGCTTGAAGGCTGCATTCTGAGAAGCCTATCTCCACACCACAGTTATACTGGGCTATTATTTTTGCACTTGAGGCCTTCCTGTTAGCTTTAACAAATGTGCCCATTCTCCTCTGACCTCTCTCGTTAACAAGGTGTTTTCAGCCACAGAAACGCCATTGACTGGATCTGTTTTGTTAGTCACATCATGGTGTGTATAGTCTTGACAGTGTAATGCAGGAAAATCCCAGGAAGGTGGCTGTTTCTGAGATTCTGAAACCATTACATCTGGCACCAACTGTTATATCCATCCATCCATCCATCCATTCATCGACATCCATTTTCTATACCCACTTGTCCTATGCAGGGTCCTAGGAGTCTGGAGTCTGTCCCAGGAGCTACAGACACAAGGCAGGGAATAACCCAAGATGGGGTGGCCAACCACAGCCAGCAGTGACATCACCTTCACAATCCCTTAGATCACGTGCCTTAGCCAGTCTAATGCTTAATCAAACAGTAACTGAACCTCTTAATCTTGTGTGTGCTGAATATATTGAGTTCGAGCCACATGATTTGCTGTTTGAAGGAGCATTAATAAGCAGGTGTACCTAAAAAAATGGCCTGGAGGAGAAGCCACCCCATGCAAATAACCATTCGTTTAGTATTTATGATGCCGAGGTGAGCTTCTTCATCACGTCGCTGCAGTGGAGTGAGGTCACTGCACCGTGCTGCAGCCTGTGAGAGCCCCACCCTGCGGTCTTGGTGCAGTGTGCTTCACCCCCCCATGTCAGTAATCAGTTAGCCCTGCAGATCCCCAAGCTGCATTTAAGGGGGTAGCACATGGTTTACTTGATGGTGTGTGACTTTAGTTTTTGATAAATGGCTGACGAGCTTCATTCCCACCTGTAGATGTGCATACAGATGATGAGTGAGACGGGAAAACGAAAGTGTTCCCATAGACCTGTTGTTGTGCAAATGACAAACAAGGACTGGGTCACGTGGAGCCTGGAGCCACATTCAGGCAGTGCAGGGCAGGATGGCTTGTGGGAGCTGTACTTACACAGAAATGTTCTGAGGGCAGACCAAAAAATGATTGGTTCAGAGAGATAACCAATCAGATTGTAGAGGATGTGGGTCCAAACAACTTGAGGAGGCGGGACTAAGACATCTGATTGGTTAGTTTGACATCTGTCCAAGATCTAATTAATCTCTCTGAACCAATCATTTTTCGATCTGCCCTCAGAACATTTTTCTGCAAGTAACACTCGCATGAGCAGCAGCTCAGGACACTGCTTGTCATTCGTCATCATGCAGATTACAACTATGCTCTGGCTTTCGTGCCACATGCCCCGGTGAAGCATGACCAAGCCCTGACAAAAACCCGGAAACAATCCCCCAAACTCTCAACGTCAACTGCTTCCACCGTTCTGCGGAGACCCGGCATCCAGAAAGAACGGGAAAACCCAGAAGGTGCTGGGAGCACTAAGGCACCGGTGAATGGATGGTGAAGTCAGTGCATGGAGCAGCGGGCGGCGTGTCCCTGGTGACAGCAGCACTCTCCTGCTTGTGCGAGGATGCTGAGGGCGTGAAAGGGAGCGAGCCGGCCTCTCGCAGAGAGCTAGGTAACGGAGATGCCGGTCTAAGTGGCCCTTCAGTGAGGCCCCCCGGAAGGTTCCCTCACCTCCTGCTCACAGCAGAGCCTCTTGTGCATGACTGGTAATATTCCCTCCTTGTGCCCGCTGTGCCGGTCTCTTGTAGGGCAGCTGGTGCCTGCTGGCTGCCCAGGTGCCATTCTGGGCACCCGACCAACTGCTGGTCCCAGTGACCAAGCTGTCCTGGGACAGGGGAAGGGATGGAATCCAGCCAGTCTGGCCGCAGAGAGGCCAGGCCACACGGAGGAGAATTATAGCGTCACGCATTTGAAAGTTAATGCTCAGAATATACTTTAACACTCTGCAGCATATAAATTGAAGATAATATAGTGATATAGTCATATATTATAAATTTAACCCTATCCCTAACCCTATCCAGTAGAATATATTTCAGAAAAATATTCCAGGTGTGCTATAAAAATATGTAATGTATTCAAGCTCCATGTGTTTCTCAGCCATTTTGAATCACTTTTTTCCATCGAAATCTTAAGCATTTTCCTCATTGAACTGAGGCAGACCACAGTGGCAGCTCTCCTCAGCACAGCGTGGTCGAATTAGCAGTTTAGACAGTTCTTCATCTTTGTTTCGAATCGACTTTGAGAGAGGAGGAGGCTTTGATGGGGGTAGGCAGTTACAGGCCGGAGGGGGGCGGCTGGTCTCAAGGCTTTAAAGTCACTGTTAGTGTCTACAGACTAACAGGCAGGGTCACTTACTGTCCTAATGCTGACATCAATCATACCACTGACCACTGGGATTAAGTAAAGATGGGGACACTTTAAATCTGGCTCGGACTGAGGATTTCTACCCCTGGTCCACAAATTGATGCAGTATACAAATTATTTTCATTAAAAAGCCCAGGGTTCATCTTCTACCTTGAGGGCGGCACATCGGTTCAGCGGGCAGCTCTGTAGCCTAAGTCCTCCAGGGTCGTGGGACTGGTTCCCAGCCCCAGCTCTGTGTGTGGAATATGCATCTCCCCATCTGTGTGGTTTTCCTACTGACATAGTCCAAGAGCAGGCAGTTCAGGTGAATCTGAGTGTCTAAACTGCCCATTGAGTAGGATGGACTGGCATCTCATCCAGTGAGTCCCCTGCCTCATGCCCTCTGCTTCCTGGCACGGGCTCCAGGGCTCGCCACAACCCGGTACTCAATGAGCCAGTGTTTCCTAATCCGGTCCTCAGGGACCCCAGACAGGCCACGTTTTTGGTCTCTCCCAGCTCCCTACCAAAAATGTGACGTGTCTGGTAGGGAGCTGGGAGGGAGCAAAAACGTGGAGCGTCCGGGGTCCCTGAGGACCGGATTGAGAAACACTGCAATAAGCAGTTATGGAAGATGGAGGGATATTTATCTGGTCAGTAATACTGAATGACGCGCTTTCTCTTCGGGACGCTTTGTATCATAGACGGCTGTTTCAACATCACTTTCATTCTGTCCAATACGCACAGTGCAGAATATACTTCTATAATTAATAAGCAGAGTTAAAGGGCCCTACAGCGCAGTGCATGGAAATAGCATCACTATGAGGAGACTGAAGGTCCACTTTATCCTTTATTTTGACTAAGTCACATTTGTCTCCATCTTCTCAATTAACTTCATTTGCTATAATTTTTTACGAGAGCAGGGAATGTACTGAAGTGGGAGCCAATTATTTAGCAGCATCACACCGGCCGCATAATAAGCACAGAAAACATCGCTTCCAGGTTGACGGTTAACCCTCATTTGCACATTTTCCTAGCAGAAGTTACAAACACACAAATTACCGTTGTCACAACAGCATGCAGAAATCAGTTTCAGGCAACATGTCTGCGAGGCCAATTTGACAGCCAGCCTCTCAAAGAGTCTCATAGCTCCCGCTGGTTATTCATAATCTCATGATCTTTGGCTCCCATCAAAGACCAGATCCATATGGAAATCCATAAAGTACACAAAATTGCCCAAATTACTCCGAGGCTCTGGGCACGTCTGCTTCCGAACGACTCCAGGGGCGGCAGGAGGGAATCATGAGTCACCTGAGGTGGAGCATCAACAAGATATCAGTAAGGAACGGGGGCCACGGCTGGTTTTTCAACAGCAGGGGGCGGATGTGAGCTGGAGAGGATGGGGGGGGGGGTTGGTGTGCTTGATTGAATACTATAGCACTTTCCCCCAGGTGATTGATGGACACAGGATAACATATCAGAGGCAAGATGCTGAGGTCGATGGTCACCTTGGTCACCAGCCTCTGTTATTTCATCATTTGTCAAGACTGTGTCCAAAATAATTAAATGTTCTTCCAGTTTGAAAAAAAAAACACCCACAGAGAAGATTGCACCTTATTATGACAAAGAATTTATCTGTATTAAAAATCTAGCCCTTGGAAAACACTACAAAAAAGTAACTTAACACATGACAAGCCCACATATACAGAGAAAGGGGTTATTTGGAAAAATAAATGGTATAAAACTTATAAAAGCATCTACAGAGTCTATACATTTGTGAGCAGGATGATAATTTAGTTTTTTGGAACCATTTCGCTGCTGTATAGTTCCAGTAGCAGAAGATCAGAGACCCATAGGGTGTTTGTTTCAGTAGGCAGGGAATACTTATATAAACGGTAGTACATTATCTTTGGCTTGGAGTCCAGCACAGGGAATTGTACCTGACCGCCAGGGTGACTTTACTGAACCTTCACATTAGGACATCATACCCTGAAAAATAGGGGTGGAGATGAGGGTGGAGATGAGATGCGGCGAGAAAAGCTGGAGAAGACCAAAGGACCAGGGACATTTATGCTCTCTGGCTGAGTTTGATTAGTAGCTGAGAGAAGTTCCAGAAACGTCTCCCCGAAACATGCGTGGATCTGCACATGGTATGATTATCGCCTGGTGTTTAAATGGGGGGAAGTTTTCTAAGCGCTGCATTTTTTTTTTTTTTTCAAATAAGCGCAAAAACTTATTAATTAGACAAAATATATGTATTTACAACAATCTCAACAAAAGCCTGCTCCCGGAATCCAGTCTGGCTGGAATTTAGGTTGCATCACAAAGGAATTCATTTTGAAAAGCTGAAAGTCTATTGGTTTAGAGTTAAAAAAAAAAAGAAAATTTACTGGATTCTAGCTTTTGCTGAAATGTAATTTGACAGCGGTAACTCGGACACAGTGGGTAAGGCGGCTTCAATGCTGCTCAGACAAAGGCTGCGGACAATAAGACTTTACTTAGCACCACACCCTGATTTCTGACTTCATCACCCATATATTATGGCAACAATTTGCTTCAGGTAATTAGGCTGTGATATGAGAGGAAACAGCTTCAGACATTTTGTTTGCACCAAACCCACACAGTAAAACTCACACAACTGGCTACGCGTGACTCTAAAGCCACCATTATACAGAGACTGCAGCACGTCTCTCCACTGGAGACTGACCAACAAATCCGTGCAGATTAAAAACACATAGATCAATAACAGTCGTTCCCAGGTGGCTTCTCCCTCATCTCTAGCACACATAGCATCTAAAGCTTAAAACAAATTTGCTGGCTTTATTACCCTTAATCTCCACTACCTTATACCCAGTTGCAAGCCTATCCCTTTGTTCTATATATTTACACGCCAGTTATAAATTACATACCTCCATTAACACATTTAATGACAGTCCAATTCCAGAATTACATATAATGCCAAATGTCAGAATTACTTCCTTTGAGCCAGCTTAGATTTTATAAGAGAGGCGTAATTGCATTTTTTTTTCTCAGAGCGGGGGAATTTGGCACCAGCCCTGTTGTATACTGGCATGAGGATCTCCGGATTGATGGTTGCCAACGACAACCACAACGGTACCGTTTCCTTACGTTTTAGTTACATAAGGCGGTGTGGCACGGTTAGGGGTTCGAGAAGAGGCGTCCATCATTAAAGAGGATGGTGGATAACTAATCTGAGGGGACAAAGGAGTGACAATTTGGCAAATTCCATATTTATGAGGTGCGGACAAGGAGTACAGGAGAACAATTTGTTCACAAGGGAAATGTATTAAATAGGAGGAATACAATTATCAGTGTAATACAGGGCACTGTAATGACGACCACTTAAACTTCATTAGTTGTGTCAGCCTGTTGTTGCGGTTACCCTACAAGCTCACTGGCTGGGAGTCAGCGTTCCAGGAGGGGCCCCGTGTACTGAATGCTGTCTCCTTCGGCCCCAGCACTGCTGTCTAAGGCAATTAGACAATTTCTCCAAAGCCCTTTTCATGGTTTCTTTGAATTTCCTCAGTTCTGCTACACTAACTCTATTGTCCTCTTTTTTCTTCCACTTTGTCAATGATTTTCCTACAAAAGAACGTGCTTTCAGATTTTATTAATGACTCAGAAACCATCAGAGCAGCTTGTTTCGTAAAACTCACTGGAACTAGAGAGGTCTTCAGGAAATGTCGAATTCAGCATTTGAGTGCACAATTTGCAATAGCTGTTTATGTTTACCTCGTATGTGTTTGAGAGCGATTTTTTATTTTTTTTTGTAAATTAACCTTCAGGGTTTAGGATGATGAAATTTCATAAAAGCAAGAAGCAGAAATCCCAGCGTTTGTCCATGACGATGACAAACTGTCAGATGGCTTTTATCTCCCTGTCTCGAAGAGCGGTACCGAAAAATAAACAAATGTAAATAATTTTTGGCACGTCTGCTGTGATACCTCAAGAATTGGAGAAGCAGGGCTGGAATCCCACACTTAATGATAATAAAGTGAGACACACTGACTGTGACTAAATGAATAATGATTAATGGCAAGAAGCCAAACATACAAAACAGATGTTTTGCTTTCAAAATGTCTTTCAAGTTAAAACACTGAAATCGCATCTCCTTGAACTTAAAGACGAACCACAATTAATGTAGGCCAGTGTCACCTTGGCCTCAGTAACATTATAAAACACAAGAAAAACTTTCTGGGAAGTCATCAGCAAACTAGAATGGCGCATTTTAAACGCTGACGATGTGAAGAAATTCACAGCGCTGACATCAATAACGTTGTTGTGGCATTAATAAGGCGTCGGCCAGCAACACAGACACAAGTGCGACGTGGGGTGAGTGAAAAAGCAGCAGACACTGAGGGGTGGAACAAAATGACCTCTGGTGTTGCTTGGCCTTGCAGCGGGGGCGGGGGTGGGCCGGGCTCCATGCCGGGGCTCTGATGAAATATACATTTGCCCCCTTAAATATTCAGGAGGGGCCGCAGCGGCCGACGAGGAACGAGCGCGGTGGTTAGCAGTGCAGACAATGAGGACGGAGAGGCTCATTATGCAGCCACGAGTAAAGAGAGATGGTGAGATAGAGGACAGCAGCAGAGTGACAGCCGAGGCTGCACTGAATCACAGAATTCAAATGCAAATCGCATTCAGTGCTGTGCAAGTAATTACATTAAATCCTTTGTTTTGTAATGTTATATTCAATCACATTCAAATTGCATTACATTATCGATTCGCTTCGCAGACATTTGTGTCCAAAACAAGATCCATTCATTACTGATTAGTATTTTACTCCCTTTTTCAAAGTGCTTCCCATCTCTAGGGTTCAAAGCTGCAAAACTTTTGGCTTCATTTCCAGTTTCTTAACATCCATCTTCTGGTATAGTTAGTAACATTAATAACTATGAGTTACACCATCTAAGATGGTGAGTAGAAGGTGCCCAGAGGGATACAGTGATGACTGTTGTGTTGGTTTTCAGTTGTTAACACAAATCAACAAGCCACATAAAGCCAGTCTGTCACATGACACTTGGGTATGTCACATGATATCAGAATATGACACATGACACCAGAGTTGGTCACATACGGCAGTATTTTCTAATGAATTTTATATGTGACCTTGACTATTTTTCTATTCTTTCTGCATTTGTATCCCACATGATTATTCTGGAAAATATGCTAATAAAATGTTTCGGTCACACGTGCACTTGTGTCATTCACACCGTGACACTGAGAATCTTGTTTCCATTCAGTCCTGTGTCATGGGAGGTCTGGCATTTCCAGGATGCATGAGCGGATTTACCCCAGAGAAACCAGCTAGCATGGAAAAAAAGGTAAATAAATAAGCTAAAAAGGCTCATAGTCTTACTTAGAAAACTATTATTAGTTACTGTTATTAGTTCGGATATTGATGCTAATGATTCATTTGATATGCCATTCAATACTGTGGTTCCCAGCCCTGCACACTATGCTGCCTTCGATTGGCTCCACGGACTCCGGCACCCCTGACTGCGATAAGCGTTTTGAAGATGGACTGATGAATGTTGTGCTCACTGTTGTGCTGGATGTCCCAATTTAAGTTTTGCTGAGTTCTCTCATCTCTATTCATTAGAATCCAGTTAAAATAAATATCTGATCCATTTTGCATCTTGTGAACTCAAAAAAAAAATAAAAATCAACAAATCAACAGTGAAAAAAACACATCAATAGAATCTGATCCAATTAACATTATCCAACAGCAATAGGAGGCAGACACAATAAAATGTGCAATATTCAGGAAAAAAGCACATACTGTTGTTGATGGTGAAGTGGAGGCATGCAATTTGCTGTTAGGTGTTAATTATCACAGCAGTGACTCCAAAACAAATAGTAAAAATAACTTTGTCCCAGAAATTGCTGCGATGCCTTCAAACCAAGGTGGCTACAGGACGGGGAGACACTCGCCATGATGCTGGAGGTATTCTGCAAGATCTTCTGCAAGCGATAATTGGTAGCAGAAATTTCAAATTCTGTTATCTCGTTGCCTAAAAACGGAGCAAAAGTGTGTCTGTTTGAAGACAGCTAGCTCCCAACTGTGACGCCTCTTAAATTCACCCCCCCCCCTCATTATGGAAGCAGCACCACGGAAAGATGCAATAACATTGAACTAACCAATTACGGTGGTGAGAGAAACAAAAAAAAAAACACACCAGTAAACATATGCCCTTTATTCCCATTGCTTAAGTGGGAATGCTTTGCGGAGGAGCATTTTGTTTTTATGCATTATGCATCATGCTCAAAGTCTTTCCAATTAAGACGCCTTGAAGCTGCCTTGTGCATGTAGGTATACATGCCTGGTTACATGGAACGATGTTAATAAAAAGAGAATGAGAGAATTGATTTTATACAGCGGAGGACTAATGGAGGTTTTATCACACACTTGATTAGGGCCCGTAATATTTCACAATTAGTGAAGGTAAATTAGGTCTCGCGAATACCTCTGGAGAGCAAGGATCATACTTCTCCTTGCTATACCCTTCAATTACCGATGCTGTGACTTCTTCAGGACCACGGGGAAGGTTGTTCTGCTAGCGGTGGTCCCTGCATGACCCAGGAAATGAGCTCATTGAAGGAAGCAAGCTTCGAATTCCACACACCTAGATATCACACCCCATCACCCCCCCTGATCGCAGGGATTCTGGCAGAAACTTGGTATTACTATTGAAGGCCCCTATTGGCTACCAAAAAAATAAAAAAATAAGCACCGCAAAAAATTCTTGAATATCAAACCATATGTCATAAGGACGTCACTCATACAGATAAACCTGCGTGTGTGAATGGTTAAGATTTCCCTTACCTCTTAATTGTGCACTATAAATAGGTCAGATTTAGGTCCAACACAATTACACTCCGGCCCCAACCATCTATTTTCCTTTTACCTTGCGATCATTTCTTTTGTGCGCATCCTTCCAGTGGCTCTCACTTCAGAATGCTAATGGGCGGGTCTTTCTTTGCCCTCCTTTTCCGGTGCGACCCACTGGTCCTGCAGGACATTTTGACAACCACCCTTGAAATTTAAATTTCCCATTTAAACCCTGACTTCTGCGAGGACAAAGGGAGCGCTGCCCGTGCGTGTCGCACCCCCCCCCCCACACATTTCACAAGCCGACACGCTTTACAAAACTCTGCTACTTTATCTGATTCCACAACGGATCCCAGGGAAGGTGATAGTTTATTTTAATTCCCATCAAAACATGCCCTTTGAGCTCCTCTGTGGACGCCGCATATACAGCTTCTCGCTACTGATCATACGTCAGAGATACCAGGTAATAATCAGGGGCTCTTTGTTTGTGAGTCAGAGCATTAGCACCAGGGGTGGGGAGTTATAGCCCCCAGATGCCCCCTCCACAGGCATCTGCTCGTACTATCCATCCATCCATTTTCCACCCAAGAGGTTGGAAACCGGTCAAATGTAAACATCAAACGTAAACACATGTGCTGTTACACACTATGGGCAATTCAGCGGCTGCATCTGAGGACTGTGGGATAAAAAAGCACACGAAACAAGTAAGATATGAAGGGAGCCAATCGAACCCTCAACCCTGGGGGTGTGAGGCCACAATGCGAGCCACTTGAACCGATACAAGTGACAAAATTTTTGAAATGACTAGATTTTTCTTCAAAGATTAATAGCAAGACCCAGCAAAGAAGCATGCAGGCCCTTGACACCACAGACATAATAAGAATATTAACACGATTCTTGGAAGAAGAGACAGGGAAGCAGATGCTGGGCTCACTTAGTAGCTAACACTAGGTACCTCTGACACAGCTCCTCTTGGACCATCTCCTGTTAGCCACAGATCTAATTTTCTGGTGTGTGAAATGTGCTAGATTAACTTTTGGCGGAGGTGAGCAATGGTGGACTGGTAAAAATAACCATAGTAATAAGATATTATTCTTATTTTTGGCAGCCATGCTTGCTAATGGAATTTCAGCCAGCAAATTAACATTCCCTTCCTATAATTTTTATCAATCTATATTAACCCGTAGTTTCTCAGCCTCTTGTGATGCAACCTTGAACGGCGTCACCAATCACGCAAATTAATATGTGCCAATAACGGGAATATCCTCAGGTAACATTAACGCGAACCGTCCAGCAGGGCACAGACAGAAAAGTGCTTATCACACTTTGAAATGTACAAATAGTTTGTCAGTGAAAGCCTGTATACATATTTTAACTGGTGCTTCTGTATCCCAGTTTGGGGATGGAATGAAAAGAAGTTTAAAAAGTCCAGAGGATGCAAAGAAAATGCTTTAGGTAGCAAAAGCAGTGGAGAATGATACAGATTTGGAATCTAAAATGTTTGATTTGTTTGATCAAGGTGAGGTAAACCTTTAAGAGCAGAAATACTATAGGACAGCCTCTAGCTAATACCCTGAGAATCACCTATTACTGTCAATTTGCAATTGGACAACAAAAAAACACATCATTCTTACAACCCATCAGACTCCAGTTATCGCTCCTGTTTTGGTATTTTCCTAGCTCCAAGCTGTCTGTCGGGCCTTCTGGGGGACAAAAAAAACAAATGAATAAATAAAAATAAAGGAATAAAATCACTGGTGCTGAGCGATACTGCCAAACCAACAGTCGAAGTCAACAAAATTACCCAGGCGAAGAAAGTGGGCTGGAACAGCCAGCCACAACGCCGCGGCGTGTTCAGCTCCCCTCTGCGCCAGAGCGGCCCGCTAATAAAACGCAGAACACAAGTTGCCAAGTAATCCACTCATTACAGAATCCTCCAAATGACACCACCCTGTTTCGTGGTGCATTATCCCGTGTCTGTCAGGCTCCAGCTCAAGGCGTCACACATGTTCGGCTACGGAATGGCAATATCCGGTAAATACGGATGTTTCGCGAACCAAGGGATGGTAAGAATGAATTTTAATAGCCGGCAATGTACAATGAGTTATGCATATATAGCCCACTTTTTGTATAGTACTTGGAGTGCTGGTTAGCATCGATTGCCGGTTACATGCACAGTGAATCTATGCTAAGGAGCAGGAACCCCCCGGATGAGGAAGGCAGTTTTAGCTCAAGGTAGCCTTCTAATGAGACTACTGTTTAGGCAGAGGGTTATTCTTGCAGCAAAGCCTCGAAACAGCAGTTTAATTGGCCACATCAGCAACAACAGATGGAGGAACATTTGTGAACCATCACATTTCTGCAGCTTTGCACCATCCTCCCAGGTCAGTAAGGAGAAAAGACGCAATCTGGGCCGAGTTTTCTCACGGTTCCGATGGCATTCATCAGGGCCGACCCCTGACACGCTCACACACGCACGTACACATAGCTTCATCAAATTTCGCTGCATGTTAATTCTTATCCCAGTGTGCCCAAAAAAATCCTCAAACAGTCAGTTGGTGTTAATCATTTTAGTCACAGTTTGCTATCAACAAATTCGAAGCGTCGCGCCGGACGCTGAATCAAATCGGCGGGATTAGTTCGGACCGGATCGCGCCGGCAGCTTCGGCCCGA
The DNA here is from genome assembly GCF_048594095.1 of Paramormyrops kingsleyae. NCBI lineage: Eukaryota > Metazoa > Chordata > Actinopteri > Osteoglossiformes > Mormyridae > Paramormyrops > Paramormyrops kingsleyae. Next base: position 20,464,258 of record NC_132813.1, read on the forward strand.
TAAGCCGCCCCCCCTTTTCCTGGCATCTTCGGCGAGCTGGCTGGCTTCACATGGCTTCACAGGCCCGACATGTATTGCAGAGGGACCTGGAGAGTTTAGGCCCGTGCTGGAATACCGTCGACATGTGAAAATGTAGGAAATCCTTTCAGAAACAGGGGGGCAGGCTGGCGGTGATAGGAAAGCAGAGGTGGACTGAGGTGAAGCGACAAGTCGGAATGAAGTGAGCCATGGAGGGATCTTAACCTCGTTTGCAATAAACAATAACAGCCCACAATCTAAGCATCCAATTCTAGATTTTAATGGCTTTCTAGACCTCAACCAATGCAATATGCTCACATTTCCCTATTGTGTTTTAATGATATGCATCCAAGGTGCTGAAGGATGGAGCTAAATGAGTTCAGAAGGTCTCCCAGGTACTCCAGGAGGACAAATACATTATGTGGCCAAAAACATGTGGACACCCATATTAATTAGAATAATTGGCTAATTAAGCCACACCCATTGCTGACACAGGTGTGTCACATGACCTCCTACAGCAAACATTAGCAGCAGAATGGGTGGCCATCAAGAAGAGGCTAGTGACCTTCCACTTGGCACCATCATAGGACGCCATCTTTCCAGCAGGTCAGCTCACTGCATCGGTCAACCACGAGTGAGGTGACTGTGAAGGTAAAAATGTGGTCGGCCACACAGGCTGACAGAACGGGACCTGATCACCCAACATCCATACCCAACCTGAATGGCAATAAATTCTATTAGAATTATCTAATGGAAAACCTTCCCAGAAGAGTAAAGGATATTACACTGCAAAGGGCCGACCAGCTTCATATTAATATCACTGGATTTGGAATGAGATGCAGGACAAGCTGGTGTCCACATACCTTTGGCCATATAGTGTACCTGCTCACATGGCCCCACCCACACATTTAACAGCACCGAGTTGCTATGCGTCTAATGGCCTTCCATGTATACTTGGCAGTCTACTGGGAGTCTACCACATATATCACACCTCAAAGGGTTATGGCCAGTCACAGCAAAGTATTCTGCTTGTGAATATCTATGCAGTGTCCCCCTCTGCCCACCTGTGCTTGCAGCCTGACAGAATCTCACAGAGGTCAAGAGGAGTCGGGGCAGACGGGCCGTATTCCCCCAGGAAAGTCTCTGCTTGGGAATCCTGCCTGTCCAGCCAGATCACAGTCCCTCTCGCAAATTCCCCTCCCGTTAACGGGAGCCAGAGGCTTCCGAGGCACTCGGATCACAGGAAAGCACCAAAGCAGCGCCTGGCGACACAGGCTACGGGGGGTGGAGGCATCTGAAAAATGCATGAGCCTCGGTGCCCAACCCCCGACACGCGGACTTCAGCTGTATGCTCCACCAGAAATAGGATGCTTATCGGAAGCCAGTGGTATTATTGTGAAATAAGCAGCCCTCAGAAACCCCAAATGCAAACAGCTCCCGCTTCTAGAAAAAAAAAAAAGAAATTCTCACAAATTCAAGGTACCTCCGTTTTCGGTCCCCCGAACTGCGTTAAAGTTTTTTAAAGTGAGGCGAGAAACTAAAGAGATGAGAAAATACATTTATGTTCTGTTTCCACGTTTACGTCCACGACACCCCACAGCGTTTGACTGAAACGTTTCCTTCCTGTGACAAGTGCGTTTGTGCCGAGGCAGGGAATTCGCTCGCTGTGTTTTGCCTATTTGTTTGATTACAGCACAGATGCGATTGCAATGTTTCTGTTGGTCCCCTCTTTTGAAAAATAAAAGAAGTACTTATTCCTTATAAGTATATACCTGTAAGACATGCTGGAGGCAGGATGGGCGAACAGAGACAAGGGATTCTGGGAAGGGAAGTAAAAATAACAGGAGTAACAAAAGCTGATGGGAGGGGCAAAAGCAAAGTACAATGATTTTGGAGGAAAAAACAGAGAGAAAATGAACTGTCAGACCACCGAAGGGCTACAATTGAGAACTAGGTCGACAATCAAGCTTTGGGAAGCTTTTCTGTTAGGGAAGAAACACCTTCATATATGTGAGACAACAAGAATAAGGTAAGGAAAGGTAAAATGTCATCTGATATCCAAAGTGACGTCTTGGGACTTAAGGGCTTGAGTGTGAAATCACCCTGGCGACCACAGGATTGTAACCAATGATCCAATCACAGGTACAGAATCTTACTGAGCCACACATGCTCCCATGAAGAGTGCTACTCCCACTTAACGATGCCTATGTTTTTAGCATGTTGTCATGGCATCAGTCATCAGAATTGTTAGGTCTAATCACTATAGCCCCGAGTATTTTAAGCCTAGCCCTGAGTATTTTAAGCCTAGCCCTGAGTATTTTAAGCCTGGCCCCGAGTATTTTAGCCCTTCAAAAAAAAAGTCAAGCCCCAGGTAAACTTGACGTAGCCCCTGATCTTTTCAATAGCTAGAAACCCCCTGGTGTCAGATCTGCAGTAGCAGCACATCAGCGTTAAAATAGGCTGAAACTGCACACCAAATTAACGTTAGACTGAATATTCATGGGCGGTTGTGTGACTCGCACGCACAGTGCCACTCGCCAGCAAAATTTTGACATGAAACCAACAGACCCATGGTGAAAGGTTCATCTGTGCCCTCTCCTGCGAGGTCTTGCTTGGAGCAGGAGCAGATCGGCAGGTAGCCCCGCTGCGGCTATTTACCGCTAGATCTCGAAGGAGTCTTTAGATCGTTACTTCGTCAAATGTATATTCTGTGGTAGCTAATTATCGACTACCTGCCAAAAATGCAACACAGTCACCAAAATAAAAATTAAAAAAATCAACACAAACAGACCGTCACAGGAGATTGACATTTTAAACCTGAGAGAGCAGTGGTGGGAAGGTGATTAAATGACAAAATGTGACACTCAAGTACAGCCTTGCTACGGACAGCAGGTAGTGGAGGCAGGGGGAGGCAAAAAAAAGTGAGAGAAGAAGAGGAGCAATTCCAGTATGGGCGTAAATAATGGGTGAGTTGTAACCCCCCCTCAATAATCAAAAGCAGCCAATACAACCCCCTTGAATGGGTGGAGACCCCGACAATGTTCAACCCAAAGTTATGTCCTTGAATTCCAGGGATGATTTTTTAAAATTACTTTGCTCATGCAAAATCCGTGTAATTACAGTTGGACCTACAGTACATATGGACAACCATCTGCAGAGATTCGCAGCAGCAATGTAAATAATGCAGGCAGACATCTCCTCCAAAACCGTGCTTCCGGAGCCCCAGTGCTGATGTAGCAGCCCGTGGGTCGTCCTTTATCTGAGCGTCGAGGCGACCCTGACACTTTTAGCTCGCTCTATTTCAGGCACGCTAAAAATACGTGTCCGTCTCTGGGCCCCGCAGCTGAAATTCTCCCAGTGACAGAGAGTGGCTTGTTATCAGCCTATAATTTAGACATTCGGGACGCGTTCAAGGGACAGAGGATCCGGAGCGGATTAACGTTATCCTCTCTGGGAAATCTGCATGCACACATGCATGGCTGAAACCTTTGATCATTCCTCAGCCACCTCTGGAAATCTTACCGGATCCTCTGGATGCTCCAGACTCGGAGAGATGTGGAGTCAGCTGGCCGAGGGCCAACCTCCTTTCGGGGACGGGAGGGGTGGATAAAAGGGGAATTACCGTGCACCTTAAAGGCTAGTTTAATGGATAATGGAGGTAGATTGGCCGTAAATATTGTGTCTGTAAATACCAGCTCTTCTCTCTATGAAAATGTTTGGATTATTTTTCAAGCTCAATAAAATTCCTTCACCAAGACTGAAATTACAGAGATTTAAGGCATGTTCCTGAGCATTATATCATTATGTCCAAGTTGGAAGAGGGGGTTATGATCTTTCTAAGGCACAGCAAATGAGGTATTGATTGTCAATTTCAGTGCAACAAGAGTCTCGGCGCCGAGATCTCGGCCGGCGATGCCCTGGGCCGTCCCGTTAAGCTTCGGGATGTCGCTCTGTTGCCGTGGTCGCACCGGCATAAATGGGTTATCGAATCGTCACTTTATGGCGAGCGCCCCCAGGCCCGGCCCGTCGCCGAGTCTCCCGTCAGCCTGCTTCGGTGCGCTCCTCAAAACCGCTTTGCAGCTTCACCGGGAAATTAAGGAGGTGGTTGCTGGGTAATTATGTCCACCATCTGTGTCAGGGCACGGAGCGTGGCGATGGTGGTGACGGGTATGAGCAGGAGTGAAGGGGCACCCATTTTCTGTAGCAGCAACCGGTCTCTCAGCTACAGATTCAGGCTTACAGAAAAGAGGCCTTCTTGCATTAACATTTCTCCCCCAAACTATTCCCAGGCAACAATCAGATTATATTCTAACTATGAAAGCTGCCAGATACTCATTCTTTAGCCTCAAGAAAACCGAACGTAGGTAACAATTTGCGCGTACTGTACTCATAAAAGCGCACCGTTCTGCTTAATTATTTAGCCGGACTGAAGCTGCTGATAGGAGCCGTGAGATAAACTTCCATTTGTTTTCGGAGTGTAATCCAGCCGAATGAATATTCCTTTAATCATTCACGAGGCCCACGCTCCGGAGATTTTGCCCTACTTTCCGGCTCACTCCTTTTCTGTTTTATTTTCATCTTTTGGAGGTGTTTAAAGACACAATCCAGGCCTCTCTGTCATTTCCGCAGACGACGCGAGTGGCTTCACTGAGGCTTATTGGAGAGTTTGTTTTTATGACAAACGGGATGGCGAGAAAAGGGATCGCAGCTCGCAGGCGACGCAAGCCGTCTTTGTGTCTGTAATGTACAGCCGTGGTTTGCAGTTTTAATTTGACGGGCCATTAAATCAAAGATCAAATGACAGAGACACCTGTTCCATACATTTCAGGTTCTAAAGGACAAAAAAAAACTTACTTTGATGAGACAGTTGTAAAGCCTAAAAGTCTCTGTTAAAAAGATACCGCATCACTCATTTGTGAATGTAGAATCACCAGAGCTCAGAATTTTTTATTTTTTTTGAAGAACCATCCCAGTGATGGTGGTGTGATCGTGTACTAGTGATCTCTTATAATGTGTGCACGCTGAATTAGTTCTTCCCAGATGAAGAAATGAGATGTACACACGGTCAGCATAGTAATTGAAAATGGGGGAGGGACCTTTACATGAAGCATCCGTGCCTGTTCCTTTAAGCGGGCAGGGAGGGCAGATATAAGGTGACATCATGAAGGAGCCAATGATAAACTGTCTGTGTCTGTCTGTGTGCTAATGCTAACGCTAAGGAGAAGTCCCCCAGTGGCCGGGCCGAGCATGTCACCGGCTTCCTCCACACTCGCCCAGGAAGCTATTAAATTCGTCACTGTGATTAATTTCCTAATCCGCTGTAGTGTCTTAGGCACCGTGTAATTTGGCAAAAAAAAAAATAAAAATCCTATGACCACAAAATATATTTTCGACAGCACGAAATGAAAATTAATCCAGAAAAAGCAGAAGTACTCAGACAGGGAATTTCTGGAACGTTCTATAGATTTCCAGAACAAAACCGACTGAAACATTCACTCCCGTTGGAACGGCCGGGCAATGATGTCATTTCAAAGCGAGAGTGGCTAAAAATAAAGCTCCATCCAAACCATTTTGGACGATAGTTTTCTAAGAAATGTAGAGTGTAATGTCTGTCATTAAGGGTGGTGTGGGGGCCCATTGGGAAGCGGAACGTTAGCATTCAGTAACATCAGCATGTCAGGGAAGCCGAGCAACCAGGTGGCCTTTGATCCCCAGAGGTTTTTTTTCTCCCTACTTGGGAGTTTTTGGTTCCTCTCCTCTGTGGCCTTTTTCTTTCTTTCTTTTTCTTTCTTTCTTTCTGTTTTATTCTGCTTTAATGATGTTGTACTGTACTACAACAAACCCATGTAAAGCACCTTGGGCCAACTATGCAGTGAAAAGGCGCTATAAAAAATAAATTGAATGAAATTTACACCTACAGCATTCAGATTTTGAGTCCTTTCCCTCAACTGTGAGTCTGCATGCCCTCCATGTCTTTGAAATGGAAATCCGGGTATGTGATTTTCACCTCTTGTCAAAAGACATTCACTTTAGGTGGACTGCCCTCAGTATACGTCTGTGCCCTGCAGTGGACTGGCCCATCCTAGGCATCCCTGCCTTGTTCCTGGTGTTTCCCGGGATCAGCTTCAGGCTCAATGCAGTCTAGTACTGGATTAGAGGTTATAGTGGATGGATGATGGATTTATTATATTATATTACATTACAATATATTGCATTATATTATACTGTAGTATGACAGTATTTAAGCATTTATCTAAAATTCCCATAAAAAACAATAACAATGACTGGTTTCAAGAATAAAAGTTGCACAAGATTTTTCTTTTCTCATGCTAGTTTGTAGGCTTTTCTGTTCATGACACATGGAGTCCTTGAAAATGGTTAGTGTTTCATTTCTGTCCAATTCAATCACACGGATTCACAGGAGTGAGGAATCTGGACTGGAACAATGCTGGGGGGCAGAGGGAGTCCAGGCAGGCCTTATGTTTGCCCCCGGCGCATTCACCCTGTGCCGGTATGTCTAAACAGCATTATGGACCTGGGGCGAGGAAGCGCTGATCCAGGGAAATGGAGAGGGGCATCGTACTCGCTCTGGCGCACGTGTGGACGATCCGGCCTGCTCCGGCGAACACGCATACAATCCGGCCCACTGTGCTGTACATGTATGTGGACAATGCGCATGACCTCATCCAGACCACCATATGCACAGACGACAGACGCGGCCTCAACTGGCCCTCTTCACCGTATGCAAGGACGATGCACTCCACCTGATCCGGCCCGCTCCGCCATGTGCGTGGACGATGTGCGCGCCCTTATCTAGTCCTTGCCTCTGTACGCGCGGACGATGCACGTGGCCATATTTAGTCCGCACCGCCATACATGCACTCCAATGCGAGAGGCCTTATCGAGTCTGCGCCGCCGTGCACGTGGATAATCTGCCACACCACCATACGCACGGACAATGCGTGCGGCCTCATCCAGCCCCATTTCCATTCACTGCTGCGTTACATGTTCCCAGGAATAAATTATAAGGCCCTATCAGACTTCCAGCATTCTGTGACTCAGACGGGGAAAAAGCCCGAAAAAGAAAGAATGTTTTCTTGGTGGCAAAGCCTTTGAAGCGATTGAATCATCAATCCCCAGCCTACACGCAGTGTTATATTTCACATCTCGAGAGGGAGACGCTGAGTGGACTAATAAACATTCTCTTCTAAAAACAGCGCCAAAACTTCTGCATTTGTATTTGCCCCAAACCATCTCTTCCGAATATATCAGGCGAGACGTGAGAAGCAAACCTCTGCTGTAAATGGAGAGCATGGCGGCGGCGTGGAGACCGCCGCCGAGCGACGAAGCCCACCGCAAAGTGAGTGGCACCTCAGCAAAGGTCAGATCTCTTCACATTAAGAGCTCCGCGGATTACTTTCAGCGCCGAAGGGAGACCTACGGGGCGGGGGGGCTCATGATGACTAGGCGAGCTTTTGGGCAAAGGCAGCAGGAAAAATAGTGCTGTCATTAGCACCCTGGGAGTAGGCGCCGAGTTAGACACACTCTTCACCTCCTCTGACTTACTATGACTTTTATGATTTTGATCCCATCTCACAGTGCGTTTTCTCACCTTATTATGGAGCCATATACAGCCAGCTGACTTTAAGTCTGCAATTTAAACTGCATTTTTCTCTATACATTTTTTTCAGCGCAAAGGAGGACTAGTTATCCTAAAAATGTAGGTTGAACTTTAGTACTGAGCCTGTAGTTTCACGTTGCACTGAAACATTATTGACAATGTTGCATTATGGGGAACAGGCAGGGGGGGGGCGTCTATGAGGGGGAGAAGCCCTATTAGATGTAGGGACCTGTCCGACGGATGCTGCTGTGGATGTTAATCCCAGTCCAAATGTCTCCCATTTAAATTGCACTTCCAGCAAGGCGCACTAATGAATTTTCTTTTCTGACGTCTTAAATTGAATTTCTAATTAACACGCTGCCACCGGGTCGAGAGGCTGGGTGTTGTGATCTCCCGCAGAAAACGGAGAATGGGGTGGGGGGGAGGGGGGCGGAGAGGTTCACTTTCAAACAGCAGCTAACTCAATCTGCACACAGTGTGCTTTGGCAGTTTGCCCCAAAATGAAAATCCACCAGCAGACTAATTGCTCTTTGGAAAGTAATAATAAATAAATACGCCACTGGACAAAAGGGCCGCAAGATTGATGCCACAAAAAGTTAAAGGCAACGGGGGAAGAAGGTTATTATATTATGATGCAAAGGAAATTAACTGAGAAGTGTCATTGTGGTAAGAGGTTCGCTTTGCCATCACGCGCGATTTAGAGAGACAGAAACACTGATTATTGATTAAGGAGGTTTCCCGTCTGTGGCAGAAACATTTCCCAGCACAAAAAAAGAATAACACTCCATTCAATCATTTTAAATCATCACTGCTCCTCTAAGACAAATATAAAAGCCCTCTGAAGTTTCTTCATGCCTGCCAGTGAGAGACTCTTGACGCGGAGAGTGTTTTTTTTTTTTTTTTGAGGACGGGGGACAGGATTGGAGAAGGGGTGAGGGCAGGAGACATCTGCGTTTGCTCATTCAGCGAAAGAAATATCAGCTTAGCCCCGAGGACTCTGTTCGCTACGCTAGGCCACAGGCGGGCGGGCTGGCGGGGGCCAGAACGCCCCCGGACACGATAAGGGCTCCCAACTCAGGGGAAGAGTTAAAAAAAAAACTCACATTGACATACTCCTGTGGCTCAGGTAACTTTATTTTTTTTTTTCACACCACCTTTCGCGCTGTTTCATTTCACCCCTCCAGAGTGTTATCAGCGCAGAAGTGTGTTTAGTGCCCATTCAATAGACCATCAGTGCAAAATAAATAACTAAAACAAACAAAAAAAAAATCTACCAGCCTGACATTCTGTGAAAATGCCATTTGCTTAAAAAGATAAATGTAATTTTAAATTATATGTTCCGGCAACATGAGTGGTTGTTTAAAAGGCATCTTAAGTGTGTAATCTCTCGTCTCTACCTTCCATCAGGAACACGCTGCTCCTTATGAAGTCCCATGACGTTCTGCGAGGAGCCCCCATGTGCACCTAATCTCCACACTCCAAGCACTGCTGTCCCCGGGGGGGTGGGATGTGTTTATTCATGGCGTGCTGTTAGGTAGCCGCCGTGGACCACTGGGCCGCATTCCCAGGGAACGTACACCGAGGACTCGGCGGATGATGGAAGCGGATTTGGACTTCAGACCTGGATGACTCACATTTGCCACCATTTGCAACCCCAACCAACACTGACCTGTTGAGTAAAGCAGTCAGGGAAGGTCCTGGGTCCCGGCTGAAGTCGGAGCTTCTCTTGGGACACCCCCGGACACCCCCTTATGTAAGCTGTCCCCACTGATCCCCGCCCCCCCCCCCCCCTGCTCTGCCGGTGTCACACTTCCTCATCTCAGTGGCGGATCAGGGTTACACTGGCATGTACACATTAGCAAGAGATGGTGTTTGAACTAACTGATGTACTTTCATTTAATTAGCCATTATAGTTTCTCACTTTAAGTTTACTAAAAGGACTTCCTTAATGATTCCCCGAGTCAACATTGCTGTGTTTCTGGAGGTGCTGAGATCAAACTGAGCGAAAGTCAAGCCGACAAGCTTGGAAATATATTTCTACATATAAAATAAGCATGTGGGGGGGGGGGGGGGAGGCAAAATTGAATTCCTTGTGGTAATAAAACACATAAGCTTATGATGTTATATGAAAATTGATTCCTCCGACACACTGCAGAGAAGCGGCTCTGTTTTGAGGCTTGCAAGCATCCCCCCCCCCAGATTACAGTCCCCGGCGTGACAAGTCATTCTTTAATGATCCGCACTGATATCCATATCAGACTTTCTACGTTATTACACTCACAAGCACCCGGCTCTGTGTGTCGTCCATATGAAATGAAAAAAGAAAACCAGACTTTTTTCTGCCTCTGTCTACTCTATTCAGACATCTTCAATAAACCTGCGGTATCTTCAACATCTAAAAAGCACGCCGCTTTAGTTATTACTCTGGAAAGTGCTCTGGAATATGCTTTATATGAAATATTTGTATCGTAACCCAATATCAAATATTTGAGTCATAATCATCTGTATATTTTGCCTCTGGATGACAAAGAGCGGTGAGAGTAATTTGGCCTAGTGATTACCCACTAAGGAGGAAGCCGGCGATTCGCTCGAGTCACACACCTGATTAATTCTATTATTAAGGCCTCACCGTTCATTGCTGTAATGGTCTCGCATGGAGAAATCACCCTTTGTCACTGTGACCATTGCTCAATATGTTTCCAACAAAAGCATGAAAAACATTTAAATGTAATTCTGTTTCAGTACATAGCTTTTAGGAAATGGAATTAAAATCTATTAAAAATGCTTTTTTTTTTTTAAATTAAATTGTCATTTCCCTCTTTTTTGGACACAAAAACATTTTAACATTTTATTTCAAAATTTACTTCAAAAGTACATTTTTAATTGGAATCTTTTATGACTTTAAAGATTAAATATGTGGAAGGATATAAGATGCATGTCATGAATTAATTTATCATGAGTATCTCAAACACTTCATATGGGAATACGACACATTTCCTCAAATGGACCAACCACCCCCCTCCCCCCCAGCGGACCCCCATTCGTCACTTAGCAGCTGTTACTAATTCATGAAGAAATGGCTTATACTTCAAAAGCTTCTAAAGAGGTGACAATTAACCTCTCAGCTCCACTAAATCGCCCTTCCCAGATCCTGCGAATCACATCCCAGAGTTCCTTTGAGAGGGGGTGACCCCCGTCGGCCCGCTTTGAACTCGCAGCTGACGCGGACGAGTAGAGCAAGGAGAACTTATATATCGCCGTGGGGAGGCACGGTTCCCATGGCAACGAGGCGGTCACTCGTCGTTCACGTCCACAAGAGAGACGGCGGACGGCAGGGCGCAGAATATCTACCTTACATCCGCAATATTGGCCCTAATGCGTTTCAATTGCACAATTCCGGATGGCTACTTTAGGAGGTAATTCATATAATTAGCAGTAAGACCGACAGAAATCTATCAAATATTAAAGCAGTGGACTCTGCCTTTTCTAGCACAATATGACTTAAACGTAGGTGTCAAGCTCCCACATTATGGTGTGATACTCCTGGATCTCACAGTCAGAAGAGGTGCCCCAGAGAACTTATTTACCGATTATCTTCTTGTTTTGCCGTCCGCAGCTTAAAGCACCTATTATCCTTGAGAACTGCCACTGATAAAAACCATCTGCCGACTAAATACATCGACACCCAGTACCCCTTGTACCATTCTCAGGAAGGCAGGATGCATTCAGCTACTTGTCTATAGATTTCTCTGTTTTTTTTGGTTTGGGGCAAACTTGCCTCCATAAAAATGGAAGAAGGCTGATCTTGCGGGCTTTATACGTGCCCTGTACTCCCAAGGTGTTTTCGTCATTTCCCTGTGAATGCCAGCGCTGCTCCACCTCGGCCCGCTAGTGCCGATCCACTAAAACGTTTCCACAAATAGCTTAACGAGAGGAATCATCGACGTGCGAGGATGTGTTTACCTGATCATACATGTATTTTGAATCGATTTACTCTTCAAGAAAGCAACAGAGGGACTTGTTAGCCTCGTTAAATATGCGGCGTGTCTACGTGGCGAGCATGCAGACGCGGGCTCCCGTAAAAGTCTGCATTCGCGGCTGTTTACGTTGCCTGCCTGCATCGCTCGTTTTTATCTCCTTCCTGTGTACTGTACAGGCACCTGTTATCCTCACTGGAATAGGAATCGGCAGGAAATCCAAAAAGAGCTTTTGTGTGAAAAGCCATTTCATCCTAAATATATCTTGGGCTCAAACCAGATGCCCCTATAATCACACGGGGTACATTCATAACAGGCAGGTGTGGGCGTGTTTTCTCGAGGGGACGAGACCTGGACACCCCAGCTGGCCCGGATTACTGGCAAAGATGCCATCGCACATGTGAGCAGGGCGGAAACCTTCCTCTGCTAATCGAGGGCCTCTAATCTTAAGTGTGTCACTCATAAGAAAAAGTAAACCTCTGGATTTTTGCACCAACCCCCCCCGCACCAGATGAGATGCTGTCCAGAGAGCCTTTGATGGAATGGGACAGCAGCTCAATTTTATGCTGGCTTTGCCACAGGAGGAGAACCGGTCCTCAGAGCCACTGTAATTCCTGTGCAATCCAGCAGTAACTCGGAATTACTGAGATACTAGCTGTGTTTACAGTACATTCCGTTAAGTAACTTCCCAGGTGGTGAAATAAAGTCATCTGATTGGTTGATCCTGCTTCTTCTAGTTGCTTGGACCCACCTCCTCTACAATCTGATTGGTTATCTCTCTGAACCAATCATTTTAATTCTGCTCTCAAAACATTTTTGTGTAAGTAAAATTCCCATGAGCTTAATATGATCACAAAGCGACGTGCCTCTGAAAAGAATCTCTGCTAAATAACGTTTATCATTACCCTTGCAGTAAACTTCATCCCATGCTCTTACTTTTGTCTTATATATTCTTCATCCCAGAGACAATATAAGTAGCAGCAAGGTCAATTTTTCTTCCTCAGGTTCATAGCCATTAGTTCCCAGTGCACAATCAGCCTCTGATCCATGGTTAAGCTGAGAGATTAGCACTCCAAACAGCACCCCACGTAACAGTCCTCAGACAACGTGCCAAAACGCTGCTCATGGTTAACCTATCGTTTGTCCCCACTCTGCTGGCATTTCCCATTTCTTTCAGTGCTCAGTAAATCCGACATGAGTCACCAGTATGATATGTAGCTGAACCGTGAACTAAGAAACAATAGGCAGAATATTGCTTTGGTGTCAATTAAAGTAGCCCCAAGCAAAATCAGTAATGCTCAATGCTAACCACATCACACCCCCATCCTGTGAATTGGTCCGAAATCTCGTTAATACCACACTTTTAACAAAGTTTATACTGCTTCATTATAGCATCATTTAAGACTTTGCCACTCTGGAAAGTTAATCTAGTACAACGTTTCAAGGATGACTTTTCTTCTCATTGATTTTCGACTCAATTTGTGCATCGACTACGGTGAGATAATGAGATTTATGACAGAGAATCAGTCTGTCGTTTAGATTGGAACAAATAAGTATCCCTGGTGTTGGAGATTGAAAGAAACAGTATTTCTCCACAGAGCTGCTTACGTTTGCCTTTATGAAGGTCCATCGTGTTCAAAATATTTGCCTGCTGGTGTGATTTTAAACAGGCTTTAATGCACGGAGTATAACTGAATGGAAATATTCTGTGTGCTACAGAACAGGACACACACATGTCTGCCCCTTTCATTGTGCACTAAGAATGATCAGAAAGGAAGGGAACGATACCTCTTCGCTTCCAAACGAATGGATTTCATGGAACAGACAGGGCATATAGTTAAGCCACTGGCTGGCTGAGTCCCTCCACTGCAGATTAATAGGTTAGTTTCATGTTGACCTTAGCTTTTGAGGAACAGTCGGTTTGATCCTCAGAGGTATTTGTTGTTTATACACAAGATGTGTTTCTATACCACCCAACATTTCTCAGTTCGGACGGGACATGAATAAATCCTCTCGACAATTTCATTGCTTTTTAATGAAAAATCTATAGGCCACAATATTATGTGGAGGTGGCACAGAATTTATGACGTGCCTCGGTATAATTAATTGTGTTTTTAATGTTATTGTGTGGCACATGCAGTCATTACGGTAATATTTATGAGCTAAACCCTCAGTCAATTTCAGACTTCCACTGTGGATGGAGTTCGATGATGGTTTTACTACCTGTATTCACCATTCTATACATTACGTGATGGTTTTTTCTGATTATTGGGTTAAAGAAACAATTGACACTAGCTTGACATGGAACATTCAGACAAAGAACCATCCATCCATCCATCCCTCACACAAACACTCAATACAATGCACACAATACAAATGGAGGCAGTGGTTCTGTTTTCAGTCCTGGAGGCTTAATTAGTCATGTTACAGATACTACTGCATATCTTTATATATGACATGTAATCTGGTATTTACTTAGCGCACTATTGCCATCAAAATCCCTATTCCCAGTTGTGGGACTCCACAGTTTTATGTACGTCACTTGGAAATAAATAAAATAATTGTGTAAAGTACTAGCTAAATTCTAGTATGTCCGATGCACGACAAGCTGTGTGCTTTTCTCATAATAATGAGGTGCCAGGGGTCTCTGCGGGGGGGTATGGGGACTCAGTAGACCGGAGAGCTGAATCGGTTGGCCGTCACATACATTTTTTGAGTTCCTTTTATTCATGATATGGAGCGTGTCACGCTGTCCTTGGTGACCACAGCAGTGACGACATAAGCGCGTGATGACATGCGCAAACCGCCCCACCGCACCCCCGACATCAGCGACACCCTAGGGGAGTCTACGTTAGCTGCAACGCCAAGCCACCATCAGGTGAGACACAGTTCATCGCGAGGTCTTCGACTGACATCAGAGGACGATCAGTATTTTGAAAAAAACTGCCAAGCAAATAAACAGATGGAGGAGGGCATGCTCTCTCTAAGTTTCCCAAATCGCTTGCGACTCACGTTGCAATGTGCCCCCCCCCCTGCCCATGAGCCAAAAAACACTTGCAAATTCCCAAGTCTGAGGGACACTTTTTTTTTTTGCAGTTTTTCTTCCATAAACTAATGACAGAGAATGACAAGCTTACGATGATTCAAAATGAGAGACATTTTCACTATCACACCTTAAAGAAGGTTAACACTGTGATCTTATAAAATATGCAGATGCGGGGGTAATTAATCACACCCACTTTAGAGTCAGACTGCACAGGCCTGTCCCTCGCTAAGTGATTCATTTTAATATGCTTTTCAGAAGTACAACTCACTCATCTCAACATTATTTCTGACATTAGGAAAAAAAATACTGAGCAATCTAGCTGAAAAATAAACGTACAAAATGACCCGGGGAGCAGCTGACAGGCTGCGGGTTCAAATCCCAGATTTCGTCTGAGTTTATGTGGGTTTCCTCCTTTAGCAGTCCAAGCAGTGAGTCAAACTGCTGCCACTGAATGTGACTCCTACAATGGACAGGCATCCAGTCTAGGGTGACCTAAGCCTCATGCCATGTGCTTCATGGGATACAGTGATACTGCAGAGGATGGATGGATGGATGGATGGTCAGACTAATGGTTTATTCAGCAAAAATTTGAGGAAACACCATGTAAATCACAATGAACTCTCCTGCTGATTTATTCAAACACCAAGCTCTTGTCATTCTAACATTAAAAGTGCATTATCACACTATCAGACACCTGTGTCTTTATGTCCAGTATGAAATCAGTATAGGCTACAGGTAATGCTTTTAAATGCAGGCTGGCCTCCCATCTAAGCTAAGCTGCATTATAAGTAATCGAGCGGCGTTCAAGGTGGCAAAGGCGCCCGATCGGCGGGTGATCTCCTCATAATTGGCTGCCGCACCATTGACTCCTCTCGCCTGTCACAGAGGAAGAAATAGGGACCAACAGACAGTCTAAATTTTGGGAGGGAGCAAAAATGTGAACTGTCGGCAGGGAGCTCGGAGGGAGCAAAAACGTGGACTGACTGTGGGTCCCCGAGGACCGGATTAGGAAACACTGCTCTAAGGTTTCCTGCTTTCTCTTTCCCGAAAGCACACGCTTATGGCAAGCAGGAGAGGAAGCCTTGCGTGAATCATGAGAAGCTCCCTCCGGCTCCCCGGGACATACCGAGAACTGAAGAGTCAGCCGATCAACTCGAGGAGGAGATGGAGGAGAGGACAGGGACGGGGAGGGAGGCGGGAAGAGTGGGACATTGAGGTTTCTACTGTTTCTCGTTTTTTTTGGAGGGGGGGTTGTTGTGGGTTGTGTATGCACTGCAGTGTTTTAAAAAGGCATTATTCTTTTTGTTCCACAAGGCCACATTTCTATACCATGTGGGCAGAAGAATTTTTATTATTTGTTGTTTTTGGCAAAATACAGGACTGCCAACACACCGGAGAAACTTTCTGAAAACTTGCATGCATACTTTCCTTAGTCGTGCTTTTTTTCTCTTTTTCGCTCTGGGTTTCCCATAGTTCTCTTTTACGAGATTCACACCCATTGGCTGCTGTATCATTGGCTAAGCTAACTCTTCACTTAACAGGCTACGGTCTACCTAACAGGGTCCGTAAAGGCTTTGGCTGGCCGGCTTGCAGCCTCGCACCTCCTGGGCGAGAAGTTTGCACGTCCTGCTTGTATCTGTGTGGGTTTCCTTTGGGTATACAAGGTGCCTTGAAATCAGCCATAGTGTGTGACAATGTTCATTGTGATGCACTGTAATTCCATTTGGATTGTCCCCTGAATCGTACCCAGGCCTTTCGGGGACAGACTCCCCGCACCTAAAAACCTGTCATGGCAGAGGGATGATAGTATAATTCCCTGTAGCCCAATCTCAGCATGTTCCTCCTTCATGACTTTTATCCATCACAAATCACACACTGGGAGCAGGACTGCCTTATATTCAGTATTCCTGAAATCTCAGGGTCCTATTTAAAATAAAACCGCAAAGTAATAACTGCAGACCCATTATAGAAGGTAATTACAGAATTAGCAAGCTTTACCACTAAATGCTTAAGGTTTTTTTTTGGGTCCCACAGGGATTGGGCCACATCTTCCTTTCTTTGTGGACAAAGTGATTCATGAAATTTAAGAACCAGGTCAGACGAATATATTGGCTGTACTGGTATAAGACCTCAGCACCACTGAAGGACGTGATGTTTTATGTTTCTGTGTTTGTACATCGTAGACTAATATATACATAAAACATTCAAGATAGTTGAAGGTGTTTCAAGTCTCTGTGGTCTCCTGTCAAGGGTCCCATTCTGATCCAGTCTAATAGATGCAGACACAGGACCAAACAGTAGAAGTGCGGCATGAAAAGGGACTTTAATCACAATTACAAATACAGAGGAACAGTGGTCACAAGTCAAAGCTCACTGACTGGGATAGATGGAGAGTTTAAAGGATAACTGCTAAACACCGTGAAACTAAAAGTAATTCTAAAGTTACCTAGAAGTCACCAAAGGATTGAATCAGCGTCTCTGTGACACAGTCTCAGCGAGAAACGCACATGGTGAGCTTCCCAAACCTGGATGGAATTCCAAAGTGTAAAGACACATAAGCTGCTGTAAGGATTACAAAACTGGGACCCATGGGAAGTGGAAGAATACTAAAATAGTCTGATCAGTCATCTTTCACCCCTTCTGGATGGGTTTACGTTTGGAGAACGCCAACAGCGTCTGCTGATCTGGGCAGTGACGTCTTGATAGTGTACCATTTGAGATCATCTTTTGGCATGGTGATGTTCCCATATTCCAGCACCAGTCACACTGCTAAGCAAATTCAAGAGCGGTTTCATAAAGCCCACTATGAAGTTAAATGCCTTGTATGCCCCCCCCCCCGCACCTGGTCTAGACATCATTCAACATTTCTGAAAGGGTCTGGAACCTTCCATAAGTATATTTTCACTTCCTTCATCCAGCTTCTCTACCTGAAGTATGGTTCAATATATTATTTCATATATACAGCAGTTCGAGACTGAAAGTGTTCTCAACGTCTAGGGTGGCCCTGCTTCCTTATACTCTTAAAGTTAATATTTTGTTAGGCGCTACTGTTTTTTCTGTTCTATCCGCAGTATAGATGAGTGAGAAACAAATGAATAGAAGCGTCGGCTGAGTAAATAAATGCAAATGTTAACTAAAGTCAGTTGATTTCAATGCTCTAGATAAGCTGAAATAGCAAAGGTCAAGAGGAAGAAATTCCAGTGAAATTAATGTTAATTGACATAATTAACAGTAAGATACGCAAATACTGTTCCCAAAATACATCCGCCACGCTGCTCTTTTGAATATTTTCTTTTTTTCTAGTTAGACATCTGCGTGTCTCTTTTTACAACCTGAACCTAAAATCCACTAATACAAGTTGATATAAATGTACTGCTTTCTAATTATAAGGTACATTTTAATTAAAACAATTAACAAGAAATCGAACTCCGACAGATTCCATTCATTCAAGAAAATTTACTGAAGCAGCCACTTAGTTCAAAGTATATACAAATGGTATATATAGATATAAACCATCCATCCATCCATCCATCCATCTATCCCTCACTTGTCCAGTACAGAGTCATAGTGACCCTGAACCCAATCTCCTGAAGTATATGATGCGAATCCATTGCAGGGCACTAAAACAGACTAATACCAACGTACATAAAAATATATGCTAATAATGAGAATTCTGTGATAAATATTAACCCCTGCCTGTCACGATAAATGGACGTTGATTGCACTAAAGGCCTCGATGCATGCAGTTCATGACCATGAGGCTGATGAGCTCTGCGGTGGGGAGTTCAGTCCATCACCCCCCCGCGGGCTCTCAAGCACCCACGTCAAGCCGAGCCACACTCTGGCATCACTGCTGGTTGAGAAAACTGTGGGTGTCGCATTAAAGGAATGATTGTGACGGGGCTCAAAATGCACTTTCCACACACGCTGTCATCTCCAGGGGCTGCTTTGTTGTTTCTGGGGCCCCCACTGAAAAAGGAACTCTGGGGCCTCCCCCCTCAGGTGTTTCAAACACTAAATAAATTGCTACGAGTACAGTCAGAAGATCACAGCTAGCTCACTGCTTCAGCGTCTGCTAAACAAGGAGTGTAGTGACTATTTTTGGCCAACAGGGGGCCCTGCACAAATGCATGGTTTGAGTGGTGGTAAATAGCTTTGTTGATCATCTTGCCTGCTCCTCTATAACCACAAACCGACCCTTGCTTGGAGTGCTTGTTTATTCTAAGTTTAAAGTTGGACTGGATCTGTTTCTGGCAAAAATTAGCCTGGTCCTGTAGTAATTATTACTTTCCACTTATAAAAAGTGTTAAAATACGCTGTGATTCTGGATACAGATGCTTTACTTTAAAATTAAAACCTTATCGACTTTGAATATTCTTCACCCTCAAGAGTGAGCAGAAACACATGGATGGAAATTCAAAACGCAGCATAACCCAGACAGCATCACCTCGGGGGAAACCGCTGATTACTGACAAAAAAAAAACAGACAAGCTCTGAAAGACCCAGAGGAAACGCAAACCTCTGTACCTACAGCGCATGAGGGCTGATGTCACGGCGACACCTCGAGTGCCGCAGCCGCAATTATGCATAACATGCAAGCCCATGTACCTACCGGTGGCCAGTACTCACGCCACAAGCATAGCTTAGGGTTACGTGGAGAAGCTGACCCTGCCCTACTGCCATCTGCTGACGCCGATGTTTGCACCCCCGTCTGTTTTGCATAGTGAGTGTATGATGAAAGATGATTTTACTGAAAACAGATAAACAACAAACAAACAAAAGAGCAAACAAACATGAAGCATACAAGTTTCCACTTGTATACCAAAAGACAAAAACATGTGGATAGGTAGACTGGTATCTCTATATGACGACGATGATGATGATTTCAATTATTATTATTATTATTATTGTTGTTGTTGTTCGTGTTGTTGAAATTTAATTTTTTCATTCTTATTGAAGTAAGAGGCATTAGACAAAACCTTCACTAATTTGAAAAGGATGAATGAATTAATTGCATAAGACAGAGCAGTTTGACATGCTTATGACGCACCTAGACCAGGAGTGGGCAGTCTTATCCGCAGAGGGCCGGTGTGTGTGCAGGTTTTTGGGATAACCTGTAGGTCAGCTGTTCTAACCCAGGAGTGAGGACTCTTCAGCCTGTAATTAGTAATCTAATTGGGTAGTTGCAGAAAAGTCACATACACAACGGCCCTTTCTGGATAGGACTGGCCGCCCCTGACCTAGACGGTCATGCAGATGGGCATACAGGTGCCAGCTTTTGACCTACTGAGCAGCTTAGTTCCTTGACTGAGGCGGCCCTTGTGAGAGAGCGAAACGCCCCCGTGCCCACGGCCCCCCCATTATGACAAGGCATGCCGAACACAGGCTTGCTTTCGCTTCAGCACTGGCTCGTCCTTCCAGCCCACTGCGGACACAAATATATATTACCTCCAAAAACTTTATTGACATAATCCTCATGTAGTGCAAATACAAACTGACAAAAAAATCAATAAGATTTTTCTAAATTCAACAATAAATTATGAAAACCGGCTAAATCTCTAGAAATCGTCGCAGTGGGTATTTTCAATGGAAATTATTTTAAACATAAACATGCTTTCTTGTAATTTCCTTAAAGGCTACAGTAATTTTGCAACAAAACATGATCGGTCATCTAAGTTTGTTAACTCATTGACTTCTAGACATCGAGCTCTGATTTTCTCTTGCTTGTTAGTGGATTATATTCTGTAGGTTTAATGCAGGCTTTAATGTAAGACATATACTCTATGTTTAATTGACACAAATTGTTTTTCCGACCTTTGATGACTGGATGCTGATCGGAGGACAATACAGCCATTAAATTAAACAGAGGTAGGCTAGCAGAAAACCATTAAAAATACCCCCTGAACATACATCCCTCCATCTTCTAAGAACTTCTCCAGTAAGGAACCACGTGGAAGCTGCTGACACCCTGGATGGGATGCTGGGCTTATTGC
Source organism: Paramormyrops kingsleyae (assembly GCF_048594095.1). Classification (NCBI taxonomy): domain Eukaryota; kingdom Metazoa; phylum Chordata; class Actinopteri; order Osteoglossiformes; family Mormyridae; genus Paramormyrops; species Paramormyrops kingsleyae. The sequence goes on from NC_132813.1 coordinate 20,484,913, forward strand.
AAGGTCCCAGCTTTTTGTATAGCACTTGACCGTTTTCAGCCTTCCCAAAGAAAGCAGTGCGGGAGGTGAGCTATGCACAGCGCTGAATCTATAACCGGATGTAACACTGGACATTCGGCATTCAGCTGGGACGATCCACTGTTTATACAAATCTGTTGACAAAGGTTACACACCTCGACCCCAGCTTGTTCAGGCGCTCACACCTCACAAGACAACGCTGGCCTTGAGGGACAGCACGGTGCGAGGCCAGGCCTCCTCAGACCTCTTGCCGAGTTACTCAATTCAATTCAAAGGCTACGGATACCTTCAAACAACCAAAAAAAGATCTGATTTCAGCAGTGACTTGCATTCTCGGAAGCCAAGACTAACTTTTCAAGAATAATACTCAGTAAACTGCTTGATTGTACGGCTATGCATGCTAAAGAGATTGGGGTGTGGGGTCTCATGGGGAATTTGCCCATAAAGGAAGCCCGAAGATCTTCTGAAAACACAAGCGTAAAAAGATTGATTGTCAAGTATTCTAAGCAGGGACTGCGGCTTCTCTGCTGTCATCCGATAGACACAGATAGCTAGAGAATGGTGAATTAGCATGTCCCTGCACACAATAACAACATCTGGTTTATCTTCTAATTGCACATCTGGAGATTCAGAACTGCCATGAAATGCTTTTTGCCTCCCCTTCCCCAAACAGTCGCAGGTGATCATTTTAACAGGCTTTTCATAGCCACAGTATTAATGTGCACAAGTATGGCATGTTAGTAAAATGAAACACAGATAATAACTCCAGCCTGTAGGTGACAATGTGTAAAGGGTGTACAAAATCACAGTGACATAACTCAGAAGTATAGTAAGTACAGCTGGTAAGCATCTACCTGAATTCAGAGCCTAATGAACAAACGGAACTGAATTTTGCATTCTTTGAAGGACACTATCATCTCAGCAGTAAACACTGGATGAATTTAAGTAGGACCGCGTAGATTACAATCTCATCATCTCAGATGTCAAACAGCCTTTTTCTTTGTTTCAGGGATTAGTTAATCACATATCTATCAGTTAAGATGGGAAAATCCGGCAGCGGAATTCATAACGAGTGACAAGGAAAGGTGATTGTTGGAGAAATAAATCAAAACAAAACGTACATCAGATGATGTGTATAAAGCCGCCCCATCTGCCTAATTAAATTTGTAAAATAAAAATATAATTCTGACTCTTTCATATATACATTTTTGCTGTAAATCCACCGAAAACACAATGCAAAAATAACTACAAATCTAAAGCCCCTTTTTAAATATTTTAAATATATCAGGATACCCTGCGTGACAGTATTCTTATGCCCCCCCCCCCAAATTGATCAAACACTTTAATCAATTAGTACATTAAATCAATCACAAACAGTATTCTGTACTACATGTGCCAAAATGATCTGCTCACGGCTGTTAATGGCAGACAACGGGCAATTATTGGACTGTTGATGCAGTAAAATAGGGGATGTCTTAGGTCGTCCCCCTGCCATCAAGCGAAGCGAAAAAGCGAACGGCTACTGGGGCACGTACGACGAGTTTCTGAAGCATTGCCGGCAGGGAGGGAGGGAGGTCCCCCGGGAGCAGAAACACCACGAGCCGCGTGCCAGTGGGAAACAGCACCAAGTGATACCAGTCCACAAACACCAGCCTTGGATGACATTAGTTCATGAGCAGGACTGTCAGAGAGCATTGCCTTCAACGTGGAAAGCAGGCCATGAGACCCTTACCCTGACCCCCGGGGGGTGGGGGGTGTATATCGCAGGTATTTTCCCCTCCGAAAAAGAATAGCACATATGACACTGTACTTTAACCTCCGAAAAGTGCAGAATGAGCCGTATACCACCTTATAATAATGTCCCATGAATAATATACTTAGATATGAATCATCTATTATACCATTATACTGAAGAACATTAAATAGATATGTATAAAATCCCATAAAGAAAAAAAAAGAAATGACGTATTTTAGGGAGGGTAACCTTTTCCTGCAAAATACATTAAGCCCAAGTTCTCACACAACAACATGGTTAGCAAGACACGGTGGGATCTGGTAGAAAGCGGCTAATCTTGGTTTAACCTCAGCTGCCACCAACACTGATGTTTGACATTTATGTTAAACACAAGGGACATCATTACATTTCCAGTAGGCCCCTGGCCTATGCCCTGAGGACATTAACGGCCCAAGCCAGCTCTGCCAGGTGTGTTAAATTATCCCCCACATATTTTTAATATTTTAGCACAATTATTCCTTCCTGTCTGAATATGAAATCACAGTTGACCCTTTCATTTCCGGATACAAAAATGCAGCCGAAAATAATCACTGTAGCATTTATGAGACAACCTTCATCCCTTCTTCTATTCATCCAAATTCCATTACTGTTTATACAGTACTGCCAATCTCTCTTTTCTGTGAATCCATAATAAATACACAGAATAATTATTATAGTGCTACAGCTATAATCAGAACATGACAATGATTAGCAAAACCTTAAAAACCTGACCTAGGCAGAAACAAAGAGGTACAATATATAACAGAATAAACATGCTTTAAGAGACCTAAAAATAATTATACAAAAGGACTCTATGTAATGAGGATCTCTCATTATAAGAATTCTTTCTGTTCTGTACTATCTCAGAGTAGTGTCCTTTATTAATCTCTGACCCTGAAAGGGACGCGTTTCCATGAGACCTTCAAAAGACCTAACACCGCACCTTGGTTATGAAACATTTAGAAGTGCATATGAGAACATCAGCGGAACTCGCAGGAATTGTAGACAGGAACTACAAACACTTGCTTAGGGAAACGGAATGACAGTCTTAACTGTATGAACTAACTGTCAATCCACTGACTGGCATGTAGAAAGAGCAGCCAATCAGATCCAAAAGGACGGAATATGGGATGAGACGTGTCCCTTTTTACTGACAGGATGTGAATGGTTGTACTATGAATACTTATCTCTTTCCTCGATGTGGCATCAGGATTTCGTCAATCTTTATTTAGTCCTTGTGAATTATCTTGTCACGATCAGCTACAGGCTCAGACCATTCATAGATATTCTCCTCTACACTCACGGCCATTAACAACTTCTTAGAAACAAATTCTGTGTACATAGTTTTTTTCCCCCTAATTTTTGCATAAATTCCTCAGCAGCTCATGCTATGCACTGCGAGATCAAATAGGGAAAATTAGTTGTTCTCACACGGAAATTACCAGTGTTTGAACACATGCAAATAAATTCAAAGCTAAGTATAGCTAATATGCTGGAAATTGTGATGTAGGCCGTCTCAAAATCATTTCTCATTAGCATTACTTATATAAATTCAGTAAGCTTCCTTTTAATGTTAACTACAAATTCTGAGTAATTGTGAGCTAAGGGATACCAGAAAAGATTACTTCAAATCTTTTATGATGAATATAAAAAACAAAATGTTAATGACACATTAAGGATTACCATCTGTACACAATACCAATTACGCTCTGAACTAGATGTCGTCACTATATCAAGAGTTGGATAATCCTCACAAAACTTTCTTGCTCACGCCAGGTGCACTATCCCTTGGAAATCTGTCTTATCTTTATCATTGATCAACTTGTGTTTAAGTCTCCCAAGGTGACCACTGGTCAGTCTATAAGATCACAACAGAGGTTTAGGCGGATGAAAGGCCTGAGGTAGACTGCAATAATATACTACGTTTGGTCTGTTGGGCTGTAAGTTTCATTTCATCCAGTTGTGTAAAACTGTGGCCAGCCTGGAATAATTCAATTCTATTTTCCATTGATGTGGTGATGTCACATTTCTTCAGAAGGTGATTAAAGCGATCCCGCAAATCAGCTCCATCGACAGCTACCCGTACCCAGCTCTGCTGCCAAAGAAGCCTTACTGTTTTGTACTCAGTAAAGCACCCTGCTGGATGCCTTTGTGAAAAGTCCTCGACAAGTTTCTGTCCAAGTTTGCGGATATCCAGCAAAACTTTGCAACAGTAAAAGAATGTGGTTGCAGGTAACAAATATCTACATTGCAATTAAAGAGTATTGGAGGATGGAGGCCTCTGATGGTAACAGTCACATGTCTTGTTTCCACCAACATGGAGCTGGTGCTGGTAATGGTGCCGGTGCTGGGCTGGTTCTCATTTGGTGCTTTTTGAGAACCTGTCTGTGTTTCCACTGGTTTCAAAAAAGAACAGAACAAAAATGTTATGTAGGTACATGTAAGTAATGTAAAGGTTCATATGTATTCTGCTTTTTGGATTTATTTTGATCTGTTTTGGATTTTAAGTTTTCATAACCTGCTGAACCAAAAAAAAAAGTTTTCAGAGTATGACTCTTTGCGCTCTGTCTCTATCGCCTGTATCCACTTTTGTTTTTCTAAAGGCTCCCCCATCTGTGTAAGTGAGTTTATTCTAACTCGCCGTTTTTCACCTGTCCTTTTAAGGATCGCACGATAAAAGAGTCGGCTAAAAATTGAACTTTGCTGTCCGCCTCAGGATCTCTTCACCACATCAGCACCACAATATTTTATTTATTGGACCTATGGCATATTTATCATTTATTATTAAATCTGGCCACCAAATTGATCTTTCGGTTTCCACAGGATAAAAAAATGATGTAATGTTATTCCGCTAATAAGTTGGCTAGCTGTTTCACCACCATCACTGGTGATAATAGACAAAACTATACTGGTTATGGATTGAATTTTCCAGGTATGCGGCAGGTTTGGACGTGACAGCCCGTCCCGCTTTTGCTGACGTTGCGGTTACAAATTCTCAGACCAGCTTTTCTGTAGAGCCGTGCTGGAACCATTTTTTCTGGAAATGCACGGAACCAGTTCCAGTTTGGGAAAGAGTCCAGCACCAGCTCCAGTACTGCATTGGTGGAGGCAACAGTCAGCTTAATACCCTGTTTTATTTGTCCATCCCCGCTTCTCTCACCAAGACACCCTGCTTGGGGCTACATCTCAGTCTGACACCGTGTGCCGATAGTCAGCTGGTGCCCCCTGTAGACACTGTCATCTCAGCTTGAAAAATAAACCCCCACTTGATGGTTTCAGTTTGAAGCACCAATACTTCCGAGTCGAAACTCTAATGCACCCGCAATCTACCATGCAGGGTTTAGGGTGAGACCTAAACGGGAATTAGAGGCCTGCCCATATAAGAACAGATGGCTGCACCTTAACTTCCCTTCTTTTTTGTTTGCTTACCTTTGATGAATACAGTAGTTTGCCTTCAATCACGCTTTTCCCCATTTTGTTCTTATATTGAACTGTATAAATGGATAAAAGGCTTAGACAAAAATGTGAGGCATTGTAATCAATCTAGATGAGCATGAACAAGAGAAAATAAATCACAATAATAACAACAAAGGTATAACTAAAATATCTCACTAATACCAATTGCCATTTTAAGGGACCTGTAATGACCTGTAGTTTATATTCATCACAAGTGCATGAAGGGAAAATAAACCCTTAACGGTATTTTTTTTTTCTCCGTAACTTTTGCCACACTGGAAAAACGGCTCCTTTCCAGCTGTGAGTTTCCCGTCCCGTCGGGAACAACTGAATTTTCCACCAGACCAGTTGGTGACAAACAAATTGCTCTGTCATTTCCTTTGGCGTTATCTACAGAGGGCTCTGCCACCGTTGCCTTGGAGCTCCAGTCTGGCAAGATCTCCTTGCCAGGAGAAGGTGGCCCAGAGGAGGGAATAGGGGGAGGATTAACCATTCCTTAAGAAGAGTCAACGACTCATTGAAGCCGTGCTGGACTGGCGTCTCCAGCTCCGCCACAGTCACTCCAGAATTGTAGCTCTCACTCAGCATCACGCTCAGATTTACACCAATCACCTGCTCATCCTACAGCTAGGGTGGTGACCTCAACCATCTGAACGAATCACGTGATCGCAAAGCGGCCAATTCCCAAAAAATGACGACTCTGCTGAGTGCAGAAGATGTTCAAAGGAGACCCCTGAAGCACCTTTTAGCCGCAGTCTGACTGAACCTCAGCAATCAAGCCCTCCTCACAGAGTGGCTCGTCCAATCAGAGACTGTGTTCCATTCTGAATGATGGGATACTTATGAAGTGTCTCCTAACTGGATCTGTAATTTAATGCTCCCCTGAGCTATAACATTACCTGTATTCTTATTTTTACACTACTTCCAATCCCAAGTGACTTGCAACTTCACTGAACTTGTTCAAATTGCAGACAATGGGCAAACGCAGCACACAAACTTTACTTCTATCAGTATTCTGCAAACGCTACTCTCTTAGAATGACCCTTGACCCCTGTCCGTGTTAGTCCGTGCTAAGCAGAACAATCACCCCTTCAGAAGCACGAAGCTACAAAGGACATCAAGATTACAGCCCTCTGAGTTTCTTGTACATAATTTCACTTTTGTTAATGATTTATAAACTTTTTTCAGTCTCGGAATCGAGCACGACCAGAACGCAATCAATACCTGCTAATGCAAATCCACAAAAAAGGCACTTTCATTTAATTTAAACCCTAGAACATCATTAAAGCTGTATTGAACAGAATCTCCCTTTTTTCAGAGCTACTAGGATTCCCCATCCAAGCTCCGATGAACATGAAAATGTGGATCAATGGGCACTATAATGTCAGTTCCCCTGCCAGCCCGGATCTCCCTTGCAGACAGGAGTGAAATTGATGAGGCCCCGGACAGTGGCTGATGCTCTGCTGTGAGCCGATAAACAAACCTCACTCTTAAATTAGCCAGTCTGCTGGACTTACAGCAAGGCATCAGCATGATTATCATATGCTGTCTCATCCAAGATGGCGAGCATATTATAAATGATGTGAGCTGGGGACTGAGCAGAGACGTCTGCTGGCTGCAGCCCAAGTCCAGCCGAGACTGAGAAGGCGGAGGCAGCACCCCCGCCCCACAATCCCCTGCCCCCTCATGACACCGTCTCCGGAACGATCCGCGACACCGGAGCTACATCGGGTACCGAAGGCCATCGTTCGTGAAATGAGCAGACAGGTCAATGCGCGTATTCTTGGAACTCATATTATTATCCAAGACGGGAAAAAAAGAACAATGAGAATCATGGATGGTGAAGCCATTTATTATCATGCCGTTGTAGGAAAGTAGAAGTTGAACTAAAAAGGAATAATTACAGAAATAACGGGCAGCTCTTCCTGTGACCAGTAAACAAGACGTGACTTACGATGGCGAATGAGGAAGCTATCGGCCACCATGGAGCCTTGTTCATATACATCCCAGGTCAGCGCTGACTGGGGGAGTTTAAAGTTCTTCAAACCACTGACTAGCTGAGATACAGACTCTCCTCCTGCACATCTCATGGCATCGCCATAACAACTGGAATAGATTTCGTTTTTTAAATAAAGAAGAAAAAAAAACAGACAGGGAATTGAAAGGGATTTTCAATAGTTATCCTAAGAGGGTTATTTGTCTTTCTGCGTGTGATCATGATAACCCCCCTGCATCGCACTGTAATGTTTAGACAGCTGATCTGACCCAGGATCAGCTGGTGCACGGCGGGCAATTGGCATGCAAGGTGGTCTCTGGCTCTCTGCTGGGGCTCTTTCCGTGGTACTTATGCATTGTTTTGCTCTGCTGGAATCCTACACCCACCTCTTGCTCCCCACAGTCTGTCTTGGCATTATAGCTCTATCATGTGCTGGTGGGGGGTGAATGGGGGGGGGGGGGGGTGCTGACAGGCCTAGAGCTGCCTCTGTGCACTGCGCTGATTAATTTGAAGAGACTGGGGGGAAATAACAATAAGTGTGCCCCCACCTCCCCCATGCACCCCCACAACACGGCTCTCTCCATGAGGCAGCCCCAGACCTGCGACAGGTGACCTCGCGCCTGCCCCCGATTGGCTCCGCCCCCATCCTGCCCCTCAGGTTTCTGGCTCCGTGGCAGAAGCACACCAGGATGCCCCCGTATGGCTGCTGACAGATCCTGTTGATTCCATCCATTCTCTACTGATTGAAACCCTTTTTTTTTTTTTTTGTTTGTTCAGCCCGACCAGCTAACATATTGATTTCTTTTCTTCTCTGTTGTCAAAAACAGAGATGAAAGAGGACCTGGGGAGCAGTGGTAGAATTATTCCGGAACGTTCTAGATGGGAGCCGCAACCCAGCTGGATGCGTGGCCGGGGAGAAAGCGATGGCAATGAGAGAAATGGATGCATGTTCTTCTTCGGCCAAGGTTCATCAGCGGGCGGCACGGCAGCATCGCCCATCCGCCGCTGGGGGTTTGAATGATGACCCCCAGCTCTGAACATGAGGAGATCACGTGGCCACCCAGGGGCACCATGTGATGGGCTGGCATCCCGTTCAGGGTGTCTCCTGCCTGGTACAGGCTCACGCTCACTGCCCCCTGTACTGCATAGGCGGTTGAATAACAGATGAGTGCTATACGTGCTGTTCTTTGGGCGGTTCTGTGTGGGGGTGGGTATGCTTTTATCACGCCCCCTCTGCCCTCCCCATCCCCTCTTTCTCTGCCTTTGCATGCACACAGGACCCTACCTTTCCCTACTTTTCTTTCCCCGAACTTTGCTTCCAAGCTTCCAAGCTGAGGCCGCCCTGGTCAGCAAGCTAGCAAGATTAAGTAGATATTGAGCTGAACAGCATCGCCCACCATTAATCTTGTTGTCCGAACTCGGCATTATACCACACAAACTCTAAATTAAAGAGCACCACAATACCCAAACCCTTGCCTTTCTTCCCCCAATCATCTCAAACATAAATCTACCAGGAAAAGAAACAAACCGCTCTTAAAACATTTGATTTAGGGAGCCGGAACATCCGTGGCGATAACGGCGGCTCGAATTACCTTCCCTAGGACAGAGACGAATGCGTCGTCGTGTCTGAAAGCTACAGAGGAAATGCTGAAGGTCCAAATCTCAGAAATGGCTCAGCGAATGATGGCCGACAAAGGCGAGATGATTCCCTCAATGTCAGCGACATGCAGGGTCTCCTCTGGTGTTTCATGGCAGTGGATGACAAACTGGAAATGGCTCCTCTGGCTTTGGGGGGGGTTCCCCAAAGATATGCAATATTCCCTGTGAATAATGGCATCAAGAATTATGCCACCCACCTGTTTTTTTACCTCCTGTTTGTACATTATGTATATATTTACCGCTAAGTCTATGGATAGCTCACGGTTGGCATAATTTTCATGGTGAATAACAAATATATAGAAATATAGATGGCAGAGTGCCACAGCAGGTGGCAGGGGGGCCTCGCACCTCTAGGCTTATGGGATTGATTGCCGCCCCCAGCTCTATGTTTATTTGCAACTACTGCCTGTGTTTCATGGGTTTTCTCTGGTCTCCTCCCACGGTCAAAAGATTTGATGTCTCAAAACTGCCTATAATGGGTAAGCATGTGCCTTGTGATGGACTGGCATCCCTTCCAGTGTGTTCCCTTGAATGGAACCCCGTGCTTCCTGTGACAGGCATACTGTGACCCTGCACTGGATAGCCAGTTAAGGGAAAGGGACTGATACATAAAACATGAGACCAAAAAGCTTTGGGCAACTGAAACAATGAGGAGTAAAAATGGTGCCATGTATTGCTGGGATCCAATGATTCTGATCACTCATAGAGAGGTGAGATACTTAAATAGCATAAAAGCTTATAAGGTCATTAAAACCATCTGGCTGAACAGGTGAGGAAAGGGGTGTTATGCTGCTTTCTGACACTGCAGCAGATTTGGCGTCTGCATTCGTGATTGAAGGTACTGGATGAGCTCCTGTCTGCTTTGTGGGCCAGTAAGCGTCTATCCAAGCAGCTGTTCCTTATTAAAGCAGAAGGATGGGCCCTATCGTTCCCGAGACGCAACCTGTAAACAGATCCCCTTGATAGGGACATTAGAACCATCGGCTAGAAGTCCTAGCGGCCATTCTCTACAAAGTATCAGGCCAAAAACTTGACCTGTGACCCTTTCACACACGCAGCTTAGACATAAATGCATTGGATGGCACAGCGGCTCAGTGGGAAGCACTGTTGCCTCACACCTGCAGGCTTGGCAGTCACTCCCCAGGCCCAGCTCTGTGGGTGTTTTCCTGTTCTCACTATTTTTTGGTGGGTTTTTCCACCACAGTGCAAAGAAATTGAATCTATGTCACTAAATTGCCCTTATTGTGCACTCAGTAATCAATAGCCAGGGAGTTCCCTGCTAGTGTGCCCATTGCATGCTGGGAAACGCTCTCCGTGACCCTACCTAGGATAAACGTTTATGAACGGATACAAACTGAATAGCGGCCAGCAAAACACACACCAGCCTCATTCCCACTCCTGTACGCCTGGCTTTCACCCAGTAAAACAGCCCGTATTGCTAAGGCTGCACCTATCTTTGCGTCATTCTCTGTAAAACTGTGAGAAAAACAACGGCAACGGCCACCCGCCAGCTGGGCTGTCCCACTGCCATCCAGATGGCACAATGAGTGACAACCGCTACCTAAAACAGCACAAGGAGCGCAGCCGGGTCGTGTGGTAATGATACCCCCCCGTATGTCGCCTTAACAGCTGTGCTTACCACCCCCAGCCCAAAGCACACCTCCCCTGGCATCCACTCCCGTGCAGAGACACGTCTATAAATTCCTGACCAAGCTTCCCCCAGGTAGCGCCCAGTTGAATTGCATTATATCTTTTAGATTGGTGGGGGGGGGGGGGGTGAATGTCAAACGGCCTTGAGCCTCATCTTCACTCCTTTCTTCCTCAAAACAAAGACACGGCTGCCGCCGGCCCCCTTCCCCACCTGCTAAAAAATCTCCACGTTACGTTGATCTTGGTGAAGCTGGCCTCCTGTTATCTGCTAGATATGAATGCAGAGCCCTGGCTTTTTCTCCAAGGCAGGGTAATTAAAAAGAAAGATGAATAACTTCAGCTGGTCATCATGCTTTTATCTCACATCATGCTTTGTTTCCTGCAGACCAGCGACGACGCCCACAATGCTAAGGGAAAATCTACTCTGACAGACAACCTATTCAAATGTAGAAACAGCCTTTGCTGTGTGTTAAATGCAATGCTGTTGCACATTGGTTATTGTGCATCTATCCCTCTTCCATGCTGCAGCCAAGCCTGGAGTCTATCCCAGGGAGCAGAGGACTCAATTCAGAGGAACATCCTGGATGGGATGGCAGTATGTCAGGGAGCCACATCACGGAGAAAATCCACATGAAACACAGGGAGAACAAACACACACACACACACACACACACACACACACACACACACACGTCAGGTATACCTATCCTTATAGGGCCCGCTCATTCACTTCTATGGGAAAAATGCTAATGCTAACTATGACAACCTTAACCCCTACAGCCCTAACCATAACCATAAGTAACCAAGCAAAATACAAGAGTTTTTGCATTTTAAGTTTTTTCACCGTTTTTTTATAAAATAGAGTTTTCTCTAAAAATGGATATTTATCACGTTATGGGGACATTAGGATAAGGATAGGTCTACCCGCTCGCATTCATACACACACACACACACACACACATACACACACTGCTATTTTTATCTTTGTGGGGACCCTCTATTCATTTCAATTGACAGTAATCCCAACTAACCCTAACCTTAACCACAAGTAAATAAACAAAACATACAAGACTTTTGGATATCAGTTTTTTGATTGCAGACACAGTTTTTTAGATTATTGAACCGCAGAAATGTCCCCACAAGGGTAAAAGTGCCAGTACATTTGGTTCCCACCACACTGTAGTATATACAAATACACACACAGCCCTGGAAATGCAAGGCTATACTGCACCTCCTCCCTGCCTCTCTTTTCAAAATGCTGCAGATTGTTTTTGGGGTGTTTTTGGAATTGAAAGGAAAACTTTTTTGTTTCATTTTTATAGCTGTTTCATACCATTGACAACTCTGAAATTGCCCCAAAAATCTGTGGTCAGTTATAATTGGCCATGCATCCACATTGCTCTAAGCTGAGAGAGATGAACTGCTTTTTTTAAGGGCTTTTTGAGGTATGGTTTGTGTGACAGTAACAGCTTTCAGAAATGTGCTTTATTACGTCAAGGATACACAAACCAAACATGTCATCTTCAAGACAAATTAGAAATAGCTACCAATCTGCAACAAAGTATGCCTTTTAACAAAGAAGAGGTGAACAACAGTGCACTCACAGCTAGAGTGAAAAAGATGGAAAAGATGAGAAGTTCCACATGAAATTTCACAGAAACTTTCACGTAGGATTCTAATCCCTTGCAGGACACATTCAAGCCCTCCCACAATCGCGATGAGCAATTGGAAGATGGATGGATGGATCTTAATTTATGGCTTTTTTTGTCAAAGGAGTTCCTCATTTGAAATTTCTAGTACAGAAAAACACAAAAAATCCTTTCGACTGATAAATTCCGCCGTATGGACGTAATGGGGCGACTATCCGACTGCCTTAATGCAGTGGCTCTTCGCTCACACCGAAAGGCCGAATTCCCCTCTCTGCCGCTGGCATGCATCACTGTCACCGCAGGCCTTCAAGTCGAGCATCTAGCGTGTTTCAGGCTCTCCGATATGTCTAATTTGCACTAATAGACTGCATGTGGGCGAGAATAAAACAAGCAGAGAACGCTGTGACATGAGAGCGCCGGGCTGTCGTTGAGGCGACCCAGTTACGTAGCAGCAAGCGCCACATCTCCTGCTTTATTCATTTGGCCTCTTTCGGCTGACAGCAAACGAACTTGCATCGGTGTTTAAGCCGTTATGGCATCAGGCCACAGCAATATTGTTTTTAAGATCAGAAATCATCTGCCTCGGATTGCCTTCAAACTCCAGCAGTCCGCCTGTTTAATGTCGTGCTAAGCATTTAATTTCTCAGACAAACCACAGGACAAAAAAAGGGTGCTTAGTTGAATCCACCTTAAATGCCAGAATGGAAGGGCTAATCAAAAAATAATCACTGCAGCATCACTGTGCTTCTTCTGGTCGGGGATTGTCTGATTCTACCCAAGATTCCCTGCACCGCCCGGTGCAGCTAGTGATGCTAAACCCAGGGATGCTGGATGAGGTTCCGGGGGCCCAGACGTGAAAAGGGGAGCGGGAACACGCCAACAGTGTGGAGGAGGGGGCTCAGGCATGGATAGGGGAGCGGGAACACGCCAGCGGTGTGGGGGAGGGGGGCCAGGCATGGATAGGGGAGCGGGAACACGCCAGCGGTGTGGGGGAGGGGGGCCAGGCATGGATAGGGGAGCGGGAACACGCCAACAGTATGGAGGAGGGGGCTCAGGCATGGATAGGGGAGCGGGAACACGCCAGCGGTGTGGGGGAGGGGGGCCAGGCATGGATAGGGGAGCGGGAACACGCCAGCGGTGTGGGGGAGGGGGGCCAGGCATGGATAGGGGAGCGGGAACACGCCAACAGTATGGAGGAGGGGGCTCAGGCATGGATAGGGGAGCGGGAACACGCCAGCGGTGTGGGGGAGGGGGGCCAGGCATGGATAGGGGAGCAGGAACACGCCAACGGTGTGGAGGAGGGGGCTCAGGCATGGATAGGGGAGCGGGAACACGCCAACGGTGTGGAGGAGGGGGCTCAGGCATGGATAGGGGAGCGGGAACACGCCAACGGTGTGGGGGAGGGGGGCCAGGCATGGATAGGGGAGCGGGAACACGCCAACGGTGTGGGGGAGGGGGCTCAGGCATGGATAGGGGAGCGGGAACACGCCAACGGTGTGGGGGAGGGGGGCCAGGCATGGATAGGGGAGCGGGAACACGCCAGCGGTGTGGGGGAGGGGGGCCAGGCATGGATAGGGGAGCGGGAACACGCCAACGGTGTGGAGGAGGGGGCTCAGGCATGGATAGGGGACCGGGAACACGCCAACGGTGTGGAGGAGGGGGCTCAGGCATGGATAGGGGAGCGGGAACACGCCAACGGTGTGGGGGAGGGGGGCCAGGCATGGATAGGGGAGCGGGAACACGCCAACGGTGTGGGGGAGGGGGCTCAGGCATGGATAGGGGAGCGGGAACACGCCAACGGTGTGGGGGAGGGGGGCCAGGCATGGATAGGGGAGCGGGAACACGCCAACAGTATGGAGGAGGGGGCTCAGGCGTGGATAGGGGAGCGGGAACACGCCAGCGGTGTGGGGGAGGGGGGCCAGGCTGAGCTTGTGTCTGGGAGGCTGGCATTTTGAGCTCCACCGCTGAAAATACCTGGCAGCTTAACAGACCTACCACACTGAACATACCGCCTGTGTGTGTGGGCACGCGTGTGTGTGTGGGCACGCGTGTGTGTGTGGGCACGCGTGTGTGTGTGGGCACGCCTGTGTGTGTGGGCACGCGTGTGTGTGTGTGGGCACGCCTGTGTGTGTGGGCGCGTGCACATGTGTGGGCTAGCAAACGTCCCGAAGAGCTGACATCCACTGTTCGAAATGCATTTTTATCAACCTACATCACTCCCAACACAACACGTGTTTACAGCGCGAGCCGGTTTAATATGCTTTTTCCTGCATTCCACATCAACACTTCAGCAAACACCCCCCCCCCCCCCATGTACTGCCATCTGGTTCGATATGGTTACAAAACAAGGCACAGACACAGATGGTGACACTCATTACTATGCCAATATACAATTAAATTTCTTATCTGTTATCGCTGTTTCATTGGATCGCGAAAACAATTTTTAAAAATTTTAATTCATAATCGCAAGTGAAATCGCAACATTTCTCCCAGGCGGATGGAGGCAGTAAGGACGAAATGCCGTGTTACTTTGCCTGTAAAGGAATTTCGAAGGCTTTCTAAATAGCTATGCAGCGCTCTTATTTTGAAGCACTTCACCCCTGAATCACACATGCATGGCTCCCGAATGCCTCTAAGGGTCCCTCCTTAGGGCCCAGTAGTTAGGGAGAGCCCCAGCACGGGCCTCTTCTGCCAGCAGGCCCTTTCTCGTAGGAGGACCACGGCCCAGTGCCTAATGCATTGACCCGGCAGGCCTCCCTGTGCCGGTGCCTCCAATCACCTCCATTAGCGCCGCGATGCGACGCTGCGCGATCAGACGTTCCAGGGAGCTTTGCAGGCAGCGGCATGGCCGCAATGCGCATTTCAGCGGACTCACAGAGCCAGGAATTCTATCACCATTGTTATTACGATGATTGTCAATCAGGGTTGCCAACTCTCACACATCTGGCGTGACCCTCACGCTTCCAGACTCTCACAGTCACGCGAGATATCTTACGGAAAATCTCCCTTATTCCATTAAAAACCTAAAATTAGATACGTCAAAAGCCCTGGGGTAGTTTGCAAACCATACAGGCTATTTACTAGTCAAAAAAACGAATACATACATGTAAATGCGTGTACAGACTTGAAAATCTCACGCTAGCCGGTTGTGCGAAGTTGGCAAACCTGTCGTTAACGTTACGTAAAAATTACATTAAGACAAAATCCACTTATCTAGTAGGGGTTCATAAACTAGGAGAGAATCCCAACAAGACGGGGGAACAATGTTACTCATCTATCGCAGGGTAAACACACTCACACAAAGACAATCATTTATCTGCTTACATTCTTTTGGGTCTGCGGGAGAAAAACCACCCAATGTAACGTATCTATTGCGATCTGCAAAGGCATGGAGAGGAACATGGAAATTCATTGCAGAAAGTCCCGGGTGAGAATCACACCCACAACCCCAGGGCTGTGAGGTTACAACATCACTCAGTGAACCAAACAGAATCCAATCACATTTCAGGCAAAAACTTAAACCGCATTGTCATCGCCGAATGATATCCAGCCGATGAAGAAAAGCACTGGCTGTAAAACCAAGCATTTCGTTTGAAATGCCTGTAATAAAAATCCACAGCTATTGAAGTATGACCTATTATTTGTTGATCAAAATAGGAGGTGCAGGCTAAGTCCTTTAAAACCAATTTTTACAGTCTAAAAATTGCAGGGACCTGACAGTGTGAAATACCGAATGACTTTCGCACAGATTCCTCTCAGTAAGAAATACTAGTGCAGTTCTGGGATAGCTGTGCTCACTCAGAGCACCAATGTAAGGTGCCACAGGCAACATACAAGTCTTACCGAAACATTATCTGAACAGCTTAACAGTGCGATTATAATTTATAATGTGCCACACTCTTGCTTTATTTTAAAAGCTGTTGTCCTCCACATATGACACTGTAGTTTTTCTAGGCTTTTAGGTAAAAAAACACATTGTTTTCTGCATACATTAGAATGCCATATATAGAAAAAAAAACGTAGTGCGATCGAATGTTAAGAAAACTTGTGGTTGTTATTCTACCGGAGTGAAAGGAAAAAGCCCGGCATGAGTACATTTAAGTCAATTATAGCGGCACTCACTCAACACGATACTCCCAATAAGGAGGTGACTCCTCCACGCTTAGCCGCTGTGCCTCATCCATCTTTCTTGTCGTTTAATTGGTTTCGGGGTTCGCGCGTCTACCGAAACCTGTTGATCGAGTCACCTGTAAAGTCGTTACTCATCTTCAGCACCGGAAACCAACACACGTTGACTAGTGTGGCCAACTAACACACGCACACAGATAGACACACACGCCGCACGTCTGTTATTCAGTGAAACGGCTGCTATTGATACACTGCATTTCAGTGTTTTGTGATGGGTTCGGGGAAGTGGGTGATTCCTCATAAAGGGAGGAAGGAGAGCGGAAAGGGAGGAGAGGAGGGGCACATAGCCGGAGAAGCCACACGTTAACACCCATCAACACAGAGCGTTAGCTAGCTGGGTCCCCCGTGCAGAGAAGATGGCGGAATGTCCCGCTCCGCGGAGCACAGAGAGGGCAGCCCCAGGCAGCCGCATGGGGATTCCCCCAGCCTCTGCCGAGCTTCCCAGGTCGCTCCTGTAATTCTCTGACTTGCATTTCCCATTAGAGGGACAGTGGTACCTTGGGGAACGGCAAACAGACCAGGAAGTGCGTTTGATTGGTGCACACTATGTGACATCAGCGAACCAGAGAGGTACAGTGTGGTGGGAACAAACAGTAAAATTATTTTGAGTGTATTTTTCTGACTTTGCTATGAGGTGCTAGATACTGTCAAAGGAGGAATTACACCAATAATACAACAATGATAACCATGTATGATTCTGGATTTACTATTGCTGTTGACCTCCCAGCATTTCCTTACATATTTTCAGAGTAGTTTTACTTTACTTTATGTTGTACCCCATACACACTTTTTAGGGCTGCTTTGCATCAGCATGTGTTGTTTGGGGTTGTTAAATGTTATAGTTCAGCTAAAAGCTCAGAAAAGACCCCCTTCGGTTATCCAAGGTGGGGGCACCACCTACAGCAGAGATTAGTCATCAGTAGAGCTGCAGCATCTTAAAAGCCTTTACCCAGCTGGGGAGCACTGGCTGCCCCCCCCCCGAGGCTATTCCCATACCGCTATGCAGTGCAGAAGTCAGTGCAGCAGAGTGCAGGTCGGGGTTACAAAAAGTAAGGAAAAATATGTATATATTATAATATTTAGATGGACATCAATAAACCTTTATTCTATAAGGTTTTTTTTTGGAGCTCTGCTAAGCAGTGGGTGAGGGCCACAGGTAACAGGTGACCCCTAACCTCTGAGCCCTGTTACATAAATAATACCCCCCCCCCCCCATTCATGGAGTTGGATGGTCCTGAAAACCAGACACGTGACCTCAGCTGTCTGTTAATCACTCAGTGGCAGCTGTCTGACTGCCAACTGATTGATGCATTGGACAAAAGGCTCTGCTAAGTATGTAAATGTAAGAGAGAAAATAGAACACAGAAGCTTACCCATCTCTGAACAAATACAGTCATGGTGCAAGTAAACACCAGCTTGGTTAATTTACTCTAAGGGGCACCCACTGTGAACAAATTAGACTTTGCGATTTAACCTGCTCCCATTCTAGTTGCTTGTTGAAATAGTACTTAATTGCTGTTTCTTGGTAACATTTTTAATTGTCTTATCATTACGGCTGCCCTTTCATCTCACCGGGAAACACAATGGTAATTGACCACTACTTTCATGACCAATTAACAGGCAATTAACAATAAGAAGGTCGGCCATCGATGATGAGCGGGAAATGATGGCATGGCGTCTGACCCCAGCTGCCCGCATTTGCTGGGGGTCGCAGGGGGCCACGCATGGCGCGCTTCCATCTTCCCAGCCGCAATAAATGCTGTCAGCGCATTACAATGCGATTTGTGGGCAGAGGAATGGGCCGCTTCTGTCACCATACTTTCAGCATCCGTGCAATTTTCACACCTCGTCGATATAAAAAGTAAAGACCATCCATCCTGGTCCAGCGATATGTGCCACATTAGCTGCACCCTCACAACGGCAAACGTCGGGCTAAACAATAGAAAGAGGACTTATGGGCAACTTTTTGCATTTCATACTCGCATTGATTTGCTGACTCGAACAGACTGAAGTTACTCAAGTCCATTGAAAAATCTTTTTCTTTAGTCGCTAGTGTGAGACAACAGATTAAAATGCAACAGAAAGGCACACACAAGTGTGTGTGACCTGCTAAATAAATAAATAAACAAATTTCAAATTAGTCGCTGTCTTTCAAGGCAGTTTAATCCCATAGTCACTAAGAGACCCCAATTACGTCGGGTTACGGGTTAATCTAGGTCACCTTCTCCTCTAATTACATTTGAAATTTTCCTTGGAAGCGATTTTTTTCCCTCTCTGACCGTGTTGTATTTCCCTGGCTGTCTGCGGTATTGGAATTCGCAGCAGCATTCGGAAGGCACAGTCAGGAACCCAGCGTTCAGGATATGTCAGTCTCGCAAGTGTTTTGTCACGGGGAAAAAAAAAAAAAAAACACACACACCTTGTTTCTCCAGCGTGAGATCAATCTTCGTCATAATGCCTTGCAATCAAGGAGAGAAAAGCAATTTACATAGTATTACCCTGAGCGGGCTAAGTCAAACAAACAAGACACCGGTGGAGATCTCTTCTGCATAAGACGAAGATTCAATCAAACTAGGGAACATTTCGGGGCTTAATTAACAAAGTCACAAGGCTGTTGTTCTACTATTTTTTCATCTGAACTTAATACGTTCTTTTTACTTTATGCTGAGGCAAAAGCCTCCAAGATCCCCACAGAAGACGGACCATCAGCAGGTCTAGCTGAGCGTGGGGGTGGGGGGGGGGAGGGATCTCGCAAACTTCACCTCCCTTATTCAAACAGCGCTGACATTTCTGTCAGAGACCTACACTGGCTAGGAGGCAGTGTGTAGGGTTAGGCAAAGAACACCTTCAAATGCATTATTCAAAGGAAAGGCCAGCCCGTTTCGTGGAAGTGCAGCATTTCTTTTTTTTTTTTATCATGAACGCTAATATCTAGTGCTGTAGCTGTTCTTCAGCTTTTAAAGTTTTAAAAGTTCACAGCAAGACTTGCAGTATACACTCACCTAAAGGATTATTAGGAACACCTGTTCAATTTCTCATTAATGCAATTATCTAATCAACCAGTCACATGGCAGTTGCTTCAGTGCATTTAGGGGTGTGGTCCTGGTCAAGACAATCTCCTGAACTCCAAACTGAATGTCAGAATGGGAAAGAAAGGTGATTTAAGCAATTTTGAGCGTGGCATGGTTGTTGGTGCCAGACGGGCCGGTCTGAGTATTTCAGAATCCGCTCAGTTACTGGGATTTTCACGCACAACCATTTCTAGGGTTTACAAAGAATGGTGTGCAAAGGGAAAAACATCCAGTATGCGGCAGTACTGTGGGCGAAAATGCCTTGTTCATGCTAGAGGTCAGAGGAGAATGGGCCGACTGATTCAAGCTGATAGAAGAGCAACTTTGACTGAAATAACCACTCGTTACAACCGAGGTATGCAGCAAAGCATTTGTGAAGCCACAACACGCACAACCTTGAGGCGGATGGGCTACAACAGCAGAAGACCCCACCGGGTACCACTCATCTGCACTACAAATAGGAAAAAGAGGCTACAATTTGCACGAGCTCACCAAAATTGGACAGTTGAAGACTGGTCTGATGAGTCTCGATTTCTGTTGAGACATTCAAATGGTAGAGTCAGAATTTGGCGTAAACAGAATGAGAACATGGATCCATCATGCCTTGTTACCACTGTGCAGGCTGGTGGTGGTGGTGTAATGGTGTGGGGGATGTTTTCTCGGCACACTTTAGGCCCCTTAGTGCCAATTGGGCATCGTTTAAATGCCATGGCCTACCTGAGCATTGTTTCTGACCATGTTCATCCCTTTATGACCACCATGTACCCATCCTCTGATGGCTACTTCCAGCAAGATAATGCACCATGTCACAAAGCTCGAATAATTTCAAATTGGTTTCTTGAACATGACAATGAGTTCACTGTACTAAAATGGCCCCCACAGTCACCAGATCTCAACCCAATAGAGCATCTTTGGGATGTGGTGGAACGGGAACTTCGTGCCCTGGATGTGCATCCCACAAATCTCCATTAACTGCAAGATGCTATCCTATCAATATGGGCCAACATTTCTAAAGAATGCTTTCAGCACCTTGTTGAATCAATGCCACGTAGAATTAAAGCAGTTCTGAAGGCGAAAGGGGGTCAAACACCGTATTAGTATGGTGTTCCTAATAATCCTTTAGGTGAGTGTAGTCGCTGTATTCTATTATTTTATACATCTCAAGTTAAGAAAATCACTAACATCTCACATCCTAGGAATACTTAACCCTACACTCTAACCTAAACACTTTTTGGATTCATCCATCCATCCATCCATCCATTCAGATCCACATCCCTGGTGATCAGAGACTACAGAGGTACAGCATGCAAAGTGAGTTTCAATCTGCTGCTTAATCATCATGTTTCCTGATGCGAAGGAAATCTGGCACACAAACTAACAAATCTATGCAGATTCCTCAGCGAAAAGTCACTGCAGTGTGAATATGTCCTGCTGTCATCATTAAGCTCCTTAACCATACAGATCAGTGCTGGCAAAAACTTTATTTGGTCGTCACGCACTGTCCCATTTAACGATGATCCCGGAAGATTTGTGTCGAGATTTCCATCAAGATACGATTGACACTTTCACATGGACTCGAAAACCTCCAGATTAATTATCCTTA
Organism: Paramormyrops kingsleyae; assembly: GCF_048594095.1. Lineage (NCBI taxonomy): Eukaryota > Metazoa > Chordata > Actinopteri > Osteoglossiformes > Mormyridae > Paramormyrops > Paramormyrops kingsleyae. Next base: position 20,505,977 of record NC_132813.1, read on the forward strand.
GCTAATTAATTGTGAGTATTGTTTGTACTAATCAATTATGTTTTGACTGCCCATTTGACAGGTCTCCGGAGACATTTCATTAAAAATGCTCTATTTCAGCCTAAGAACACAGATCCTCCACAAATCACCCTCTGAATGAGCCCATCATTGGCATCTTAAATGGACACAGATGTTTTGTCTCATTTCTGTGCCTAAGGCAACATTTGAAGGGTGGAAAAGACAGCTGTGCCTCGGCCTAAATGCTTAATAAACAGTCGGGTGCACCCTGCAGACGTATTGGTCAATATAACATGAAGCAGCTTAGCGATCATTTGTTTTTACAGGTTCATATTCGCAGGTGTCATGCCATATTTAAGAATAGCCCGACTCCTGAGATGGGTAACCATTAGGGGTGAAATACCAAAATTGCCACCAAAGACGACTATGTGGCAAACTTTCCCAATGACGTTAAAGTTGCTGCCGTCCTCTCCCCTGGGACTTCTTCTTTTCTGTTGGCCAGGCACTCGTCACTCCTTTGCAACCAAAGTCACGACATGAACTTAGTGGGCCCAGCAACTCCAAGTCCACTCAGTCTGTTACAGATTGGAGACGGTCTCAATGTTTATTGTTTACTGTACACTTTAATCTCTCCTTTTGTTGTGTTTTACCCTCTAAAATTCATAAGAATGATTAGTACAGTAAAATCTCTTGTATTTGGCATTTATTTAAGTGACACTCCAGTAACTGGCACAATTCTAAAATATCAGAAATGCATAATGATAATTAGTAATAATATGCTACTAAATTATACTATAATATTATACTATATAACACTATATGTTCAACTATTCTATTAAAACTTTACATGAAACTAACTGAAAATAAGTTTAAAAAAATAACAAAGAAAAGCATTTGCAAAGAAAAGCGTGTGCTTGTAATCACAAGGTCTCCGGTTCAAGCCCAGCTTCAGCACATCTGTGGGTCCTTGAGCAAGGCCCTTAACCCCCAGCTCCCTGGGCGCCGCTACAGGTGGCTGCCCTTCACAGACAGCTTACTCTACAAAGAGCAAGTTGAGGGAGGCGTAAAGACAATTTCCCCACGGGGATCAATAAAGTATCAGTTATTATTATTTTGCCATACAAATGTCAGTTCCTGCACACGCCAGCGGAGCCTTTGCACTCGTCCTGTCATTGTTTACCTCTTGAGCTTCAAATATTCAGCTTAACAATATAATAATCACTAATTTGTGTGTATGGTAGCATTAACATAGGTGTAATAAATGTATTACAGTTCAGTGTTTTTCAAGAGTAACATTAAACTGTCCGGAAGTTTCTTCTCTCCGTCGCTGCCTGGGTGCCAACGCTGCAATGATACCAGAACGTTCACTGTAACATTTTTGATAAAAAGTGATAAAATAAAAAATCTAGCTAAAAATGGGGGGGGCGGTGGATGCCCCCTGGACAGAGAAAAGTCAGGTGACAAGCCCATTCAGCTGCCCGTGCCCAAGCAGCACTGCATTAAACTTGACTTCTGTTTTGTTTGTTTTGTCTGTTTTTTTGTCTTCTGCACTGCATGCTCAGACCCAGAAGCCCGACTAAGGTTCTTCCCCCAAAGCCCTTTTTATTTACCCATGAGCTGAAACTGCATCTGTTTGGGTTTCCTTTAAAGACCCCATTCCACCCTCCAAGCCGGTGTCACATGGTTCTGTTGGCCGTCCCAGCTGAAGACTCACGGCGAATTTTTCAGGCACAGGGAAGCCCTGACGGATGGCCGCTCTTCTCTAATCTCCCCTGTCTAAAAGGCAATTGCACGGATAACATATGTTCACTTATCCAGGTAATATCCTGCAATATACAGGCATAACTACAATAAATTCCACATGTAATTTAAGCTGAAACAGCCAGACAGCCTCTGCTAGGGATGAACAATGCATGGAATCAGCAAAGGAAATGTAAGTTAACAGGAAGTATCGTCCTTGGTGTTTAGTATTAAAAAGGATGAGCCGTGACAAGGATTCAACCAACTACTTGTCCATTCAAGCGCCCCCGGCACCCCCGTACACAGCTATCCAGGAAATGAGGCTCGCCTTTGCCTGCTGCCCCTGTCAGAGAGTGACGTCACTGGTCCCGGAGCCGACCAGGAGATCAGGGAGATTGAACAAACCGTCTCATCAAACTGCCTGAACGAAAAAAAAAGAAAAAAAACAAACAAACGTCACAGCCGAATCGATTACGATCGCCGGATCAGAAATCCCAGGGAAGATAACAAATGGAATGTGACGGATGATGTGGATCTTCTCGTTTTTCTAATTTTGTTCAAAAAAAAAGAAGGCAGGAACTCTGCAGCGAGGCTCTTGATTACACAGCCATGTCAACAGTGGGCTGAAAGCAGAAGCCCCCCCTGCAGGGGGCGCTGCGCTCCGCGATATCCTCCTTAGTGTGCTTAGCAGACCCCTGACTAACAAGCCCTCTAAGAAACTTAAACAAGAAGCAATGAAACATTAAGCAATGAGCAAATGAGCAAAGCACCAGACATTAAAATCAAAAGCCCCGCCTCCTGTCTGATGCCATAGGGACTCACAGGCCCGTCCCAAACATTATGCACGGCTGCTGGGTTCACGGCACCGTTTAAGGATGATCAGGGACTGTAGCTATGTCTGGGGGACAACTGAAACAAAAGGAGGAGGACATGGGGTGAAATAAACCAGTTCGTCAAACGTGGAGGGGGATTACTTGGACGCGTGATGTATTTCGCTGCTGCAAGGTGCCCATGTGGGCTGTCCAACCGTCCACTCGTCCAAACGAATCTCTCATCTCCATCACGACGGTGCTTCTTCAGCAGAGTCAAAGTACACGTTACTTACACAATTGCAGCTTTGTGAACAAGGACAGCCGTTTTCTATGGACGGCAGGTGAATTCCCACCAACGCATTCAGTATGGGAATCCAGATGTCTGCTACTCCGTCCACTCAAGTTACACGAGTTGTGGACCTGATCCTATGCTTGGGAGGAATATTCCTGCACTGTGTCCTCTGTTTCTGGGGAGGGGGTCTAGCCATTTTCTCTGGTTATCCTTGTCGAGGAACAGGATGAGATGGAACCTGGGAGGGGGGGGGGGGGGGGGATGGTATCCCTGTGGGCAATAAGACGTGTTTGGAAACCAAACAACACAGGGGATGGAGTCTCCGAAAAACACAGGGACCTGAAACACATTTTGTTCGGCACAAATGAAAAAGTAATCCTAACTTAATACACTTGGGAGCCCCCAAAACGATGACCTTTCCTCCCCAGCGCCATAAATCTCTTTTAACGCCGATCCCAGGGTCAGTGCCTGGCTTTATTGCTTATTTTCCAGCTGTAGAACATTGCTTTGTGAGAGCTGGGGAAGGTTTCACTGGCCGCTGAAAAAGCACATTGAGTCCGTCGCTCTCCCTGGCCTTGCTGTATCTGTGCCAGGCATGTTCTCAGCCTCCATTCCATACCTCTTTACTTATTTATATATATATTTCTTGGATACTGAACAAACAAGACAATGTATGGCACAAGCCTGAAGCGACAATCATTCAGGAGTCAAGACGTCTCTGTACTGCAACCAAAAAAAAAAAAATAGAAGCTAGTGTGCACACAGCTGAAAGCTTTAATTTGAAAATATATTTGCGTATATTATGTGTTGGGCAATGATGGATGATTGTGGATTAAGTCCTTCGAAAGAAGGTCCCAGAAGAAATGGCTTCAAATTCTATGCTACTGAGGAACTAATTCTCAGCAGAATCCTACAGGAGATGTAATTATATGTTATTTCACATACACACCACATTCAGAATCTTGGAGAGAAAGATGCAGCAAATAAGACACAGGAAAGGCACAGCGATACGCTTAACGCTTTAGGAAGTTTGGTTAGGGATGTAAAGAAAATAAAAGGAATCCTGACAGATTAAAAAAATAGTATCTATATCTCAAGGTATCTATCTAATTTAGATAGAGATGGGAAGGTGCGGCTTTGCGTGATAGTTAACATTTAAGAAAAAAATGTTTTCAGCTCCAACAAATTCTAGATTGCTTTCCAATTTCTCCTCGACTAACAGTAACAAATCTGGGCCGTCGTCATCAGCTGTAAGTGTGACAGCGCTGAATGTGCTGTTCTGACTTCACGTCATACCTGCATTAATTAACGTGGTATTAAAAAGCACAGAGAATAACAGTGAGTGCCAGGGTTTGGAGGTAGACCTCAGGTTCATGTCTCTATCCCAATTACTTGGGCAAAAAGCCATCAATAAAACAATTATGCAGAAAATTGTTAGTGCATCCATCCACTCTCTAAGTGCATCCCTCCCCCTGCTGGCCACTTATCGTCTGCTGGATCACAAGGGAGGTCTGTAGCCAATCCAAGTCAGCAAAGGGCAGCAGGCAGAGATAACCCCCGGATGGGAGGCTGGTCCATCACAGGGCTCCAGCACACACTCTCACGGGCAATTTAGTCACCCGTTAACCTGACGGCATGTCTTTGGACTGCAGGAGGAAACATGCAAACTCCACACTCACAGATCTGAACCCCTCACCCTGGAATTGTGAGGCAACATCACTTCCCACTAAGCAACCATGTCACCTATCCTCTAGGTACATCTATATACTGTAAGCTTGTTGGGGTTGAGGGAATCGATGACATCATCCAGTTATCCATCCTTCTTCTAACCAGGAGCCTATCAGAGGCCAGCAAAGGGCACGGGCCTGGGGGACGCTCTGCATGGGATGTCAATGAAATTATTATTAACTAAACCGCAGGGCACCCGACACTGTCATCATCCGCAAACCATCGGGATAAAGTTCTAGGAAAGTCTAAAATCTAGCAGACAGAGTCTATAAATGAAAGCCTTCATTAAGTTTTAATATAAGCTGTCAATTACAGACCACATAACAAATGAGGTTTAAATACAATCAGAGGGAATCACAACTACCTGCTGCGCCTTAGTGTCACACTGAAATAGACAAACTAATTTTCTGGAACAAGACCAGGGGAGACTCAGAAAGGAATGAGACGTAACTCAACCATGTCCCTATATATATAAAACCTTGAAGCTATATCCTGTCGTATATTAAAGCGATATACCGTCATATGGAGGAGAGGGGAGAACAGAGATGGGAGTGAGGCTTTATGGCCCCCACAAATTCACAGCTCAAAAGCTATTTGCGCAAACCTGTTAGGTGCACCCCCCCTCACGTACCCAAGGCTTACTAGATAATAAATATGAGCTTACTTCAAAGCATGTGGTGCAAAAAACATAATAAAATAAAAAATGAAACGGGTATTCTTAGATCCATTCGCAATGAAGATTATGCACAAAGCTGGAAATACTTTGGTGAAGTACCAAGTACAGCGCATAATCAGCTGTTTTTTTAAAAAACAATTTTCCTCCCACTACCTGAAGTTTCAACATATTTTTGGCACATGAAATACAGGCAACCATCAGATTAAGAATGTCATACGTACGGACAGCTCATACAGTACTTACCAATTGGCCTCCATAAAGCCTTTTATGTTAAAAATTCAGGTTATGTTTGTATTATGAACGCACGCACTCAAGAAAACATTGCATGACTTCAGTGGTTCATCGGCGCGAGGTGCAGTACAATACCATACCTTTATAGTACTCAGACTTAACACAAACGTAATGTGCGCTTAGCATTATTAAAGATTGCATATACACCCCACATCTGCAACCTCTGGCCTCTGCTGGTTATTTGGATTATGATCTAGGAAGATGACCCTGTGATTTGACACTAACATAACCAACAGGATGCAGGAGTTAGTAATCATTTTTAAGACATTTCTCTGTACATGGCACATTCAATATCAGGAAATTTGGGAAACCGGTTATTGCAAGTTTACCAATTCTTCTTCAAAGAGAACAGAATATAATGTCAAAGTTGGTGAACAGAAGTATTACTTTGTAGGAATTGCAGTGGTCTGAACTGCAAACAGAAACAATCGGCTATGAGATCGATTCAGGATACTCAGGACTGGGACAGAAACAAGCTTAAAATTAGTGAGCAAGACAAAAAAAGAAAGCCATTTCAGGGTCAGTCTGACAAGAGCCATACAGGAACTGGGTTAAAGGGAGGGTCATCAGGTCTGATTGGGATTAATGGAGCCAGCAGAAACTAAACAATTATAAGAAACAGGAAACAGAGAATCAACACAGAGTGTGTGGGTTCCTACTCTGCAGTTGACTTCCTGGATTTTCTGACACACTGATACCTACTTGGTGTCTCACAAAGCAGTGGTTAAGATTTTAATATATTCCATTGTGTGTTTACTACAGGAAAATGCTGAAGTAACCAAATATTTTATCCGGCGCAGATGTGGAGACATGAAGCCGACTTATCAATGGTGGGAGAGATCAAAGGATTGGCCAATGTGTAGCTCGGCAAGTTAGACCCCCGTGCCTTGGAGAAGTAGGTTGCTGGTTTGAATCCTGTGATCAGCATAGTAATTGCATCACCATTGGGTCCTTGGTCCTTGACCAAATGGCTGGTCCAGATCCAGGCTTTTGTTTTCACCTTACAAGTGAATGTCTCAAAGGAGATGAAGATGGGATGCATGTAGACTAAAGAATTCCAATGTACCTGTACTTATACTTGTAAAAATGGTGAATAAAATATCATATTTCAACAAATGATGGCCCATCAACCAGGTAAATGCTGATGGGTCACCTGCCTGAGCGAGCTAGCAGGCGTCTTTGTGTCTGTATGACGCTGCACTCTTGCAAGCCTCTTTGCAGCTGTCTTGTGCAATTTCGACGCCTGCGGAAGATAGGCATGTATCCTCGGGAAAAACATGAGGGCTCATCAGTGACCTATCAGTCACTTTTTTCGGACGGGTACATTTGAAGTGTGACAAGAGTCACCTACACCTCGGGAAACATCTCTTTGCAGAGAAACACCGACACGCAGGTACAGAGGCAGGGATGTAACATGTCGTCACAGTGTTTCGATTTGTGCATTGTAACCATCATGTCGAGTAACAGTTTACATAGTTGTTGTCTTATAAACGGCACTGCAAGATTTAGGATTTTTGAATCAGAAATCGATTCTTCGGCAGACTAATTTCTACATTATCATTTCAATTTTATTATTTCTACAAGGTTGCCACACAAGACCTCATGGTAACACTTCATTTAAAGCAATCATACAGTATAACTGCATTATAGATTCCTTCATAATGCATTATAATGCATTCATAAAGCTTTTTCAACACAGCTATAAATATTTATAAAAAGCCATAATGGATTTTAATCATGTTCATTATACATTATGAATGCTTTCATCTATAATGCACTATAAATACCTTCATAATGCATTACGAAAGTATTTATAGTGCATTATAGATGCGAGCTTCATAGAGCATTCATAATGCACAATATATATGGCCATAATGTGTTTTTATAAATATTTATAGCCGTGTTTATAATATTTTATGACTGCATTAAAATGCATTATGAGGGCATGTATAATGCAGTTATATGACCGCTTTAAGTAAATCACATCTAGCTGTAGTGTGAGTAGAAATATTTTTAAATTTAGCTCATGATGAAGCTGCTACATAATTCTCCTAACTAGCCATTTTTTATACGCTAATCTGTATGCCATTATGAGGATCTGTGCATAAAATGCTAAATTCCTTTTTGCTTCTCTCAGGGAATAAGCCCTGTTTTTCGCTTGGCTGATGGTGTTAAGCAATGAAACATCTTCAAGGAAATAAGCGCCACCGCCGCCCTGGCCTTAAAGAGAGTTTCGGAGAGGAAATGTTTACGACTTTAATTAAAAATCCCATCTGACACCATCAGATCAAATCAACTGCATCACGAGACCCACTTCCAGATAAAGCAGTGCTGCTTTCTATGGGACTTGTGCGACAAGAACTTTTCTTCTCTGCGCTGATATTTTCATCTTTCCGTTGTGCCGTCGCAGTGGGGGGGGGGGGGGGGGGGGCGTGCACAACATTGCGGCTGCCGGGGTTGCTACTTATACATATACATACATGTTATTTTTCAACTATATTAGCACTGACCAAGAGTGGCAACTCTAAATTTCGTTGTGTTTGATGCCATGTATTTTATGCAATGACAAATAAAGCTTCTTCTTCTACTGAATAGGCCGATCTCGTCAGTGAATAAGGTACCGTGAGGAGGGGAGAACGAAAACACAAAGAGTTTAAAAAAAATTTTAAAACCCGAACGGGAGACCTAAGTAAAGGGCCTAACTCGTCACGCCACGGCGGTAAATACATTCGTCTGCTTGCTCTTGGCAAACAGGAACATGTAGTTTCTGGTAAGTGTAGCTGGGGACAGAGGTTTGCTTTATGAGGCTAGGGGTTCCTATCCATTTGATGGCCACAAAAAATGAGCTAAAAATTCATGGATGGGGTAACAGATTGTCACAGGCCCCCCATTCAATGTCAACCACTGACAAACAGTAACCTTGGTAAGATACTACCACAGGTGTGCAAGAAGTTGGACAGAAGATCTAGGCTCAGAGTGAATCGTCACAAGTCCTCTGCCTGTAAGGAAAGGTGGGTTCGTTCAAAACTCCAGCAGAAAGGACATAAACAGGATGTAAAATCCCCCAAAATGCCAGAGCTCATAATAACGCAGAGATGTGGAGTCACTTGAGCTCCACCCATCGCAGCTGAAACGTGGGGTAACTCGTTAGCCGGTTCAAGGTCATGACCCCAGTGCCTTACCAACAACGCATCTGATTGAATTACCTCCCAGATCCAATTTTTTAGCTCCACAGGAGCCTCACGGAGTCATTCTCACAAAGTTGGACGTAGCTATTATTTACGGCAGAATATTTCCTGCTATTAATTATCCACTCGTCCTGCGGAGTGCCCTCGTCCATCCAGGTGGGAGGGAGGGATCCTCTCACACGCCAGCTTGCATCCCCCCCCCGACACACATTAAGCTGGAAGCCAGGCAAGGTGTGTGGGAACCGAAATGCGTGGAGTGGCACAGTTAAAGGCATCCACTCTCTCACCGCCAACTCTACCCCCCCCACCACCACCACCACCACCACCACCACCACCATCCCCTGCGCTTCCTCTCTTGCGAGGGCCACGCCGATAATTAGCTCAGCGAGCGAGCCAAGTTTTCAGCCAGTGGAAGTAAGCACAGCGGAGTCGGTGTGTGGGGAATCTCATTTCCTGTTCTGTCATTTCCTCTGGAGTGTGGATATTGACAAGAGTCCTCAGCTTAGAGTCAGATCCCGTCGCACAGGGAGCGACGACGCTCTGTCACCCCCCTCCCCCACACCGAATGTGTAGTTTTAAATCTAACGCCCTTTTAATAATTCCTTTCCTGACAGTATCGATTAGGTCCCAACCCTAATTTCTCCAAATGGAAAAGGAAAATGATGAGAACCTGGGGTTATCGATCGAGTGGCTTGGGGAGACCTTACTTAATGAGCGAAACAATATTTTGGCAGGAGCGAGATGGGCGTTCCAACATGTTAAAACATTTAATCCCATGCTTACTGGGAGGGGATCGGTGTGAGGGTGGGGCAAAATTTTGAGTCACCTTCAAAAAAAGACATCCCACAACTCACAGATTGGCACCTTGTTCTACAAGAAACTGACATACTCAACAGTCAACCTCTTCAGGAGCATCTCAGGCCTATTTATTCAGAAGCAGCATCTGGATTCCGGCTGTAACGCAGAAAGAGTGAATAGTCGCCCTTAAATATAGCAGATACAGCTATGCTGTACTGTCATTAGCACGGTGCTTCTGTTATGGCTCTTTCAAAAAGGAGAAAACCTTTGAAGATGAGCCTGGTCTTTTTTGTTGTTTACCTTTTATGAGTCGATATTTTGGTTAATAGACATTACTTGTTTTTTTTCGCAATAAACATTTTTTTCCTGGGCCAGCTGAATCAGAGAAGAGGTTCATTCAGGAGCGGATGTTTATTCAGTTTATTCATTTCAGTTTTCACAGTACTGATATCGGCTAGATAGGTTTAGACTTCTCACGGATGAAACCTGATGTACAGTATAAGGATGATTCCATGTTCATTCCATGTTCAGGCCGAGTTCTGAATTGTTTTCAGGGGCTTCGATTTTTTTTTTTTCTAAACAGCTTCTATACACTAGCATTTCTGTCCAACTGCCTGCATAGTTTGCATAATTTTAATCCCCAAACAAAATGTTACATAAAATTAATACAAAACAAATTGCACTGGCCATGAACTGCCCATCTCTGGTCTTGCCATAGTATCTCATTGGCATTTAGGTCTGGATTTCAGGCCAGTCAAAAAATGAAATTTCTGTTCAGCTATTCTGAAAAAGACCTGGTTATGCGTTTCAGACTATTGGAAGGAAGCCTGACGTTCCATTCTGGAATTCACTGGCACAAAGCAGAGTCCGGGGTGCCTTCAATCACAGCAAGGCATGCAGTCTTGATGCCACGGAACATTATCATCTCACTTACAATTTGAGATATTTAGATGTCTAATATGAAAATGGTGTTCCATCCTAGTCAAATTCCTGTCTTTAAACTGTGTAATTAGTATGATACTTTAAGTAATTATATACAATGGTCTACAGAACACACACACCATTTAATTCATTCTTTAAAACAATCCATTCCCATGAGCTCTCCAAGTTTCTAATCTCTCAAAGCACAATTTTAATTCGGAGGGAAGTGATTAATACCAAAGGTAAAGACACCCTGATGATTCAACACACAATTAACATTGTTGAAGGGCGAGTCTCTGAAGCCTCTGGGGTTTCACGCGAAGTTGCCTTTGAGTTTTACAACAAAGAGAGCGGCGAATTACTATTCTCAATAGCCACTGACATAAAGGTCACAGGCGGATGAACAATGACAAAAGCTTTATCAGCAGCTTCAGATAGACAACAAATAAGACAGCAATCTAAGGCACTGTTCAATCTATGGCTCTCGGACATGAAATCTACCTTTTGAAATATTAAACACGTTCAGTGGGCACTTTTAACCAAAGTGACAGATGTACCGTGAAGTCAGCAGTTCAGCAGCAGTTAAGGAGTTCCTTCCGCTCACACCGAGGGCCTCAGGTACTGGTCCAGTGTGTTTTTTTTTTTTTCTTTTAAATCCACCACAAACATCAGACATTCATAGGAGACGGCGCTGCAGCAAATGGGAAAACAAAAAGAACATCCATCCATCTTCCAAAGCACTGCAGTACAGGGGCAGAGCAGCACAAGGGGAGCAGAGTAACAGGCTGGATGGGATGCCAGTCCGTCGAAAGGCCACGACGCACAATCATCAGCTCAGACACACCAATTCACCTGCTGCTTAAGGACTATTACAAGTAAAGATCCCTGAAGAAAGTAGCACAAATGTTGGGAGAACCTGCAAACGTGACACACTGTCAGGGGTAGGGTTACCATACATCCGAGTTTCACTGGACACAAATTTATGTTTTACAGGGTGGTTAGGGAAACCTCATTAATATTCATGAGTGCTATCTGATTGGCCAGTGAACATGAAAATGCATTAATATTCACGAGAGAAGTTCTAGCTGATTGGTTGGTTGGTGAATGGAAAAACTCATCAATATTCTGTCCTCTTTTTTTCGTCTCACCAAATACGGTAATCGTAGTCAGGGGTGGGTTTGAATGCACCAACCATGGATGTGAGACACCACTGTACCACCCACTGAGCCAGCCCTCCAATACACGTGTTAAAAATGCAAATTCAAGATTCAAAATTTTATATTATTAAGAAAAAAAAATTCACAAAGAAAGTCATACTCATGGACCAAAGAGAATGGCGGAGGCCTGTTGATGCTAGCTTACGCTAAGCTAATCAGTGCTGTAAAGCAGTTTTGAGGAATTTAAAAAAACTTTATTTAGATGCAAGCAATACTACAAAATGACAAACACTTCATATCCTATACAAACATACTGCTTGAGTAAGTATGTAACAGAAGGGCTGCAAACCAGAAGCCTAGCCTTTGCGGGTTGACATTTTTGTTTTGGTGGGGTTCCTTTGCTATATACATCTGAACGTCGTTGTTTGGCCACAGTGTTTTAATGACGACCAACACAGGCGACCCGTTTCAACGTTACCACTGGAGCTGACACGGCGCGCTGTGGGATCTGCAGTGCAGGGAGGAAACCAAACACAATTACTCATCTTCATCTGTAAACATCGGCAGCCGGCTCCGAAAGCCGGCCGCCTACGCGTCATCGTGACTTTCGATAAATAAATATATAAGTGCATAAATAAATAAATAAATAATGGTGGAATGTAAAATGGCCATTCTTCGTCCTAGAGTGTCACAACGAGCTACCCATTTAGACATCGCCATTTATTAACCGGCGAGTCAGCAAGCGTTGAGATTGTTTCAGTGGTGTAGTCTGCTCTGAAGTAGTGGCTATACTGTGACCATCCCCCCTCCCTCCATGCGCAGGCACACCCCAGTGCAACACCCCACAACCCCATCATTTTTATTGAAAATCCCAATTGCACAGCTGCATTTGCATGTGTATGCACTCTAGTTTCTGAAATGTGCTTGTTGGTGCTCGGGGTGAGCGGAGGGGGGGTTATGGAGGGCTGTCTGATTAGGCAATATGGAAGTTTTTTTTCATATTCGGCAACTGCACTTGCTGTCACCCAATACAGTGTTTGCGAAAATAATTAGCTTGTGAAAGTTCTGACAAAAAACATGCATATCCTTGATTCCTTGCGCATTTTTTTAGTAATAGAGAAATCCTGAGATTTTTTTAGTGGGTATATGGCATATCATTGCACATTTTAAGTGAATATACAAAAATTCTCCAGCTTTTTTCAAGGAGTTGTATGTTATTCTGCGTATCGCATAGACTACACCGCTGGATTGCGTGAATGGATTGCGGAACTGTGGCCTTTTTAGCCAGAAGACCCTGAAACCAGGGGTTACGCACACAAGGAGAGCATCTAAAGAGGACACACAGAGTGCTACTCGTGTATTTATTCATTTAACAAGAAAAACAGGCAAATTATTAAATGGCCTCGTCAACTGCCTGGCACAACAGCACCTTGACCAAACACTTTTGAAAAAACCAACAGACGAAGGTCATAATTGGACCATGACATTCGCTGACTAAATGAGCTGTAAGGATCTGATAGAAATGTTCTTACCCTGTCTGGCCGGAATCAAGGAGAAAGTGCTATTAAACGGGGTAACAACAAAGAGAGACACTCACTCTGTGGCTCACCAAAAAACATAAAGAAAAAAATTAAAAAGACTCTCCGTTTGAATCGACTTTGTGCTTTTTGCAGACAAACACCGCAAGTTGTCTTTGATAGGAGCATCATGAATATGGAAATGTGTGATAATATTAATCTGCGGCACAGAGCAGAGAACAAAGTATGAAATATCAATTATACAGAGTGAGTATGACAAACTGAATTGTAACTTCCTGCATGAGATATAACAAGCCTTAAGAGTATCCCATTTGGCATCCTATATCTCTGTCCATTCATCCCCCTATCTTCCATTACTGCTTATCCAGTACTGGGTAGTGGTGGGCATGAAGCCTGTCACAGGAAGCAGAGAGCACAAGGCAGGGGACACCCCAGGCAGGACACACACACACACACACACACACACACCATGGGCAGCGTGGAGAAACCAGTTCACCTAGCAGCATGTTTTTTGCACTACAGGAGGAACCTACATTTACATTTTACTTATTTAACAGATGCTTCTGTCCAAAGGGAGATTCTTTTTTTCTGAGAAAGCAGGGGTCAACCAGCCACTGCAGCAACTGGGGGGTAACATTACTATTTAAGGGCCCAACATTGACATCACGCTGCCAACTGCGGGCTTTCAACCCACAACCTTCTGATCATAGACACAGCATCCAAACCTGCGGAGCCACAGCTGAGCACCTAATGGGACAGGGGTGCAAACAGGTAAACCCCGGAGAAAAACCCAACACACATTCGCCTCCCTGAAGGTCAGGTACTCCAAAATATATTACACATATTATATTGTATTATATATTACAGGCACTGCACCACACGACATCACAACATGCCATGTGCTACTATGAGTATTAGAGAATATACAACAGTCACTGCTCAGGCCTCCTGTGGCGCCAGCATTAAAATAACAATGGCAGAGCTTCCAGCAGAGCGCACCTCTGCGGGAGGACGGCGGCAGACACAAAGACCGGGGAGCAGAACATGTTTGGAGGGGGAGGGGGGATTGCGTGGTTAGCGCACATTTGGTGGCAGAAGGTGTTCCGCGCCGGCGATTGACTCCTCAGAAGAGGGCTGAGATGCTGTTCATCTGGAATATTGAGAGGAGCCCAGACGTGGTCGGCAGGCAGGCAGGTGGAAGGGCCGCGGCGGGCGTGAGACCCTGCAATGTGGCCGCGCTCTCCAGGGTGGAAGTGTAATCGATATCGATGCCGGTCGCATCGCACAAAAGCTTAAAGCGGCACAGAGGGCCAACAAATCCAGCCAGTCAATCTCTTGATGGCTTGGCATCCAGTCCAGGGTGGACCCCAGCTTCGCGTCCTGAAGTGTGTGGGATAGGTTTCAGCCACTCACAACCATGATCAGGATGAACAGCTGGAAGATTGATGGAAGGTCTCTGTTCACAACTTGATATGTACAAGTTAGACTCTGGGCAGGAAATCAACAGAATGCCACGTCATAGTCCTCAAAGTTGCCCGAGAAGAGTCACATATAGAGCCCTTTATAAGATCATCATATAGTCTACATCATTTACAAATACCTATGTTTAGGTGACTGTAGGTGTTAAGAAGGTAACAGAGACACAGCAATTAAAGCTTGTTGATATGTGTTGCTGAATGCTTATAGAGGCATGATGCTTTGCATTTGCAGGTTTGGTTGTTATTATGACCTTTGATTTGAAATGCTTATCTAAAAAGTGAGCCTTACACTTCCTTTCAATAAAGCATAACTGCCTTTTGGAAGCCAGCTGTCATTCCTCCTTTGTTCAGCCTCTGTTTAATTTGTATGGCCTCGATTTAATGACGTCCCCACTCTCAGGCTCGCAAACCGGGCCGGTTTTGTAAGTGAGAGTTTGAAAGGGTGGGGGGGGGGGGGGCGCAGATTTCTCCCTGTGGCAAATAAGATTGCCTTTCCATTAGCCTTGCAGACACTTCATTTCATGACTTCTTACCTCAAATGTGATTTGCAATCGATCACTGTGTGACCACACGCGGAAGCCTTCAGATGGCTCCTCTCGGCACAGATGCCTTCCGAGGCCGTTCATTTTCACATGCAAATGGAGGCTTTCAGAGGTTAACTCGACACTCCGGTACGGCCGCGCCGGGATCAAAGGCATGAAAAACCGATGCAGAGATCCGACCGAGACAAATTAACTTGGGAACCCCCAACGTCACACATACATCGCTCTTCGGGTCCCTATAAACTTATTTTCGAGTTCTCGGGGCACATTTTCTATCTATTGTCGACAAGAGTCCCTGACGTGGTTTTCTGCCCAACACTCGGCAGGCCCAGCTCTGGGAGGACTCATCTTTCATCCATCCATCCACTTATCCTAGTCAGGGCTGAAGGGGACTTATCTTCTCAAATGTGGAAGCATCCTGTGTGTTTATCTTTTACCCATGAAAATGTTGTGGTATAAATCCTAATCTCGGGAAAACAAAGACTGAGTAACGTCACACGGCCGGAGAGCTGAGAAGCTGATGTGGTTCCGGCTTTGACCTTACAGCTGCACAGTTACCATGCGTTGGGTTTCACTGTGGTACCTTTTACATGAGGCAGCATACCTGAATTCTTTCCTCTCCTGTAGCTGTCATAGTGAGTCTGGAGGCTCTCCTACGAAACACAGGGGACATGCTGGATGGAACGCCCGTCAATCACAGGCCACACATTCACACACAATTCAGACACATTGATTAATCTAACTATGCCTTTTTGGATTGTGGGAGGAAAGCTTTTCAGACAGATGGAGAATGTTCTACGCACAGGGAGCGAAGGGCGTGAATTCCAGGGACGCCACAACCCTGGGGGTGCGAAGACACAGTCTGACACCGTGAGCCGTCATGCCCCCCCACTAAAATGACTGTCACTAGTCAAATACCCCAAAACAGATTTGTTGGAGGAAAAAAAAAAATCATTGGCTTTAAATTTATAGGCAATAAATTTATTATAATAAGAACCGTATAAAATAGGGTAATTTTACAAAGCAAACTCAAGCTAAGCAATACGCTCCAGACTGAAGGTAACATTATCACACAATGTCATTACTCACTACTGTCGTAATAGTTTTCTAAGATGCTAGTAAATCAAACGTGGTGCAGTGAGATACAATGCCGCTGGAAATAAATAACCGAAGACAGTAGGAGATGTGGATCCGACGTGCCCATCTAGAAAGAAGTGAACAGCACTTAAAAGCATTAGCGGTCGTGACTAGAGAAAGCCGGCAAGACACGAAGGCTGAAATAGCTAAAAACAGATAAGAAAAACACAGGGGGATAATTAACTCCCAGAGAGCAGATAAAACAGCTACACATAACCAAACGGCTCGTCTCATAGACATGGCGCCTAAGCGGGGGCAGGCCGCGTTTGCCGCTTCGCAGTCCAGCATCGGCGATAAAGAACAAGAGCGAGGCGGCCCAGTCAGCCCCTGCAGGCCTGCCCTCTCCAGTCTGCGGCAGACCTCATCACGTCAGACGGGCTTGTCAGGGTAGATTTTTGAATTTGGGGTCTGGCGGCGTAATGCTTGCCTAGATTATCCCATCAAGACGTAGGGTATCCATGATGAAAATGTAGACATCTGTTCCACAAAATAGCATCAAACAGCACTATCATCAGTCCCACCATCCTGCCCCCCCCCCCCCCACGAACATGCTCGCCTCCCCCTGCACCCCTCATCCGCCCCGACACCCACAGCTCTAACTATTTCCACACTAACGAAGCCAGGTGCTAGCCTGCTCTGACTGTCGGTAAGCTCAGATGTGTCATATCAGTGGTGCCTCTGACACGCAAATAACAAGCCCTTTAGGCTTAATAATGACTTCATTAGATATGAATGGGAACATCGGCATTAGTTTGACAGAAAGCGATGAGGTGACTTATAGCTACATCTCTAAACATATAACTAAAAAAAGTACAAAAATGGTTAAAGGTTACAGAAGCGATGCTCGCACTGAAAAACACAAATGCACTGCGGATTTATCTGCACTTATTATACAATGTCCTGCCGCTTAGCTAGCAGTAACTGCTAATGTCTTAATGTTACGATAAAGTTAGCGATCTTTAGCTTCTCTCCGCGGGAATATTCCACGGAGTGATCCTCATAAACAAGGTGGCCCTTCTGTAACCCGTCGCACACCACAGTGTAACAACACACGCATGGTGCCAGGTCTCTGTAACATCATTGCCAGCTACCTCCTCAGTTAAAGGAGTGTGTAACATCTCTATCTGGGCCTTGGGTCTCTATCGACCCGTCTAAATGGGCCTGTCACGCAAGGTGCATGTGAGGCTTGCTAAAAAAAAAAGAACACTGTTTATTTACATGTAAAACAGGTAGAAAAACTCATTGGACTGCAGCGGCAGATTGGCAAAACAAAAAAAAGTGCCATTAGCTTAATTGCTTCAGTATGGCATTTCCACGTTTAGGGAGCAGGATGCTCTCTGCAATTGTTTATGTTAATTGACTTCGGAAGACGGAAAGGTAGTGGCTGGCTGCCACGTTTGTGTTAATGGAAATGGGATAAATTTGAAATTAGGCCAGGCCACACAAAAGCAGAATCTCAGCAGTTCTTAATTGTGTCCCATGACGTCCTCGCTGCTTAAGGCCTCGTTAAATGTATCATGGGTTAAGTAATCACGCCTGAATTTGAAGTTTCGGGTTTAATTTCGCAGGGGGAACTGTGCGTAGCGAATGAATTTGGAACAGTAAGTTTCATCTCTAAAATTCTGAACATTCTTTGGCACACAAAGCGGGGGAAAAATCTTTTGGTCAGTACAATATCGGAAGTTTAGTTTCCATAATCCTATAGCCAGGCAGTGCAGCGGTACAATAGCATTGTGATACTCTACCCAGAGGGCTGTGGGTTTGATTGCTATATTCCTGTCAGAATCCTCCTGCAGTGCAAAGACAAGCACTTAGGTGAATCGAGGTCTGGAAGTTTCACATTTATCTACTTAGCCGACACTTTTATCCAAAGTGACATATAATTGAAAAAGCAGGATCAGCTGGTCCCTAATGCGGTTAAGGGCCTCGATCAGGGGTCCAACAAAGAAATGTTCAGCGAAATTCTGATCACAGGTGAAACCTTCAAACCTTCAAGCCACTCCCCACGACTGTGTTGATTCTATGACTGACTGGCATTACATCTAGGGGACCCTTGGGGGGGGGGGGGTGAGAATGAATGGCCATAATTAACAGTAAAGAACTAACTCATTTCTGAACTCTGAATTATATTCTATATTACTCCAAGGGACTGTTATCATAGTTTTGGTTATTTTGTTTTTATTTTACATTCTCATTTGAAATCTAGCTTAATTTTAGTTTTGTTGTGGATTTATTTATTTTTAAAGACATAAATATATTTTGATTTTTATATATTTAAGTCCTTTTCAGTGTTGTGTTCGAGTTCACCTAAGTCAAGCCTGAGTCAAGACTGTATCTTTAACAGATAAAGTCAAGATCAAGTCCAACAGGAGGGCGAGTCCGAGTCCAGAAAAGCAATTTCATTCTAGCAATTTCAAAAACTATAAATTGAAGACAAAACAAATACCTCAACTTTTACATTTATTTTAAATATTTATAAATATTTAAAAATTAGTAATATCTATTTTCAACAAAACCTAAATGATTTGTCAAACACAAAGAAACCAGAAACACACCTCCACTGCTCCCTGAAGTTAATTTCATTGTAACATGACTAGAACCAAAGAATATGCATAAAGCAATACAATAATGTCTGGCTACGGTAGGTACAAATACTCTGAGATGATACAAAAAATGCTACAAAATGTCACAAAAGAAATCCATCATTGTAATTAATATTTAGGATAACTTCCAGAGTACATGTTAAAAAAAAAAAAAATATATATATATATATGTATAAGTAAATTTTATAATAATAATAATAATAATAATAATATAATAATTATTTCTTCAGTGTGCTGGCTCCATGTGACATGGGCATCACCTTAAGCAGCTTTGCGGTGGATGCCTACTGAAGGCGGATACATAGACCGAAGGCAACGGGGGATATCCTCGACGTCTATGTTTTGTTGTCACTTGTTATTCCACGCCCCTCTCAACTCATGCCACACCCCTCTCAGATCATGCCACACCCCTCTCGGCTCATACCACGCACCTCTCGGCTCATGTCACACCCCTCTCATCTTATACCAAGTCCCTCTCAACTCATGCCACGCCCCTCTCGGCTCATACCACGCCCCTTTCGGCTCATACCAAGTCCCTCTCAACTCATGCCACGCCCCTCTCAACTCATGCCACGCCCCTCTCGGCTCATACCACGCCCCTTTCGGCTCAAACCAAGTTCCTCTCAACTCATGCCACACCCCTCTCAGCTCATGCCACACCCCTCTCAGCTCATACCACGCCCCTCTCAACTCATGCCACGCCCCTCTCGGCTCATACCATGCCCCTCTCAACTCATGCCACGCCCCTCTCGGCTCATACCACGTCCCTCTCGTATCATGCCACGCCCCTCTCAACTCCTGCCACGCCCCTCTCAACTCCTGCCACGCCCCTCTCAACTCCTGCCACGCCCCTCTCAACTCATACCACGCCCCTCTCAACTCCTGCCACGCCCCTCTCAACTCATGCCACGCCCCTCTCAGCTCATGCCATGCCCCTACACCAAATCAAGGTCAAATGTCTGAAACCGAAAAATAAGATTTGAAACTGAAAAAAGATATGAATCTGAAAACAAAAACTGCAACTATACATACATATATATACATATGGAAGCAAAAGAATAAAATAAAACATTTATTTAAAAAAAAATCCAGAATCGAATGAAAATAATATTTAAACTGAAAAAAGCTTTCATACACTTACTTTTTAATTGAATACTTTTTATAGTTCAACATCAAAATTTGAACTTTCAGTTTCAGTTCTTTTTTTCAAATGAACAAAACTTTTGACCCTGATTTAGATACATAAACGTTTTTGGTCAGAAGGTGGTGTGTGACTCAGCAGGTTAAGACTCCTGTATTTTAAATATTGTTTGTTTGATTCTGCTCCCAGCAGATCAATCACAGCAGCATTAAGCACTTTGAGGGAGAGACTGGAGACAATTGTCGAGCGGATTCCTAATATAATTCTACAAAAGAAGCCAGATCAAAAACGTGAATTACGCGCAAATACAGTAACTCCCTGTCACATTTAAAAACTCTATTTTCTTGCCATTTAAGTCCATTCAATGACTAACCTAAGTAACGTGGTATTTTGAGTATATTTATTTACAATGTTCGAAAAACACTGAAGCTAATGCAAGAAATCCAGACCTATACTATGAACTCGGCAAGATTTTTACTGTTCAAATCTAGTCAACACTGAGTAAAAATTCACCCAAGTGTGTGACAAAGAGTCCTTGCATATGTGGACTTAAGACAGCGCACATCATGCACTAACACTAACTTCTCAAAGCGTGAAAAACATGTAAAAATAACTCATTTCCTTAGCTAAATGGTTTAGATGTTTGTTTTGATGTTTGTTTTTATTTTATTTCAGTTAGAATGGGAAGCAAAATTTATAATTTGGTTTACAGTTTTTATTTTCATATCTATATTATGAAAATGTTTTCTTTTAGTTTAAGTGAACAATAATAACCCTGAGCTAAGGATCAAAAGTCATAAGTAAACTTTATATCGACATAAGGGTTGGTAAAAAAAAGAGTCAAATCCTTGAGAACACAGTGTTAAAGGTCATCGTGGGTCACCACTAAGCGACAGTCTGACTCATCGGCGTGTCAAAAATAATCTGCCTGGTGAGATCTAGGAAGAGGGGTCATTGTCGTCGATTAACGCGCGAGTCAGATGATTCATTTCTCTCCGGGTGCGGTTCTCTATCCCATGTGGCACTCGACTCTCACGGAAATCAATCTTCATGAACCCCACATTGTCACCTTCACTGTATTTCATTTTGTCCCTGGAACTACTGGAAAATATGATGATTTAACTCTTGAACAATCTTCTGAGGGCTCTGTAACGGTGAGATGGACCAATCTGAGCCAATCACACTCCCGCATTCATCAGGTATCTCCTAGTAATTTGTTCCATTATGAAAATGGCCTGTCAAAAAAAACAAAAACGTGCCACTGTTTACCTGTGACCCCTGTCCTCTACAGTCAGTATCCTTCAAGAGGAGGCACTGGAGTTCATTAACAATGGGACGGAAAAGACCCCGGGATTCTGAAGGTATGTAAAAATCCCAAGATGTGTTTAGTCTGGCAATGACAGGGACCTCCCTAAGGTGCTGTTGCTCAATTCTTTTGTGTAGGCTAAGCTTCTTTGGGTCAGCCAACTGGTTCCAAGTGAAAGGCATCCTGATTGGAGGCGACGCTCTGAACCATGTCATTGATTTTACAGTTGAACAAATATACATTGGGACATAATCATTTCTTGCTGAGCATCGAGGATTCGCTTTACTCTGGCATTTCTGTGACTGGTGCATTGATGCCAGCGCACATACATACACACAGAGAATTTCTGACCCTTTTCATACAGCTCTGTTGCTCCAGATACCTTTTTTTTTTTGCAGTGAACAGTTTTGCTCAAGGCGTGAACAGTAACCTTTGGAAAAAGTCAGGAAAGGCATATCAGAGACATGTGTGATACAACGGGTTAGAGGAGGACATCTCAGAAGCACTTCACAGTCCGGCTGGTGGCAGTGCTGAAGAACCTTAACAAAACAGATACCTTTAAATCCCATGTGTCCATTCAACAATGGATAACACAGAGATTTAAGGCATACCCTCCAGACCAATAAACTGTATCCAAATCTGTACGTCTGGTCTGTAGGGTTGAGTAGGGTGACCAGTTAATCCATGTCAGGGGGGAAATTATGAGCTACTTCAGGTTTTACTAATTACTTTAAAACTCCTGTGCTTGGCTAAATATTTCAGTTCTTCTTCTGCTTTGACTGGTTTGTTTCCTTGATTGATAGACTCATCCAGCTGTTTCACATTAACACGCATAGTGACACATGCATCATTATAGGAGACTGACCAATCAGCACATGGCGAGAGCTCAGCGCTTAAGTGAAATCCAGGTACTTATAATTGAGATGGTAGTTTACAAACCTTGTCCCAGCTCATAGTGTCCCCGCTGACATGGATTAGCTGGTCACTGTAGGGTTGAGATGTTATTATGGGTTACAGATGGCACTCAGGCAGCTGGCTAAAAAGCTGTTTCCCTGGCTTCCTTAAGTGACTAAGGGCAAACATAAAATACCCATATACTGGACAGTCCTACCCACAATGGCACGTTTTCTGCCCAGTGGTTCCTGAGTCTTTTGAACAGAACAACACAGAACTCAGGTGACTGACAGGAATTGGGGCTGCTGATTGGGTGTTGGCTCTGGGAAACGGGACTAAAATACATTAACTACTTAAATTTGACTCCAACTAACCAAAACCACAAAACTCGGAAACAGGATGCCATCAAATTAGACCACAAACTCAAATGAGACAGACCCAGAAACAAAACTCCAGCAGACAGAAGCAGCCCCGCAAACACAGAAACGGGACCGTGAGCCAAGCTCCGAACCTTGTGTTCAAAGTGTGACGAAACTCAGCCCCAAGCAAAGCTTGCTGCTCAGGCTAAATAGCAGTTATGGCCCAGTACTCCCAGTTCCCAAGGTCAAACAGAGCATATGCAACCCAGTAATCACCAAAATTGTAGCGCAGGCATAGAAATCTCTAAGGAACAGGCAAATAATCTTTTTTCATAAAACACACTGAATATCATTTTCTGCTCAGCTGTGAAGATATACTTTGTATATATTCACATACAGTATAGAGGTATATACACCGTATGTGTGGCTGCAGAAAGGTCAAAAACTTCATAGTTATTGAGATGGTCAAAATTTCAATTTCAGAACACACACAAACACACAAACACACATACATACACACATGGGCGACATTTGACTCTTGAGTCAGGGGGGGCAAGAAAAACATTTTAACGAGTAGGCATCAAAACAACATCCTACCATAGTGAAGGGCTAAACGTCGTCCACCAGGCGCGGCATCAAAGCGATTAACGGTCTTATCCAAATCTACGTGAATGGTCCGTTCAATGTTAAGTACTGCAATGTCCGAGAGTCTTTCCTGGCACATCGTGTTTCTCATATAAGTTTTCAGTCGGCGCAAGCAAGAAAAATTTCTTTCGCACGATGCGCTGTTCATCGGCACAGTTAAGAAGAGCTTAAAGAGATTGCCAACGTTGACAAGACTGTGGACTAGCTTTGACTCTTTGAACAGTGACAATCGTTCATCAAAACTCGCTTGTCCTGTTGACATAGCGTTGAAAAGTGAAAGTTCTGCACTCGCCATTTTGGCACTTAGCCATTTTGCCCGATCGATTGTCTAGTTTTCTCTAATTTTCATACCAACAACAAACTAACTTAAAAAATAAAGACGCAACCTATTGCTTAATTTGCTGTGTCGCCCCCTATCAACACGGAGACCTACAACACATAAAATACATATTCTGAAACAGTATTTTAACAGTGAATTCTAAAATTCCATGATCGGGATATAGGGGGGGCACATGCCCCCCCTTGCCCCCCCCTAATGTCGCCCATGCATACACACACACACACACACATATATATATATATATATATACTGTATATACTGTATATATAGCATCTTTGCAACAAAAATGTGGGGACGTTCATAACCACAGTCTCCTTTATTAGCTAAACTGAGTTCTGATATCATTAACTCCACTGCTGTTTTGAACTAATTAACGTAATTATGCCAACGTATGTGTGACTGTTTCAGAACTGTGTATGCTTCATTCATTTCTTGTATTTTAAAAATATTTTTTTTAGCAATCAAATGATTAATTAAAAAATGTCATCGACAGACAGCAGCCCTGGCTAGTGCCTCCCAGAACAGACTCCAGACAACCGCAACAATAATTATTAAACTAAAAGGAACTGACAGAATTACATAATATGACACGTGACGGTATATTAAGGAGGTGGCATCGATGTTGTTTATTGGTACCAAAAAAAAGGTATTACAGTGGTACCTCAGTTCTCGAACTCATTAGAACTCGAATTTCTTAAAAGTCAAACCAACCAGTTCGAAAAAAAATTACCTGAAGCTCGATCTGAATCTCAGAAGTCAAACCGTGAACGCCGACCTAAGATAACTTGTATGCGTGGGGAAATGAGTCACATGGCATGTCTCTCAGCAGAAACAAAGGGTAAAGCTTCAGTCTCAGCCTCGCATTGGCTGTGACAGCACCATGCATGTTTACACTAACTGAATACATATATTTAGACAGTAAAAATACATTTAGACAATGATAGACAGTTACATTATTATTATTATATAATAAAATACATTTAAAAATAAAGATTTCTTATTCATTATTCTAATATTAATAATAAACCATTAATAAGTTTAATTATAATATCCAAGTGGGGACAGAACGGAGAAAAAGGCGCAGACGTCAGGGTATCGGGGAATACGGGGTTTAATTACAGGTAAGGCAGGCAAAACGCAGACGGACAATACAATGACCGGACTGGGGAAACAAACTGAAACGCGGATGAAATACAGAGGACTGATGACAACAACCAGAAACAGCTGATCACACGGGGATTCCACACGGGGTTAACGAGGGGGCGTGGCACACGGAAAAAGCGGATAATCGGGGCAGGACACATTGTTTGGATACATTTATTTTCTTACTTTACAAATTACTGTTTTGATAAATGTGCTTAGATGCGTTTAGTACAGTATATGCTCTTCTTGTTTTATCTGCTAAAAAAAACATATTTAGGTGTAATTTTTTGGGGCCGGGAACCAATTAATTGGTTTTCCATTATTTCTTATTGGGAAAATTCGATCACAACTTGAACTTTTTAGGATTCGATCCGGAGTTCTGAACGGATTAAATTCGAGTTCTGAGGTACCACTGTACTTTTGTTTCTGGCTAGTGCGTTACATTTACTTTACAGACCTGTAATTGTGAATATGACATCACAATGACCTACGGAAATTAAAATGTTTGGCTTAGCTTCCTTAGGCAAGTAACTCTGTGTATGGATGGAGAGGTTACATTACAACAGGTGCCATAAGTGACATTACTGGCAGCTAAGGTGCATTATTTACCTCAAACCCAAATGTGTTTTACACATTCTGTCAGTTTCACAAATCTACATATTGCACAATTTTTTAAATAATATAATAAAAGTATTTTTTCCAGTTCCTGGACAGAAAGTTACATCCAGGAAAAATTAAACATATCGATTATGTATTATAATCAAGTTTATGTCACAAGTTTATACCAAGTTAAAATGTTAATCAGTTTGTTCAATCAGGTGAGTTCAACATTCACCAAAGACAATTTATCAATAGAGTGAGGGACAATTTAAAAATTGTGCTTTGCATTTGGCATTTTTGTCACACACTGACAATTGCAATGCAAAATTTTAAAACTGGGCCATTTCAAAGATTTTTTTTAACCAGTGCTAATCTCTATCATCAGGAGATACAGATCAGGGGAATTTGCTTTGTTTTTCAAAAGGTACGGCTGTACAAAGTAGAAAATCTGGCCATTCTGGATGCAAATTTTGTTGTACCTTTTTCCCCGTTTGTTTAATATTTTGTGTGCGCTGTAGGGCAGAGGGATTATATGAATTTGTCAGGGAAATGAGAAAAAATGCATTTCTCCTACTTGCAATGAATTAAAGTATTAAGGTTGTGGCTTTTTACTGATTTAGGGAGCATTTTTAAGTTAATACACACATATTTAGGAATCTACGTTTTTTGAATATATGTATATGACTGGTAATACAATGCATTTAAATTACATATTGAATGAATCTAGGTGACCAATAGGAATAATAAGCAAAGGAACACACTGCTCATTTTGGACCTGCGGATATCTTATCTGTATTAAAAACCTGGCAGCTTATCAAAAATGAGCACAGCGGTTATCAAAAATGCTGACCGTGCAATTTTCACGAAATATATTACATATATAAAATAAATAAATATGTCTCGCTCCAGGAATTCAACACAGAAAGCAAGTCTGGGTCATTCATATTCCAAAAGAAACTGATGTGTTTGTCAAATTAGATCTAAAAGATCTTAAAATAAAATGAAATTTCATTACCATGTAACAATTAAGTTTAAATAGCAGGGCACAATCTTAGAAACTTTGTTAAAAATGTATTACACACACACACACTCCCAGGTTTATAATTATCTTTGTGGGGACTCTCCATTCATTTCTACGGGGAAATCTCTAATCCCAAGATGACGACCTTATCCCCTACCCAGCCCAAACCCTAACCATAACTAAACAAAATACGAGACTTTTGTTTTTTTTAGTTTTTGATTGCATTCACAGATCTGGTCCGCACAACGTCAAGATAACAGGTTTTTATTACATTGCGGGGACCAAATGTAATATAAGCATAATCAACACACACACGTGTGTGTACTGCTTTGGAAAAAACACTGTCAGGACAGCTCGCCAAGATCAAGTAGCACGTATTGGGCGCATCTACATGACGTTGTTTTAAAAGCCGACTGCAGGACTTGTTACACAGTTAATAGCTGCATCTCAATAAGTGGTTCTGCGTCTCTACTGAACTGCCGATACATCGATCATTAGGCACCGAGTTATTTGTATTTTATTTCTATGCTAAAGCAGTCGTAATATGGTTTAACACTTCAGGATTTCTGAAAACAGAAGCAGACTCGGCGCACTACCCGGATGTTTACCGGGACCGCTGGCATATAGATATAAATAAACGGCGTACTAAATTTGGATGCGAGAGCAAATATCAGACAGTTTGTTATCGTGGACGGCGCTGACAGGGCACGGGCGGTCCAGCAATCGAAGGAGAGTGGTTTTAAGGGGAGATAATGCAGGAGACGCGGCGCTCCTGCGCGCTAATCCGCAAATTACGTTAGCAGGAATGGCAAATCATTACAGCGGAATGTAAATTAGCGAGCTCATCAGCGGGGCTTGGCAGACGTGCGGCCCGTGAGCTCCAGCGGCTCTCGGGCCCGGGCTCTGTCGCTAATGATAAACACCATTAGCCGGCGAGCACGACACTAATGCGCCTATCTGGGCAGCGCAGCCTGGTGCCGGGATGGAGAAAAATAACCGGGATGGCTGATCAGTGCCGTCAAAAGCCGGGAGCCAAAGGGTGGCTATAGCAGTAACAACCTGTCTCCCAAAAAAAATCATGTTATGTCATTGCTTGCCCCTTGGTGATATACACGTCCTTCCTTTGCAGTATATATCACGATTTGATTTATAGACATGCACAGAACACAAAAAGCTGAATATTATCTTCTTAGTCTTTTAAATCAGGATACCATGGCACTTCTGCTAGAAGGCAGCTGTGCTTGAACCCCACTTTTTCATTGAAAACACCAGCTCCTCCACATCTCCAACACCCCCGAACTCCCAAAGCCCCAAACCAGAAAGTACAAGGTCACACATCAGTGGGAAACTTGCTAATACTGAAAGAAAAGCAACTATTACTCTGCATAAGCAGCTACTGGTTTTATTGCTACTGTTTGATATCTCTGGCTCAGGGCTTTCAGAAAGCAAGCCAGAGAGCTTGACTTTACGCCCATGGAAATGCCTAAGCAGACATTTCTCTGTCTCTCAGTCCCATCGCAGATGTCCAGCCTGAAGCTCCACGCTATGCTTTATGGTCTTCTAACAGAAGGATGGAGAGCTTCCATGCTTAGCTGCTGTGTTGTGTGTACACATTTCTCAGCTAGAGAAAATGCACATTTTATCAATAACAGCATAAACATCTGCATCAACAAAAGCTCTGGGCAATGAACACAGCCAGGATTTGGGGTTCGAATATCACCCCCACTCTGTGTGTACGGAGTTACTGTGTTTCTTGGGTTCCTTCCTGCAGTCTGAAAATATACACTTAAGTGATACCTCTACACACACTCCACACATACAGGGCTGGGGTTAGATGGGAGTCCAACCTGCAACACTTGAGGTGTGAGGCCACAGTGCTGCCTACTGAGTCACCATGCTGCTATTATTACTGTTTTCTGATTATATGTATTTTCTCTACCATTGTTCTGGAGCAGTACAGGGTTGCGTCCATACAGCTAAGGAAGGACCCTTGAGGCAGGTGAAAGTAGTTTAAATCCTAGTCAAATTAAAATCCTAGTTAGCTTCAATTTATCTGCAATGCAGCAGGAAAGTAGTTGATAGCTATAAAAAAAAACACACGAAGACGAATACTCGTACAGCAAGCAAGTAATGTTGCTTTAGTTACGTTAATATCACAACCGCAAAAACCATTGCCGCTTTCAAATGGGAAACCGTAGCCAAAAGAGCCGCGTGGATCCTGTTAGCGGAGGCTTCTTGACGGAAATTTAGTAAACGGGGAAATCGGTATTACGCCACCACTAACCTTTCACCCGGTAAGCAGTGCAGTGACCCGTGCCGATCTATGTTTCACTGAGCGGTAATCACACGTGCTTAAGCGAGCCACGCGGTGGGATTTTGGCGGGGGGAGGCGGTGGCACCTACTGTAGAGGCACTTGCTTGCAAACGCGCGCGGTAATGAAATTACGTTTGGGTATTTATTAGCTCAGTGGTCGCCTTTACCCAGAGCTCGTTACAGTTGTACCCACTTGATATTTACCAACACAGATCGGGATTGTTCCTCTGTGGCACACCAGCAGCTGTACCATCCCTCCACCCCACCCCCACAACAAGCTCACTCGGTCGAGTTTCCAGTCTACTTTCTTAGTCACTGCTTCACCCGCAATGCCTGCCTCTCCCAGCAGGCTAAACTCCACGCCGGCCCCGTGGATCGCGCCCGTTTCCCAGTGACTCTCGGCACGAAGCCGAGTCTTTTCGCCATTGCGAGTCCTGTCAGATGCCTTCAGCAGTCCCCGTCGTGTACTTCTGAGGGAGAGCCAGTCGCAGGTAAACAATTTGCCTGGAAATTTAATCCCCTTTTAGACAGTTGCCCGGCAGAAGAACGGGGAGAGGAATGTAGGCCTTACTGTCAGGCTTACCACTTATCAAAGTGGCACAGCTGCGGCGGCTTGTAATTGAGTATGAGGGTCACATAGCGCTTCTCGCTACTTTCGCGGTGACTGAGCCGAGCTTTGTTCTGCCTGGCCGGCTAACGTTATGCAGCTGATATATACCCCCGGCACAGGAGCAGACGCCAAACACCAGCACCGGCTGCAGGTTTAACACTCGAAACGGGGACAGGGCCCGAGTCGATTGGCAGCCAGATAAAAGGAGCTTTAAAGAAGGTGCTGGAAAAGGCCTGCAGCTCGGCGAGGAAAGCGTACAGTTGGTGTTTAGCGTTTTGCACACAGCACACCTGACTCACTAACAGCGGACACGGGAGGGATGCAGAGCAGGGCATCCGTACATGAGCGTCCTTTCAGTCCCCTGACCGGAATCCAAAATTTGACAAGACTAAGAACAGGACACACAAACACATGTGAGCCCCCGATGGCAAACGTCACATGCTGCAATAAGGGGGATAGGTGACAGGTGCCATTGCACGGACATGCCACACCGTCTGGCTGAGGGAGTCTCGGAAAGTGCTTAAAAGATGAACACCCAACATGTTTCCAGCTAGCACAGCAAATAGTACGACAAAACCTAAACATACAGAATCTATACAGTACAGGCAGTCAACAGGTTAAGAAATGTTCCTTAAGTCTGTCTTTAAGTCGAATTTGTAGGTAAGTCGGAAAATTTATAATACTGTACTTAACAATAATAATAATACAGTAATAACATACGTAACTACATATCATACTGTACTGTACTTTGAGCCAATGAACTGCTGAAGCTGCACAACGTTTTCACGGGCCTCACAAAGTAGTTCGTTTGTGAGTACAAGTTGTCTGTAAGTCTGTAAGGGACTGCCTGTATATATACGTTACAGCTGATTGCCATTGAATTATTCAACAAACACACGGCAAAAACTTTTGCCTGCTACTGGCAAACTCTGCCGTGCCTTAGGAGGATGCCCAGTCATTAACGAAAATGTGAGACACCTGGTTGCCCAGGTGTCACAGTTTAATTGCATCCGTAATGCTTCAAAAAGCATAGCTGCCATTAGGTTTAAATAATTACCTCTGATTATTTTTAATGATGGAAAATGCAGGAAGCAGATCAAAGGAGTGGTAACGGACCCTCAGATTCCTGTCAAGTATTTAAAGGATAGTCGTGTGTGTCCTAGCCTATCGCTCCAAGAATAGCAATTACAGGCAATAAAGTGGTACTTCGCAGACCGTTCTTGGTGGCACGGCTAAAATCTTAACCCCCAAGACCAGTTCCAATTAGGTCCAGTGTAGGACTCGCAGTTCATCACTGCGGAGTAATAAAGATTTTTCACTGAGACGAACGGGAAGTTTGTCGGTGTCTGGCGACACGCGGCAGAACATTGAAATATCCGTAGGTGTGCCTGGGGGCCTCAAGATTCAATCTCCTTCACATGGAAAGGTATTTAGAGGTGTTAAATATAATGAGAATTAAAGTGAGAGCACAGTCACCTACGTGAAGCTACTGGAAGAGATGCATTATGGGTAGGTGGATTTATAGGAAGTGAGAACAAAATAAAGACAGGTGTCATTCGGGAGGGGAGTTTCTTCCCATACAGCTTCTACATGAGCAGTGTGAAAATCTCACAAAGCATCAGTGGCTTCTTTATCAATACATATAACTCCCTGGCAACCTTTCTCCGCAAAGCCTGCATGTTAATACCCAAGCACAAGGATCCCTGTGGTTCCCTCCATGAGGGCTGTTTTTAGCACGTAAGCAGCTGTATAAATGGCAAGGCTGCAGTTAAATGAGTAAAACTGTAACTCACTTAGACAACCGCATCTGTTGGCCAGAATAATTGATGGCTTCTCTCCTATAATGCAAAGTTATGAACAAGCTCTGTTTTGTACTTTGTTTAGATTAAAAAAACAAAAACTGAATGAACTGCAGACTGATATATGGGGTCAAAAATGGTTTTTGACAATGCGCATTCTAAACTAGGAGATACAAAGGCAGACAGAACAGCACAGAGAGTGAATTATGTGCTTATCAACATGTTGCAATGGAGTTAATTTACATTAATATTTCACTTGTTAAGCAAGGGCTACGTTTATTGAGTGAAGGACGTGTGAGACCGTGGTGTCCAAGACAACCCTAGCCTGGGTCCACCTATAGAAGATTCTGGAGGATGTATAATTCTCACTTCTGATCTATGCAGAGGTGAATCGTTTCGGTTCAGATATTGAAAATTCAGACCAAGATTTTGTTTCAACCAAACACCTGAGTACTATGTGATTGAGACTCTTTATAATCAACTGGCTGGTTGAAACAAAATCTTGGTCTGGATTTTTCTTTTCTGGACCTGAACTATCCACCTCTGGATCTATGCTGTGCATTTGTAAAGGATACCATTTAGAGCAATAGTCCAAACCGGCTCTTTTACAGTCAATGATTATTCCAACTCGTAACTATAGGAAAGAGTTTTGCTGCTGTACCCTGTAGTAAATTACTTGACCTTCTGTAACTCATAGTGGAGCCGAAATATATCAAAATTGCCATGGATAAAAGCATCAGCTAAGCAACATAACAACTTTCCCCTTCTCAATTAGCGGCCCTCAAGAGGATGCTCAAGCCGAAGTCTCCGATCTCTTTCTTAGTTCATGTGTCAGTTGGGGAAATGCCTAAATAAAAACATGTTTACAGAGTCTTTTTGAACCATTTAATTAAACAAATATATATACAGGCAATTCTCCACTTACGTACTGTAAAACTGAGTAGAGTAATTCCAGTCTTACATAAAAAATGTCCAGGATACATAGAGTTTACAGAATTGCTTATGCAAAATGACAACATAGAACTGTAAATAAAATTTCACTTTATCTTTTCATTTATTTTATTCTCTGAGCAGGGTTTTTGTGACTGGACTGCCACCAGAGACACTTTCTTGTTAAGCTGTAAGATCCATTAGGTGCTGATAGAGTTATTGTGCTCACAAGACCAGGTGTCTTCTACAGTCTCCCCATCCTTCCTTTGCTGGCACACAACACTACTGGGCAGTTGGTCTTAAAATGAAATCAGGTGTACATCTTCATCCATATACTGTCTCTGTAAAGTAGTAATACAAGCTAAAATACATTTTGACATCACATGTGCTATCACCCATACAGGGTGTCCGCAAAAAGAAAAACGATTCATCAAATACTTTTTGAGTTTTCTCAAACTTATCAGAGGCATTTTATGGTGGACAAACTGCAACTGGCCAAATTTTAAGACAAATCACTCCAAAACTGAAGCTCCCTGGTGAATGCAGATGACATTTAACCTTGTGAATGTGAAAAGTCAAAGGGTGACTGCGCAAGATGCTTGACCAGGTGAACAGGATAAGTCGTTATCCTGTTTAATCTATTTGATCATTGATGGATCTTATTTCCACTTCACAAAAACATATGAATAGAAATGTACACCAGAAAATCTACACCTGAGACAAATCCCCACCAATATTTAAGCAGCAGTACCCTGGTGGTGGTAAAGAATGGAAAGGGAGGCTGCAGAAGCTAGCTTGTGAACACAGGAAATCTTTTTTAAACTTCCTAGGAACACTGAAAAGGTCAGTGGTTCTCAAACTGTGGGGCACAAAATAATTTTTTCAATATTATATAATAAAGTTTATAATTATTTCATCATCAGCCCCTCCGCTCAGCAGATTTTAGCGGTAGCAACCTGCCAGCTAGTGGGCAAAATTTATCATGGGGGAATTTTATCGTGTCTCTTAGCTCTAGACCTAGTCAGCGGTGGCACATGAAAGAACAGGTGCAGATCTGGTGAACCTGATTGCACTGAGACATGTCATACAACGTTGGACTTTTAATAAAGATATTTTTGGAGAGGTGGGGAGAGTGTGGGGCAGGCTTGGGCAGTATTACTGTAATATTTTCAGTATACTTAATTTATATTGTAAATATACACTCATTCCAAATGTGCTAATGTAGCTGCAACATGTTCCAAAAAAGTTGGGGCAGGTCTGTATTTATAACTGGAATATTAAAAAAACAGTTGGGACATTCCACAGGTAAACAGGTGAACAAGTAATCAAAGATGTTTGGATATGAAAGGAACACTGGCAGTAGGCCTGGTGGTTTATAAGCAAGCATGAGTCGAGGCCCGTGGATGCCGTGGATGCACAAGGCCTTTATATAAAATGGCATAGTATTTGCATATAACCTACTCACATCCTCCCATGGACTTTAAGTCATCTCTAGATTGCTTATAACATCAATGTAAATGCTGTCTAAGTAATTGTTATAGTATATTGTTTATGGAATAATGACAAGAAACAAATGTCTGTGTATGTTCAGTGCAGATGCACCCAGCTTATTACATATAGAAAATGTAATTTTAAATAGAGAAATTCATTCTCTCTCTCTCTCTCTCACACACACACACACACACACACACACACACACACTCTCACATAGACACTCTCACATACTCGCTCTCTCTCACACACACACACACTCTCACATACACACTCACATACTCTCTCTCATACTCTCTCTCTCTCTCTCTTTCACTCTCTCTCTCTCTCTCTCTCTCACACACACACACACACACACACACACACACATACACTGTGTTAACACTTACCACCAACACCCAAAACTGGACATCACTTTATTTGTGTGGAGTCAACATAGTGCTCGGTGGATGGCAAATTCAAATTTTGCTTTTCAGAACTTATTGTATATATATATTTTTTTTTATATTTTCGATCTTTGGTTTTTTGAGTCTGTGGATGCGGAGTCTGCAGATACAGAGGGCTGACTGAACTTGAACAAATTGTTGTCAGTAAACACAGTTCGCCTGAGCGTCCACAAATGCAAGCTGAGTCTCTTGCTCACAGCAGGAGCCATAAATCAGCAGCATGCAGAAACACTACCGAGATTAATACAAGGAGGAAATGTCACGTGTGCTGGGGTCTGATGGTCCACCTTTCAGCTGGGTTTTGCGCAAAATGGATGTTGTGTTCTCTGGGCCAAAGATGAAAAGCATCGTCCCGATTGTTACCGACGCCAAGTTAAAAAGCCAGCCTTTGTCACAGTATGGGTGTGTCTGATTGTCCCTACCATGGAAAAGCTGCACATCTGTGAGGTCACCATAAACCCTCAAGAGTACATACACGTTCTGGAGCAACATATGCTGTTATATAGAGGTCTATTGAGGTCTTTTTAGGGACACTCATGCTTATCTCAGTAAGACACCACCCAGTCACATTCTGCACGTGTCACAGCAGCATAGCGCCACAGTTGGAGTATGCAGATGCTAGACTAGCCTAGACTAGCTGTTCCCATCCAGAACATGTGCTGCATAATCAAGCACAGACATGGCAGTAGTAACTCAGCTCTGTTGAGCAGCTGAAGTCCTGCATCAAGCAGGAATGAGAAAAAACACAAGTGACTGCCTTCACTTCCCAAACGATTATTGAATGTTATTAAAATAATGTAACATAGACACCTGTCTTGTACAGTGTATATTAACATAAATAAATGAGAGTTATTGGTTCAAACTCACATATCATGTCTTTGTACAGTAATCAGTTAGAAATAGAAAATAGAATTGACCAATCACTGCTCTTTGTTTTTATTTGCATTTTTTACACTGCCACACCATTTTTGGAAATGAGGTTGCAAATTTATCCTCAAGTTAAAGTCCATCCAGAATCTCATTGGAGAAGCAGATCAGACAGGCTCATCAGATGTGGCATAGAGAGCATTTTTCTGGCACAATTATCAAATGCAGAGTAAAAGAATAACCTTTTTAAAACAGGCAACACAACAAACAGTTCAGTGTGTGGAAAGCAGAGGACACAGAAATTGCTCCCAACACGTGGAGAGCTTCACTACTCCTGCAGGGGCTTGACAGCCACCACGGTGTGTGAGGGTCTCACAGAACCCATCTTACCCAAATGGAACAGATCTCACGTCACTCTAGACCGGCTTGGGGTCCGGCGTGGAACTCCATGAAATTATGTTTTATTGCCATTTGTAAAAATATGACAACAGCTAGGCAGGAGTGTGTTTGTTTTCACATATCCCATGACGCCGGGGAGGAGGCACCATGTAGCTCCGTGGGCTAAGCTTCTGTGATTGTGATCAGAAGGTTGTTGGTTCAAGCCCAGCCTTGCCACATCTGCAGGTCCTTGAGCAAGGCCTTTAATCCCCAGCTCCCTTGCACCAACAGGTAGTTGTCCTTCACAGCCAGCCTGTTCTCATCAACAGAGAGCAAGTTGGGGGTGGCAAAAAGAGAATTTCCCCACAGGGACTAATAGTCTCAATTATTATTATGTTCTCCTTTTTAAGGACATATACACACATACAGAGTCAAGAGTGGAGTTTGGGGTCTATGTCCAGGCCCAGCTATTCATCCAGGGTCCATCGGGCATTATTTATTTATTGGGGGGGTAAGAGTCTTGCTCAAGGGCTGAACAGAGATGTGGCTACTTTAACAAGAACAGGATTCAAACTGACAACCTTCCAATCCAAGCCACAGAGGCCTAACCCACAGAGCCATACACCTCCCCGCAAAGGGGGTTTGAATTTTTTTTGTCCTTAGTAGGAATAAATCCTCACCTCCTTCTGCCTCTCAGAGACGAGAACTTCCTCTCCGGCTAATTAATGGGAGTGGTAATGAGTAATTACAGGCAGCTGACTCGCTATGTCAATTCCCTTAGCGGAGATGGGGCTGTGTCACCACGTTCGTCTGCGATCCGCACCTCCTGCCTGTCACCCCTGACCTGGTGAACGAAGGCTAAACTCAATTTTAAAAAAAGGAAGAAAAGTTTTAGCTCACCATGATACTGCATCGTCTGATGGGAAATTAATAAAGTGATAGATATTAATAGCTGAAGGACATTTTCTGTACATTCATAAGCAATTTGGAACATTGCATTTTCTCGTGAAGGAATTTATACGTTGCAGAAATGACAGAAGAACGGTTTGATAAACCACATCCATCACAATTGGTTTGCTTCCGTTACCAGAAGGAAGTCATCTGTCTCTGTAAATTACTAGTAGAGTAGCTGTTACATAATGAACAAGTACATTATCATGCAAAAATAATTTGTCTGCCAAGGGCAGTTCCACTTTTAATTTTCATTCATTAACCTTTAGCTCCAGTGAAATTTCCAGCTTTGTAATATCTGCTATACATTTTAAGCCAGACACAGGCTGTGTTTTCAGCCGCAGCTCTCAGCAGATGCGTTGATCACATCATTTTTTTTCTCACAACAGAGTTCTGAAATGTATAAATTAATTATCGTGAGTGAGTGAGAAGTAAAATGAAGAACTATATGACAACTAATCAGAGAAGAGCAGTGATTAGTCTCATACCTTAGATGAGGAGGTGACACACACCATTAATAAGTCCTATTTTTGGAATTCAGAAAGCTTTGCAGCAGCTTGTTGGAGGTGATATTTCTGCCCTGATACTAAGTCAAATAAGCAGCTGACACCCCGCTACGGCCCCCCCCCGACTCCCATAACCCCCTCCCCACACAGTCCCACACTGTTCTCCGTTGTAGGCAGAAGCGATTTGGTCACTCGGTTGTACAGTTCATCGGCATCAAGACCAGGATTAGTTTAGGCTTTCTGCCTGTCAGCCCTTTGTGTCTATGAACAAATGTGTCAGTCTGTTTGCCGCTGGTCACAATAAGATTTTATAAAATAAGTATTAATGACATCACCGTTTGAACACAAAAAAAGCATAGTCACCATTTTGCTTTGTAAAAATGCATTATGCAACAACTTGAGAGAATGTAACAAACTGAACGATCATAATAATAACAATGATGATGATAATAATAGTAAGAATAGGGTAATGCTGCAATATAAACTTGTAATGTAGTCTATAAATTTGTAGCATTTTGTCAGGTTATTACATAATGTAATATTGTTACATAATCTGTTGTTACACTGTGTGTAACAATGCATTATGTAATAACATTGCATTATGCCAGAGGAGGCCAAATTTATCTAGCAAGGGCCGGTGTGTTTTTGGGTTTTCGCTGCAACTCCCTAATTAGGTTACTAATTAGAGGACTGATTGGCTGAGGAGTCCTCACACCTGGGTTGGAACACCTGACCTAAAGGTTACCCCAGAAACCCGCACACACACCGGCCCTTTGCGGATAAGATTGGCCATCCCTGCATTATGTGATGAAAACTTGTTACATTTTTGTCAAGTTATTACTTAATGCTGAATTTTTACATAATACGTTGTAACATTGTGCTGGTCAGAATATGATTTTATAAAACAAACATTAATGACATCACAGTTTGTGCACACAAAACGCCAGCATCTTGTCACCATCTTGCTTGTCCCCAGCAGCCGTGGGACACCATCTCCTTTTACGGCCCTGGTTACCTGTCTGTTAATACCTGACTCTCCCCGATGAACTGTGATTTTTTTTTTCCATAATAATTGCTTCGCTAAAGCTATTAATGCCCGCGACAGAGCGAAACCCAGCGCGTCGTACAGCCCTGGGCAGAGTCGGGCTCCCACCGCCCATCTGAGGCTAATTTGCTCCTAAGAGTCTGTAATTCATTAACAT
Source organism: Paramormyrops kingsleyae (assembly GCF_048594095.1). Classification (NCBI taxonomy): domain Eukaryota; kingdom Metazoa; phylum Chordata; class Actinopteri; order Osteoglossiformes; family Mormyridae; genus Paramormyrops; species Paramormyrops kingsleyae. The sequence goes on from NC_132813.1 coordinate 20,543,818, forward strand.
CCAGAGTCAGGCTCTTGCTTCCTTAAGGCATGGTGACGTGGAGCTTCATTACGGGCAAGGTGCCTAAGGCTTAGTTTAAATTCTGTTACGATCAGCCCCCAGGGCAGTTTCACCTTACGAATGCACAGACACCCAAAACACTGAGTGCCTGCTGATCAGGCGTCCTTCACCCGTGATTATAGGCAAAAAAACAAGCATAATTAAAATGGCAAGGGGAGGCATTTTGGGATGAGACTCATCGTGACCTTAAATGCCTTTAGTGGCAAAGGAGGACAGACAGATGGGAACACCAGGTCACCAGGAAGCAAGCGATAAATGACAGAAGTTCACTCCAAGCAATGATGCTCGAAGCCACCAACATTTTCTGTACGTTTGTGCTTTTATTTACCAAATAATGGTGCTTGTATGCTGTCAGCCAATCAGCTCTGTCAGCTCACACCGACGATGGGCAGTAATTATACCTGGATGCGATGCAGCCACCCCCCACAGTGCATAGCTGTACACAGGTCCTCTGTTACAGCAGCTTCCACCAGCAGCTTGCCCAAGACAGGTAATCAGGGGCTCTATAGCTCTCTGCCGACTGAAATCAGCTGCGTAGGTGTCGGGGCAGAAGGGAAATGGGGGCTGGATGGGCTCGTGTCTCAGGATCGGCTTGAGGGTGCCTGGATTTGAGGAATGGGTCTCCTTTGAGGCCTACATCTTCTGTTGCTCCTTTGATTGGCTCCATGCAGTGCGGCGGAGGCCCTGAGCTGTGCTCTTGAGGCCCCCCGCTGCCCCACCACCCCCCCCCCCACCCCCCCAAAGAGATGGGCTCTGTAGTAATCAATGCTGATGAATGAGCGGGAAGACTTCCTTTATTCAGGCCTTCAGTGAATAGAAAGTATCCATTATCTCTCTCAACATATTCACTCGATCAAAATGACAGGGATGAGGTGAGCCACACTTCACCGCCCTCGCGCCGTACCCGGGCCCGCCGCCATCAATCTGCCCCCGCAACCGGCGGGTTGGGGGGGGGGGGGGGGGGGGGTGCATGGTCACGCCTCACGGACCCGCGCGGCGCCATGGCCCCACCCTGCACCCCCTACAACATGTCCGTGACATTCAGCTGCACATGGGAAAAAAAACAGCCTTGCCTCATAAGTCTGCATTATTACGAGACTCATCCGAATGGTTACCCTCGCCGTGTGACTCGATTTCAGCATGGGAGGGGCTCACCGCCAGCTCCACGGGAAAGCAGTACGCCCCTTCTGAATCATTCTATATGATTTACCCGGTCAGAACGTGCAGGGTCAGAACTGAATCTGCATTCCGCAGAACGGCGGCGTAAAAAGCGTCCCCGTGGCAGCCAGGCCCCAATCCGTATCCGTGAGGACATCTTTTATCAGTACAAACATCAGATATAACATCCCCCTGTCCCACAGGCCGTACGTATTAAATGTCACCACTGACTTTTATTTTGTTGACATTTGCGAGCTCCTTATTCAGATGCGATTCCATTTCACCTCAGATACTGTACTTCTGGGATGTTTGGTGAAGTGCTGCTCTTTTAAACTCCATGCAAACCAACTGTCATCTTCGACAAAAGCTATCTCTGAAAATCAGCCACCTGGTCACATGACCTATCGGTAAGTAGGGACAGCCAGCTGCTGCACATGGAATCACACCGCCTTTCCACAATGTAGTCCCAGGTAATGTGGGTAATACCCACAAGCAAAGTGACCTACCATTATATTAATACCAAATGCAAACTGAGTGACGTCTGTGACAAAATTCAAATCCTGTACTGAGACAACGTAAATGCAAGCCTGTATGTTTGATTATCTAACACACCAAACACTTTCTCTCTGACTCCCTGTACAATCGCAGTCTAACCAAACGCTGATCTAATGAAATTCAGTGTGAAAAATATACAAAGACGGTGAAAAACAGATAACAGATCTGGCAAATACCTTTCCATGTTAATTTACAAATCGATCGGAGTTGTGCGTGATTAATGCATTCCTCCTAATCTTATGATCATTGGATTTATTATGCTTTAAACCAAATAATGCAGAGTTTATGCTAACATTTAATCATTTAGACAAAAAGCGAGCTTGTATATCATCACAAGCGCCGATGAGATGTCTATCCATTTGACAAAACAGAACAAAACTCTTCAGTTTGTTTAGTTTTCGCCTGGGAGTAATTAGGCAGGAAACATAGCAAAGCATACAAGGAGAATTGTATCGATTAACATACCACACCAGGAAAGACACCAGGGCATAACGAACCCCCCTCCGTTAAACTCACCTGCAACAACAAAAGAGCCAGTTAGACACATAAAATAGCCCACATACAGATTTATGTTATTACATTTCACCGTAAAGCATTTAAGATGTTCTCTGATGTTTCCTTCAGACATTTTATTTTTTACCACCAGAAAAAGCTATAAATTAAAGGGCTCGACAGACATTGAGAGGCCGGTCCTCACAGTGTATATGCAGCCTATGCTCCTTTTATAAATTGGATTCTAAGTGGGATAATTAAACCTGTTTAAAAATGTAAACTCACTGAAGGTACCTGCGCAGTTTCACCCCATACTGTAACTAATCGGGCTGATTAAGGTGACAAATTGGATGTAGCGCGTCTCGCCTGAGATGATGTTTCTGTACATTGTAAAGTGGAATTCAAACATTATCATGGTTTCATCTGCTGCGGAATTGGAGCGGGAATCTTTAATGCACAGTAGTGCTGGCAGGAAATGGTCCTGGAGTAACAAAATCCTTCCTTTAGCAATGCAGTGTGTGGCACACGTAACACAAAAAGACTCGTTGGACCAGCCCTAACCTTAACTATAAGTAAGTAAACTAAATACGAGACTTTTGCCATTTTTGATTGCATTCACAGATCGGTTTAGGTCACAACTAGGTTAACTCAGATATAATTATGTACTTCTCAGGAAATTCGGCAACCAATTCTTAGAAACACCTGCTCTATTACTCCATCCCCCCATTCATTTTCTGTAACTGCTTGTCCGATTCAGGGTTGGGGGGGTCTGGAGCCTGTTCTGGAGCTATGGGTGCAAGGCAAGGGAGAGCAGTGGGGCTGGTTTGCATCCCTGACCAGTAAAGTAGCATATGGGTTATCCAATAATATACGGTACTATAATGAATCATATATTTATCAGGTAATTATTTAATAATTAGGGGACTGTAAAAGGAAGGGCTACCGCATATACATGCATCACATTTTTGGTATAGGGGTGTAACACTAAAGTAATCATCCATCCATCCATCCATCTATGTTCTAACCATTTATCCTAAGCAAAGTTGTGGGGGATTCTATCCCAGGCAGCGCAGAGCCCACGGCTGGGGTATGCCCTGGATAAAATCTATTCCTTTTCTATATGCTTTGTGGTTTTTGCTATAAACAGAAAGTTTACAATGTAACTGCATCACTGCATTCAGGACAAATAGACATTCCAGCTGGTACAAATGCAAACTTCCAGCAATGAATAAGCGTGTCCTTCAGTAATGAGATGGACTGCAGGCCATGCAGGGCGACTCTGGGAGAGCCGTCGCTCTTCTGCTTCCCACACCGACTGCGACAGGGAAATGTGAAGAGAAGTGCAATTTGTTTTCCGTGGCCAGTTATTCATCATATCTATCATTTAACATGCTATTTCCGGCTGACATTGTGCTTTGTTCCGGGTCTGGAGCTTGAAGCACTGTCAGATGTATGGTTCGGGACGTACAGGCTTTAAGGAATGTGATTAAACATGACAGTCCCAGGATTTAATAAATGTAGTAATTAATATTAGCACTTTACTAAAATTATACACAACTGGCTTCAGACATATGCTGATCCATTACTCTTTATTTATTTTTATCTCTGAATAGACCCTAAATGGAAAATAGGAAATCACAGAATAGTTTCCTATTTAACAAAGGCTGATAGTTTCGGTCAAGAAAGTAAAAATCCAGACCAAGGTTTTGTTTCAACCAACCAGCTGTGACTGTGACTCTTTACACCAGGAGTGGCCAATCTTATCCTCAAAGGGCCAGTGTGCATGCAGGTTTTTGGTCAGCTGTTCAAACCCAGCTGTGAGGACTCTTCAACCAATCAGTCTTCTAATTTGTAATCTAATTGGGGAGTTGCAGCGAAAACCCTCATACACAGCGGCCCTTTCTGGATAAGACTGGCCACCCCTGCTTTATACTCAACTGGACGGCTTTAACAAAATCTTGGTCTGGATTTTTACCTTCTGGACCTGAACTTTCTACCTCTGCTATTTAATAAAATGGAAAAAACTAAATTTCATATAGGGTATATATGTAGGCCCTTCTGCTTTTAAAAAGGATAATCTGTGCATTTGCGTCTGATTTTCTTTTCAGCGATGGAAGAATAAACCAAATTACAAACATAATGATATTATTCTACTACATATTATGCTAATTAAATGATCTCATTGTTTCATATGGATAGAGAAGTAGGTTGACTGGTGCTTCTCTCTGTAGCTCTGATGGGCGAGGGTGACACCAGCAGAATCGCATATCCTTATGCCACGATGCTGATTAACATTCAGCACTCAGCCTTGCAGGAATCGGCATGGGGGTCAGCGCTTAACATTAAGAACCATGGCTTCGGGAGTCTCTAGCATGCTATTAGCCTAGCGAAATGTCAACCGGAAATTTTAACATATTTATTCTATTTTGCCGGGACACCGTTGTCCCTGTCATGTCATGCTGCCCACCCGGGGGCCCCTCCGACTGAAATCCCAGATTTCCGCCCCAGATTTCCTTGCTCTTCAATTTCCCCCCAGTGTACAGACATTTACTTGGCAGTCCTGGTTGCCAGACAGCTCCCTGCTTGCTGCGTATCGGCCGACAAGATTCTGAGATCTGCTCTACCAAAGAGATAGAGCGGCGATTCAGACGTCCCTCCCCATCAGCTGAGCATCACCCATATATCACCTGGCTGACCTCTCAATAATTCAGGTGGGCTTTTGCGATAGGCTAATGCTCTCAGAATACCTTATAAACTTCCTGTGACCCCTCCTCAGAGCCTCCCCCCCCCCACCCACCCCTGTCCTCTGGCTCCTCTTTTCCTCTTAAACTGGATCCCAGTTTGCTTATAAACGCAAAGTAAAAGTTAAAAGTTTTTGCTCCCAGCAGAGACAGTGCCGCAGAGCCTTAAGCTAACCTGGCTTACTTCAGTGATGCATGCCTTCACGGAGGGAAAAGGCATTAGAACCGGACGCCATGGTTAACGGAGCCGACTGTCTGTCCAAAAAGCTTATCCAAATTCAGGAAAGCTTCTCCTTTATTTTTTCCCGACTACAGCAGCTCCTTGGATAATGAGCAGTAACCCTTTAGGCTCCAGTACTGATCCCGTCCATTGTGCGCGTGACCTTTCTGTGTGGATGCGACATTCTGTAGCAAGCTGTCATATTCTCGTAAGAAGAAAAAGGAGTATCAGTTCGACAGTCCGCAATGCACCCCCTTCCCCACTATATTAGGACAATGGAGCAGATGACAGGGGGGCGGCCGCATGGAGAAGCGTGGAGACAGGATTCGCAGGACGACGGCAGCGGCAGCCTGAGACGGACACGCCGGACGCAAGCCAGGCGTCAGACCCACTAGCCAGGAGACGCGCCAAAGATAATTCATGCATTTTACATTAATTATGAGCAAATCGAGCGGCTTTACAGGTGCAAGGTTCAGGTAATCCTGTTGTGTTTATCCGTGTCTATGCCTCCTCTTATTTTTTTCACCCAACTTAATTTAAAACGCAAAGTGATCTGATCTTAAAAAAGGAAACACAGTAGGTGGAGCCTAATAGCATTAACGCAGGCAAAAATTATTAGGAAATTCCACACTTGGAAGGGCGGCTCTTATGAAAGGAACGAAAGAACAGGCCACGTTGGTAATTCCGGGGCAGTGTGCAGTTCAGCATGTTAGGACACTGTACCTGCAATCAGAAGGTCACTAGTTCAAATCCCTTGCTTATCAGAGTAATTTCACCAGTGGGCCCCCGAGTAAGGCCCCTGAGTAAGGGCCCTCACCCCCAGTCACCCCCAGTCACCCCCAGTCACCCCAGGGACTGGCTGACCCTCCGTTCTTGAAAATGTATGTCGCTTTGGATAAACTAAATAACTAAAAATGTAAAATGCGATTTGAAGTGCTTCATTCCTCCCACACTCTTTCTGACCTGCGAACTCACAAGAAAGGAGGAGTAGGAATAGGCTGTAATGAGGTCATTAGCAGGCCCTTCCTTTAGGGCCAAAAGCTTGGACAATTACACAGCTTTTCTCCGTCGAAATGGATTATCTGGCGTGATTATCAAGGTCAGGCCATGCGAGAGTCCGCCGGGGTTCCCCCCCGCCCTGGTGCCCACCACATTCCCAGGGGGGGTTTGCTCCCTGGCCTCACATCCCCCCTTCGTCAGCTCGCTGGTGGCTCCTGACCGGAGACGGATAAGCTGGCACCTGGCCTCAGTGGCACGGTGACACCCCAAGTATATAACTTGGACATTAGGTACTGCATGACCTTCACAATCCTGCAAGATAACCCCCCTATGCAGCCATAGACATCCAATTATTGAAAAAGTGGCAAACTTTATTTTTCTAGCAATATCTGACTATACGTTTTATATATATATATATATATATACACACACACACACACACACACCCAAGTCTTATTTATGGAGAGGTATAATTACATCAGTCTGTCAAACTCATAGGGTCTGTAACAAACCAGGGAATCAGAGTTAAAAACCGGGTCCTACACTCTGAGATTTGCCTCCTCGAGACTTTTAAAATCATACGATGCCAAACCTTACATATCGTTATTGACCTGGTAAAATATCCAACTATATAAAAATCTGTATTTCTTTGCACTTTCAGCTCGAGCCTGTGATTATCCGATACTTAGGCGTTCTGTGTATTCGGTGAGAGCTTCACTCTTTTGCACAGCGGAAATGATGACCGTTTATTTTCTGACTGCAGTTTGGAAATGAGTTTGCCTTCATGCTCCTTAGGGGCAGCAGGTAGTAAATTTCTGTCCTAAAACTATAAGGTCAAATCCTGCTGGGGGGCTCAGTACCACCACTGTGCAACAATGGTAAACCTGATTTGCCGCAGTTAAATCTGGCACCCTGCTAAATTAAGCTATTCAGACTGTTAATTATGCAATACCAACGCTAGCGGGGGTCTTCTGGGGGTCCAGAGGACATCAGAGGCGATCTATTGGCCGACCCAGCCCTCTGCCACCTACGCGGGGCTGAACGTTGGCCAAGCTGCCTCGCTTTGCGCTGCTCAGATGGTGCTGTATAGCTGCCCTGACGTTAAGACTCCCACGTCGATGTCAAACTCGATCCCCGAGATTCCCCACAGCTCTGGCCTGCGCTCGCTGCTGACACCCCCCCCCCCACCCCAAAGCACACAGCGATACGCTGGCCCCGTGCCACCTAAGTGCCCTCCAATTAAAACAGGACACATTTAAACCAAAGCGGTACTTTTTAATTGCTAACAAAATGGACTGACAGCAATGTAGCAACAGTGTACAGGCCTGGAAAATAAAACCAATACAGTGCATCTTCATGCCTGAATACTGGCCCCCCCCCCCCCCCCCCCCCCATGCTTTCAGGGACAGGCCCCAGGCTCAGGGCCAGCCTACACTAGATAAGTGATAGGGAAGATGGATGGATGGATGGATGGATTGAATTATAATCATAGTATACAAAAAAACGACTCAAAATACATGATCTAAGGTCAACACATTTGATTCCTTTCACAGTATTTTATGTTTGTTGGGGCGGCACAGTGGTTAGCACTGTCACCTCACCCCTCTGGGACCAGGATTGCTGTCTCTGCCGTGGCTCCATGTGTGTGGAGTTTGCATGTTCTCCCCGTGTCATCGTGGGGTTTCATCTGGGTGCTCAGGATTTCCCTCCCACAGTCCAAAGACATGCTGAGGTTAATTGGAGTTACCAAATTGCCCATAGGTGTGTGAGTGCACCCTGTGATGGGTTGGTGCCCCATCCTGGGTTGTTCTCCACCTTGTGCCTATAGACTCCAGACTCCCCATGACCCTGAATAGTGTAAGTGGTTACAGATATACAGATACAGTTATTGTAATTTAGGAAATTACTAAGGATTTCTCTGTTGTTCTTTTTTTTTAGAGTTACTCATGATAAAACCTAATTTTATTTTGTGCAGTTAATGATTAATTTAAGTCACGTATTTGCTGCCTCATTTTTTTTACACATAGCTTGTTAAATCCTGCTCATTTGTCATGCATGGTTTGACTGGCCTACCATTTTTTTCACAGAATCCCCAATTCATATTAAAAGCAAAACAATAACACAAGAGTCTGTGACGCCGGATTGTTGTGTGACGACTGACATCCTAGGTCAACTAAAGGAACGCAAATAGAAAATAAACAAATTATACCCAACTCTGCTTCCAAAAAGGGGAGTAAAGTAATATTGTGGATCAAAGCTTGTTTGCTACCACTATTCAAACCAATTGTCGTAGCAAATTCCACATTAATTGCCCAGTATAAAATGCACCTTTTTGAAATGAGCAGCCTTTAAATTCGGAAATGTTGCATAGAGGCTTTCCTCTCAAGGTTTCCTTTAGCTTCATAAAGAGCAAACCTATGAAGTTGGGATGATTTCAGGCAGGCAGGCAGGGAAAAAGGCAGCGAGACAGAGCACAGAAATGAGGCTCCCAGCTCTTCCCGACCCCACAGGTATCTCCCGGCCTCCCGTGGAGAATTCCGCTCTTTAATCCCAGACGGGAACGACAGGGGCTGTCTCTCATATCAGCACAGTGGCTGCGAGTCATTCGAATGCGCCACACGGATCAGCGCCGAGAGACACACACACACACCCGCACATAGACACACCTGCACACAGCCAACACCGACATGCAAACACACAGACACACGCAGAGACATAAACACACACGCCCACACACACACACACAGTAACGTAACCATATCTTTTTAGGGACCACTCATTCATTTCTATGGGAAAAATGCTAATGCTAACTATGACAACCATAACCCCTACGCAGCCCTAACCGTAACCATAAGTAACCAAGCAAAATACAAGATATTTATAAAAAGGAAACTGGTCCCCATAAGGTAAAAAAAAAAAACGGGTATTCATCACGTTGTGGGGACATTTGGTCCCCACAAGGTAAGGTATACCTGGACCAGACATGCAAACACACAGACACACACAGACATAAACACACACACACACACGCACTTCATGTACCCCTCAAAGAATGCTGCCAAAGTGAATGATGCACATTGATTGCTGTGGCCTGTTCTGGAATATGTACACATATGTCAACGTGCCAAATGAAAACACGTCTGATTTAAGTGCTCGGTCGTGTTCACTTCCCAGAGGCCATGCAGCTTCCGTGCCCCTTCTGGGGATCACGCTTAAGGCTCCGGGGAATTGCGGCTATTTTCTCCTCAGCCGGCTCTCAGCGTCGCATGGAGGGTGTGTATGCACCGATGGGCGTGGGAACCTGCGCGTATTCATGCCCGCGGGGGGGGGAGGATAGTGTGGGTCTAATTCGAGCAGACGGGCACTCCGGCATTTGACGTCATTGTCGCTTTCAGCTGGCAGGACTTCAGATGCTTCTCCCTCTGTGTGCAAGGGGGGGGGGGGGGGGCGTGACTGCACTGCATGCTTTCATGGTGCCCCCCACCCCAGATAACACTAAGCTAGAGTCTGACACAGGTCACCTGATCACATGCACTAAGAACTGTTTTTTCTGGCTCTCCGGCCCCACGCTGCAAGGCTAACAATTTTTTCTTATCTTCTCAGATACATTTTGTCTTATTGGTACATTTTCCCTTTTTATTTCTGAGTCGCTTCCCTCCACCATGCCTGTCCTCATCCTCAGCCACAAAATGTTTAGCTTAGGCGTGATTACAAGAACTTCATTTAGATTTCATTTCGAGTCATTTTACAGTGTTGCTGAGAAAGATAAGGGAGGGAGAGCAGAGAGCTGACTGGCAGAGCATATCTGTGCTTGCATTTATGTAGGTGGATACAAGGGGAACCATTCCACCAATCATTTGCAGGAAGAGGTGGGAATGTACGTGACGGGCGGTGCAGGGAGTCAATGGACAGCTCTGTGCAACGCTCAACAATGATTGGATGTCGCCTCAATAGTGACGCTGTCATTTGCACAAGATTTCAAAAAGCTCTGAAAAATAAAACAAAACAAATGTGTGGTATCCTCTTTGTTTATGCCTCCCCACAAAGTCTCTGCAGTGTTTTGTTATTGTTTTTAATTTGAGGCGGAATGAAAAGCGGTGGAAAATTGCCTCTGTGCCAATGTAAGTTATGGGCGCTATGGAAGATACAGGCCTTCAAAAAAAAACAGCGTTTGTGTGTGTCAGTTTGCCGGTCTAACACAATATAACAATTTTTATCAGACTGTTAACAAAACTAATTAGCCAGCATGCTTTTGCTCAAAAGTGGCTAATGGATTCCACTGAAACGACTGCAGAATGAACAGCTGCTGAATGCTCATCCCACAGTCGCCAGCTAATGCCACACAAGCGCTGTGCTAACGTTAAATCTGGATCTTCATCAGAACTAATATGGCTGCAGAACATGTCTCTATCAGAGCTGGAAAACATGCTGGAGTGGAAGAAAACTTTCCTTTGACTAATGGTAAAAAAAAAATATATTTTTATTACAACGTCTACTGAATGCCTGCATATATATTTATTGCTATCACATACTGTCAAAATATCCTTATAATCTGCAGTACTTATTGTCCGGTTTGTGTGGCATCTTGAATATTTCGTTAAGGTCATTTTCTGCTCTTGGCTGAGTATGAAAGCGAAGCTTGTTGCCTCCTATAAACCCCTAAACTGCCTATTGGATCTTCGGCTGCTTATTGCCCCCCTGCGATAGGTGACTCCTCAGGACCCTGCTTTTCAGAAGACCTCAGTGCTTCCTACACGCGGGTTCTGTCCCCCCTCCTGCTGGGATCATTTATCCAACGGAAACGCAATCAACACAATCTCTGTAAGGCAATGAATATCAAGCTGCTTTTTATGAAAATACAACAATTCTCACGTCATCCGTAAGTTGTACATTTGCTTTAGTCTGTAAACATCACGGAGACCTTGTCAATAGTCATTTACTCAACATCAGTAGCCCAAAGGAGAAAGTTGTGCTTTAAAGTGTAATAATGACCTTATGCTACAAAAACAACAATTAAAAACCTCAGATTGATTTTTACAGATTACAGACACTCCTCACTTAACGACCTACCTGTTCAACAACCGCCCGGAATGACGACCGGCTCCCCGACCAGTCGGTTTGTATGCTGTATGAATACTTTGGTCATGGAAACGGCAGCGTGGCGTCTCAGCATCAAGCACCTCATCTCGCATCACCCTCTCCGTCTCAGTCCCGTTTCCACAGTCCCTCAGTATTCACTACACTAGCGTTCACAACCTCCGATTACCTGTATTTACAGTTTGCAAACCTAAGTAATGTATATTAGAGTTGATTTCCTCTATTCTAATTATTGAACACTATGACACAAACATCCTAAGACTTGAAATATTGGTACAGGGGCGGCTCCTTGCTTATCGACCAATTCGCTTAACTGCCACTCCGTTTTCGGTATCTAGTGCCTTGGGTGTCCCCTACTTCCCGGGATAAGCCCCAGACTCACCATGGCCCTCTACCTGAGACGTGGAAGATGGCAGGATGGATAGATTCCAACTGCAATCGTTGGACAAAAAAATATGCCAAATGTGATTTTGGTGAAACAGACATGCGGATAGTGTGCTTGCTGAAGTTGCTGTGGAGACGTCTCTGAAGGAAGAAGGGAAAATGAAGCCTCCCGTATACAGCTCAAAGGGATAGGCTTTGAGGCAGCTTTTTCTGCACCTGTTATTTTGTCATAAGAAAAAAATCCACCGAAATCCATCCATCTATCAATCCATCCATCTTCCAACCACTCATCCAGTACAGGGTCACAGGACTATTGAAATTCCTAAAGGAAAAGCCTGTCTGGAGCAGAAAGAGGCGTAAGAGTGAGCTGAAGGTCCTCCAGAGGAGTGGCTGGAGGCCACATTATACTCAGCGTGCTCAGAATTACACCCTCCCCAAGGACAACACAGGAGAAGCCCCCTCCCCGCCAAAGGTAATTGATCGGCGGGGTTGAGAAGATTGACCAGCTGTCTCTTGGCCTGTCAGGGCTGGGTGTCGACATGCTTTGACGCAAGAGGAGCCTTTTCCCAACAACAAGCATGAACCTTTTGAAAAGGGGGGCCAGTGAATAAAACCAATGAAATTTAAAGGCCTGTTTAAAGACGCCAAAGGGCCATGACAAGCTGACAGCACGAGGGAGGAGGGAAGCCCATAATGAACATCACCGCATGCCGTCGTTTGAGCTTAACCCTACTCTAGGCTAACACGTACGCGCTGCAAGAAGGGTGTGATTACGCCATTAAGGACTTAGAAAGACAGCTCAATGGGCGTTCGTTGTGAGACGGAGTTCAGGCAATTGAGTTTACTGAACTTAAGAATCTCTCAAACGGCCATAAAGTATGAAAGTAAGTATGTAAGATAAAAATAATGGTAATACTTAAGGCCATGTGTTGAGTAATTTATAAACCACTCATAGTGCATTATATTGCATTCATAAAACATGGCTATAAATATTTATCAAAAGGCATAACACATTATAGACATGTTTATAATGCATTATGACTGCCCTACGAAGCTATAAACACACATTATAATTTATTAATTTAATTATAGATTTATCATGTATAATTTTATGAATGCTTTATGAATGCATTGTTTGTTATGAATGTGTTTATAAATTACTAAAAATATGTAAAATGTATCCAAAAATGGTAACCTGTTTTTTCAGTTCAGGGTCACGATGAGCACGAGACAGGGAATCATTCTGGGTGGGGTGTCAGTCCATCATGCGGCAAATACTTGCATGTTGTGGATAATTTATTCCTAATGACTTGTGCTTTAACGACAGCAGGAAACCTCCATAATTACCACACAAGTAGCTGGGGACAGGACTCAAACCCACGACCGTGGAGGGGCGAGAGCACGCCGCTAGCCAACAAGCCACTGTGCTGCTTAAAGCTGTTTCACATTGCTTAAGTACCGATAGGAATACAGAATAAACAGGTAAAGCACTAGATTTAGAGAAACTAAACACAACATCCTTGGCAGTGTGTCGCTAGGAGAGCTCTGCTACACACGGCTGGCGTGGGCTTTGAGGGCAGCAGGCTTGTGCCGCCAATAATTTGCTTTTCACGGACATGGCAGTTCCCACGGAGCCGACCCATTTTGACCAGAAGCATGGAGCCCGTTCCTTCAGCTGACGGGTAGCACCATTCCTCCCCGCCGAGTCTTTGTGGAAACTGGACGCTGTCACTTGGAAGTAAATTTTTTATAAACCACGGCGCACAGCTTCGAGGGTCAGGAATCCGCAGAATTTTTGTCAACAGTAATAGCGATTTGTGGCTGCTCTGGACGCATAACTGGACTACTGGTACAATCGGGCCACTGCAGAGAATCACAGGGAGTGAACAGGGCACGGAATCAGCTGTTTGTCAGGGAAGGGGGTTCCTATTTCAGGGGAACAGGAATGGGATCATCTCAACAGAGGTCAGGTCACCCCGGGCTCTTATTTCAGCATTTCTTATTGGAGGAAGGAAGCACAAATGAGCGCTGCCAGGGATTCACAGAGGACTGGGTCTTATTTGGTTTGCAATTTCTATGCTGTTATTGAATGATTATTGAATTATTCTTTTAAACTTGCTGTGTATATCTATTAAGGGGCCTCCCAGGACTGAAAGAACATATGGAGCAGCCATGGCAGGAGCTAACTTGTGATATGTACTAATACATTCTCAGGGAGTGAATAGTCATGCACAGTCATGGTGCAGAATCACGGTGCAGAGTCACAGTGCAGATTTATAGTGGAGAGTCATAATGTAGTCATGGTGCAGAGTCACAGTGAAGTGTCATAGTGCAGTGTCATGGTGCAGAGTCTCAGTGCAGAGTCACGGTGCATATTCATGGTGCACTATGGTCTTTCGCTGGGAGTCCGCAGGGGGGAGGCACACCTACTGTAGCAGTCAAGGCTTCATTACCTCATCAGAGTCATTACCTCTCATCTGGAAGGAGGTGAGATTGTGAACCATTCAAATGGTTGAGTTTGTAGGCTAAGCTGGAGATCTTCATCAGCATCAAACGCTGGGTTTGACAAAAAATAGATGGGGGGGGGGGGAGGATTACACAGTCGGTTCTCCATATCCGTGTGCGATTGGTTCCAGGATGCCCCCCGCGGATGTCAAAATCCAGGACGTGTAAGGCCCTTATATAAAATGCTGTAGTATTTGCATATAACCTACACACATCCTCCCATGTCCTTCAAATCATCTCTAGATTACTTATAACACCTAATACACCCTAACTGCTACATAAATAGCTGTTATACTGTATTGATTATAATGACAAGAAGAAAATGTCGGTACATGTTACGTACAGACACAACCACCGCAGCACATATAGAAAATATCATTAGAAACACAGAAAATATGAATTAATTCTCTCTCTCTACATGCACATCATATGATTCCTGTGGATTTAGCATAGTGCTCAGAGCATGACAAATTAATTTAATGTTTTGCTTTTTGGAACTTTCTGGATTTATTTATTTATTTTATATATTTTCGATCCACGGTTGGTTGAATCCACGGACGCAGAACCTGCAGATAGGGAGGGTTGACTGAACATCCAGATCTGCTCGTGAGCAGGACGGTGACCAAAAATCCACGTCAAAGAACAACTGCGATGCGTCCAGATTGATTCGTGGCTGGTTATGCGTCCCATCATTCGGTCCCTCGACCGGAAGCGATTCCCTGCTCGGGATCCCTGTAGGGACATCAGTCATGTGCTTCGAGGATGCCTGGGCCTTGCTAGAAAGTAGGCTACCTAGAGCAGGGAAATAATTGGGACGCCGAATACAGAAATGCAAAGCAGCGCCAGAGAAGACTATGGTGTTACACAGTCTGTGCTAAACCGCTTGCCGAGAGATAAAATGAGCCAAGCAAGGAAATGATTTTTGTTTTTATATATATATATATATATATATATAGCCAGCAATGAATAAAGGAAGCAAATTTTATTCTGTTAAAGGCGCTTAAACGTACAATACTGATCCATGAACTCCTTTCTTCAGCTGTAATAAAGGGCTGTTAATGGTTAGGAGCACAACAGATATAATCCTAAGCATTAGCAGTGAGGATTTTGGGGTTCTTGAAAATGTAAGTGCGCACTGCAGCTTAAGCCGTTTCTAACCGCAATTAAGGGAGGGTTTGAGGGCTCGTCTGCGAAGGCCCGCTGCTGCGGCCGAACCCGCAAACCGACGGCACCCAGAACAGCTCGTGTTCTGGCCCACGCGGTCCGGCAGCTCCGACTGCAGCAGGCCATGTGACCTTCACTTCTGATCGAGGCACGTGGCACCAAAAACCCTCTCCCAGGCCGTCAACCAGATTGGCAAGTTATGACTCCATGTCTGACATCGTTCTGTCGCACAGCAGCTAATATTGTCCTTCCACACTCTGTTCAAGCATCATATTGGATCACAATAAGAGACTCCTCCCTTTAAATGAATGAGGAGGCACAGCCTGGTTGGGGATGGGGGCTCACACTCTATGAGGTTAGGTACTGGTCCACTTACACATCATCAATGTGGCAGCGGGGATGTGCAATTTGCCATCACTTTAATGTTTTATCGCTTGTAAATGAATGTTAGGACCCCTTTGCTTTGCATTCTTACCTGAATAACACCAAGCAGAACAATGCTTGACATCGTGAGACGACTTCATTGTTTGGCTTGTAACGCTTCATGTTTTGTTTTAACACTGGCAGGAAAATAGGGGCAGAAGTACAGACTGTTTCATGTTTTACAGGTACGTACGTACATCACTGGCCACTTTATTAGGTACACCTGTTTTACTGCTCATTTAAGCACATAGCTAATCAGGCAATCGTATGTCAGCAGCCAGTGTAGGAAACAGAAAAATAATTGGGGACCAATTTTTGTCTCAACTGTCTGAAAAATGGGGGTATTTACAAAATTTTGTGTGGACTTTTTAAAAATATATTTAAATATAAATATATTAATTTATGCATAAAGTTTGTTTTTAATGTGATATGAGCCCAGATTACAATGCATACAGTAATGACCACCTTGTGCCAACATAGTAATAATAGACATAATGTAAATAATACACATAATGTTGCTGTTCCAAAGAGAAGTGTGCAGTCATCTGTATGTGTACAGAATACCATCTGTATGAGACAGAAAGCAGGAGAAAGTTCTAACTATTTAGGCTTTTATTTAGCTCTTAACAACCTTTGGCTATATGTAGAATGTAATAATTTATAGATAAAGTGAAAACTTCATCACAGTTTGTCAAATGAAAGTAGTTTACCATATTTTTATTTAGAAAATAAAAGGCAGTGTTTTATAACTTTGAACGCAAACCAGTGCCTTCAAAAAAAATAAAACAAATATTGCAAATTGCGATATTTTTAACCTGTGAGCCATTCGGCAATGTTTTACGATGAAATAAGACAAGTACGGTACCAATTTTTCTTCGCCTCCGTCATCTACCTGTGAAACACGGGTTGATTTTAGCTGTGAATTCCGGGAGTCTGCCCAACGTAACGACCAAAACTCTCGTGTTGTTTACAACCAGGAAGGAATACTGTTGGTTTTAACACACAATAAAAGGTATATCGATATAAACGGTATTGTATCGTCCTATATCTTGTTTTGAATGTACAGTGGCACCTCAGAATTCGAATTTAATCCGCTCAGAACTCCGGATCGAATCCTAAAAAGTTCGAGATCTGATAGAATTTTTCCCATAAGAAATAATGGAAAACCAATTAATTGGTTCCCGGCCCCAAAAAATTACACCGAAATATGTTTTTTTTAGCATATAAACACAAAATGAACTGGACAAAACAAGCAAAGCATAACTGTACTAAACACATCTAAGCACATTTATCAAAACAGTGATTTTTAAAGTAAGAAAATAAATGTATCTAAACAATGTGTCCTACCCCGATCGTCCGCTCCTTCCGCGTGCCACGCCCCCTCGTTAACCCTGTGTGGAATCCCCGTGTGATCAGCTGTTTATGGTTGTTGTTATTAGTACTCTGTATTTCGTCCATGTTTCAGTTTGTTTCCCCAGTCCAGTCATTGTATTGTCCGTCTGGTTTTGCCTGCCTTACCTGTAATTAAACCCCGTATTCCCCGATACCCTGACGTCTGCGCCTTTGTCTCCGTTCTGTCCCTGCTGGGCACGACAATATTATTATAATTAAATGTGTTAATGGGTTATTATTAATATTAAAATAATTCATAAGAAATCTTTATTTTAAAATGTATTTTATTATATAATAATAATTACTGTTACTGTCTAGCATTGTCTAAATGTATTTTTACTGTCTAAATATATGTATTCAGTTAGTGTAAACATGCACGGTGCTGTCACAGCGAATGCCAAGCTGAGACTGAATTGTTACCCTTTGTTTCCGCTGAGAGACGTGCAGTGTGACTCATTTCCTCGCGCATAAAAGTTATCTTAGGTCGGCGTTCACGGTTTAACTTCTGGGATTCAGATCGAGTCCTAGGTAAAAAAAAATTCTAACTGGTTGGTTCGACTTTAAAGAAATTCGAGTTCTAATGAGTTCGAGAACTGAGGAACCACTGTACTGTATATCAACATACCATGAAAATTTGAGACACTGCCCAGCCCTACTGTAGGTAACTGTGAACGGTGTTGACGGCAGGTGGTGAAGCCACGGGTAAGCAGACAATCTGAAGCCACGCCTCTAGCAGAGATCGGTTTGTTTATTTTTGGATAAACACCTTTATTAAAAAATAGTATTGGCCTCTGCCAGGCATCATAATGGTGTTACATAGTATATAGTAAAGTTGCGTGTTACGTAAAGTTATGTACATTTGTAATGTGAAGATCTGTACTGTCTGTGTGAGTGTGTTTAATAGACGAAATGAAAATGACATAAATAAAAATGAAATTACGCATCAGTGTAGGATTGAGATATTCGCCTAATAAACTGGTGTGCATGAGTGTGTGTGTGTGTGTGTGTGTATATATGTATGCTAAAGTTGCTGCAATTTTTGCCCCTCAATCACTGTCGTCCCCATTAATTTCAGACCCTGTCAGCAGCACGATGTATAAAATCATGCAGATACAGGTTAGGAGCTTCAGGTAATGTTCTCACCAAACACCAAAATGGGGAAGAAGAAAGGTTATTTAAGTGACTTTGAACGTGGCATGGTCGTTGGTGTCAGACAGGCTGGTATGAGTATTTCAGGAACTGCTGATCTACTGGGATTTTCACGCACAACCATCTCTAGGGTTTACAGAGAATGGGCCAAAAAAAGACAAAATATTCAGTGAATGATGGTTCTCTGGGCAAAAATTCCTTATTGTTGGCAGAGGTCAGAGAAGAATGGCCAGACTGGTTCAAGCTGATAGAAAGGCAACAGTAGCTCAACCAAGGTATGCAGAAGAGCATCTCTGAATGCACAACATGTCAAACCTTGAAGCAGATGGGCTACAGCAGCAGAAGACCACAGCAGGTGCCACTCCTGTCAGATAAGGGGGTACAGGCTCACCAAAATTGGAAATGGAAGATTGGAGAAACATTGCCTGGTCAGATGAGTCTCGATTTCTGCTGCGACATTCAAATATTAGGATCAGAATTTGATGTAAACAACAGGAAAACATAGACCCATGTAATGGTGTGGGGGATATTTTCTTGGCATATTTCAGTACCAACTGAGCATTGTTTAAATGCCACAGCTTTTCTGAGTATTCCTGCTGATCATGTCCATCTCTTAATGACCACAGTGTTCGTGGCTTGTATTGGCTACTTCCAGCTGGATAACGTGCCATGTCACAAAGCTCATATAATCTCAGACGGGTTTCTGGAACATGACAATTAATTAACTGTATTCAAATAGCTTCCACAGTCACCAGACCTCAATCCAATAGAGCACCTACTGTATGCAATGTAGTGGAAAGGCAAATGCACATCATGAACGATCTCAGCAAATAGTGATGCTATCATGTCAACATGAGCCAAAATCTCTGAGGAATGTGTCAAGCACCTTGGTGAATCTATGCCACCAAGACTTAAGGCAGTTCTGAAGGCAAAAGGGAGTCCAGAACTGTACTAGCAAGGTATTCCTAATAAAGTGGCCACTAAGTGTATATAGCATATACACCAATAAGCAAAAACATTATGACCATCCCCCAATAAAGCAAATAATGTTGACTATCTTGTTAAAATGGTGTATGTCAAGTTCTGGGATATATTAGACAATAAACTTTCAGCACTCATAATTGACATGGGCAGGGATAAAAATCTGAGTGACTTTGACATGGGCCAAATCATTATGGCCAGACAACTGCGACACAAAATTTCTGAAATAGCAAAGATTGTGGATTGCTCACGGTGTTGAGTACTTACTGAGAGTGGTCTGAGGAGGACAAAAAACCACACACCACGACAGGGCCAAGACTCATCAATGTGAGATATGAATGAATTAAGGCTATCCCATGTGGTACAAACCAACAGAAGGGCTCCTGTGGCACAAATGACAGATAATTTTAATGATGATCACGGCAATGATGTGTCAGGACACACAGGACATGGAGTCCCGCTGCATGTGGGACCACAGCCGTGGATCAGACTTGTTGGTCCCATATACGTCCAACACAGTTTGAACCATCCACATGATGCAACAGAAAATGGGATTCATCAAACCAGGCGACCTTATTACTCCAAGGTCCAGCTCCAACATTTGCCCTTTGTAGACACTTTTGACAGTGGACAGGGGTAGCATGGGCACTCTGACTGGCCTGTGGCTATGTAGCCCCATATGCAACAGGGCTGGATACCCTGTGTGCCGTAAAATCAATAATTTGTTATCACTGTTTGTTTGTTTGTTCAGTATCTTTCTCCCAGAGTTAGGTGTGGATGATATGTTCCCTGCTACCTGGAGTTTCCTCCAAAGAACCTCCCTCAAAACCGGGAGACATGTTAGCACTGTTGCTTTGTGCTTCTGGAACCAGGGTTCAAGCCTCCATTATGGTTCCCTGTGCATGGAGTTTGCATGATCTCCCTACGTTGTTCTGGGGTTTCTTCTGGGTACTCTGGTTTCCTCCCCCTGTAGCCCAAAAACATGCTAAGGTTAATTGGAGTTACAGTCGCCCATAGGTGTGAAGGGTTTGTCTAGCTTGTAATGTGTTGGTGCCTCATCCTGGGTTGATCCCTGCCTTGTACCTATAGGGTCTGTGACCATGAACAGGCCAAGCGGTTACAGAAAATGGGTGGCCTCCAAAGGCTTCTGCAGGGGGAGGGAGAAATTCCTTTGCACTCTTTTGAACTCTAGCTAAATGTTCCGATATCACTCATGCCCAACAACTGAATTATCCAAGGGTATTCGATTCATTTGATCCAAATCACTGGGTTTATGTGTCATTCTAACACCGACAAATTGGAATATATATAAAAAGATTGAAAAGTTACTATGGAGAAAGATGTCCTTAATATGGGTGAAATATTTTAACTGATTTCACAGATTAAGGTTTTTTTCCTAGAAGGGAAATGAAGTAAGTGCACCTTACATTGCAAACACATTCAGACTCACTTGTGCATGACATCTATTAATTGACCACATTCCAGGGGAATAAGGATATTGTAAGGCAACTATCCTTGTGAGCATCACCGTGTCAAGTATGGTGACCTGGCGTGCCTGTAGACACCGATACAGATGTGACCCTGGGAAATCCAAAACCAGTTAATTAAAGTTCTTGCTGCCTTTGTCACAGCTTCTGCAGCATGGACCTGCTTTGTAATCCATCTGCACCGCACGTTCGCGGCGATAAACATTTCAAAGACCCACAACAGGAGAAAGGTAATCGAGTTTGTTTCACCTCCATTTTTTATTATGTCTGTCCCTGCTCAGTGCAGGTAAGATGTCTTTTTTTGCCTAGCTGGCTACAGTTTAGAGTCCTGGTATGCTCTCAGTTCTGAGGCAATTTAGAATTGTCTGGTGGAGTTCCCACTTTCAGCTGCTAACTGAGGAAACAAGCTGTGGGATTTCAGTGTGCTTGTGGAAAGGAGGGTGAGATCCCCGCAGCAACGAGAAAGCCAAGGAGCGCCATACAGCCATGGGGGCAGCACTGCAAGCCAACAGTGAAGAGCAGTTTATCGGGATTTGCGGTTCTTGGAACAAAATGTCGACATTGGCTCCACTGGGAAGTGCGGATAAGTGGGGCAGCCTGATCGATATTCTCCTGTCCTAAAAGTTCGAAACTGAATCCTAAAATTACCGGAACAACCAGCTAGTGGAGCAAAGAAGAGGGAAAACAAGCCGAAGAGGGACTCGCCCCTAAATGACAGTCCCAGGATGCAAGCGGGAAAGCTAAGCTAAGGGCAACAGGGCAAGAGAAACATAAATAATACAATATGGGGGAAAAGCGGACACTGCTCCGAGCTAAAGAGAGTAAGAGCCAAGGGAGGAAGGGAATACAGAAGGTCTTCCAGTGGGAAGAGCGGGAGGAACGTTACCTGCTTCATTAGGTCTTACAAACACAGTGAAACAGCCCCAGGGGCCACGTCCACCCCCGTCCACGTCCTACCTCCCGAAACAAGCAATTCTGAGCGCAGCAGAACAGCTCATTTAGCACAAAGTTCAGTGTGCAATCTCAGGCCCGCTCACGGCTGCCTCCTAAGGTGAACCCCTCCCCCAGGTCAGAAGCACAATTTTACACGTGATAATACAGATAACTTGACCATTCGTGCCATGAAAAATGATGATGTCATCTAACAGAACAACAGTCGCACCATAGTCACGACTTTTCCCAGTCCAAACTCGATTTGCAGTTACTATTTGTTTCAATAGAACCACAACGGAAGCCAAAACGTGGCAGAAATGATTTGATGTGATGCACACTCAGGGATAGATGCTGCATGTTAATGCAGAACAATGAAAATGCAGTCTAAACCATGATGGAGAGCAGAAACTCAACCTTAAACAGCAGCGTTCTCCTGACATCATTCCTGACATTGCCGTAAAGCCTCTTAACACGTCCACACAGCCACTTCTGATCAGGAAGAGCCCAGAGCCAATCGCAGGAAGCTTGGGACATCTAGCACAGTGGACACCCCGGATGGGACGCCACTGCTGCCCTGCCCCCACCATTTCAGTACTGAAAACAAATCTGTGAATGCTCAAGGAGGGAGGGGCTTGTCGTGTCTACCGATTGGATGAGGACTTTGTGTGGACAGGGAAGCTAACAGGAGTACAGGGTACAAATCGATATAAATTGTGTTGAGCACAGCTCTTACACAGCAAAGAACAAAACAATAGGTGAATGACTGAACCAAGTGAATCAATTAATGAATTAATACTATGTGCAAAAAACAGTACAACTAACCATGCAGAAATGCACTAACCGGCACGTTTAGCGAGCTGATCGTAAAGTAAAAATCGCAGACGTGACTTGACTGTGACATGCTTCCGAATTTACTTCAGCTTTCCATACTCAATTTTTTTTTTCTTTTACCCTTCATAAGCCGCATGCATTGTTGTATATGCCAAAGTATATGTGCGAATATTTTATTAACGTTGGATTTGCGGATGGTCGCTAAGCGAGGTAGCCGCTAAATTGAGAGCATGTGTATATACAGTAAATAGTGGGCTGGGTGGGATCAATGGGCAGCACTGCTGCCTCACTCCTCCGCTCTCCGTGGCACTGTTCGCATGCAAGCATACAGTTAGACTGTTTGGCATCTCTAAATTACCCATAGTGCGTGAGCGTGGGTGTGTTTATGCCCTGCGATGGACTGGCATCCCATCCAGGGTGTATCCTAGCCTTGTGCTATCTGGGACAAGCTCCAGGCCCCACTGTGACCCTGATCAGGATACGCAGTTGGAAGATGGATGGATGGTGTGTGTGTGTGTCCTGTGATGGACTGGCATCCCATTCAGAGTGTCCCCCACCTCACGCTCTGTTCTTTCTGGGATGGCTTCCAGGCTCAACGCCACCCTGTATTGGATAAGTGGTACCGAAGAGGGATGCTGGTTCGTGTGTGTAGGCCAAAGGAATCAGATTCCCTACGTATTGCGTGTATCGGCACTGCGACATCCGCTTTCTCACTGCCCCCCCCCCCCCAGGACTCACTTGGCGCCTTCCGTCACCCAACCCCCCCCCCCAGCCCCCAGGACTCACTTGGCGCCTTCCGTCCCTTGTCGCTCAGCTTCTCAGAACAGTGGGGACAAACAAGGCAATATGGAGGCGCCCAGTCAATGTAAACAGGACCTGCTGCCGTCGCCAAGAACAGGGAGGGATGGCAAGGAACAAAAAACAAAAAGGGAGCTGACAGGAGGGTAGGAATGCCCCTGGATCCGGGGGGGCCGGGATCCAGCTTAATGGCTTCATTACTCTTCATCGGTCAGTGTTTTTAAAATGCTCACCATGCATTTTATGCTCCATGGAGGTGGTGCAACCATCCGGTCCCTCTTTCCATTGGCATTCATGTATACTTTACAGTGAACGTGTAGGGCAGGAGAGTTGGGGGGGGGGGGGGTGAGGCCTGTGATGCCCCCCTCCCCCACACAGAGTCAGTGTAGACAGTGTAAACAATGTATATTGTTTTCCTCAGCATGGAGGAACCATATTATCGGTCATCTGACGGATTTGCCCAATGAACTGAGAAGTTCTTATGGATGGCAGGACAGTTGACTGGGCCTGGCCTTCATGTCCTGCGTGTGTCTGTAGGTGGCGTGCTGTTCCCGCTCCATGACAGTAAGGTTGGGGTGAATATGGACGCAGGCGCTAAAGATGCCGCCGCTGGTAACGGGGCAGGGGGGAGGGCAGCACTTAAATACTTCAAACAACTCAGAAATGGGTATGGATGGAGTGAAACGTGGTGGAAATTTTAAAGGGCTCTTCAAAGAGACATGTCCTGGAAGGTTTCTGTAGAGGACCGCCTGATAACACACTAAATTCCCCCCCTATTAGAAGAGAGGCAATAGCCACACCTCACCATCATAACTAAAGAGGGAAAACGTGAAAACGGCTCTGTGGATATTCAGGACCTTGGCAGGTGCGGGGCGGGCTGTGTGGGCCAAGTCTGCGTGGCTGGGATCACAGTCAGTGCCCTTCCAAGTACAAACACACCTGCCGAATTATACATGTCTCCTCTGGCCAACTTATTGCTGCTCAGGAAATATAGGAATCATCTGCTTGTGCGACTGATACTAAGCGGGATTGGAACCTATCCCGGGAAGCACAGGACACAAGGCCAGGGAGACAGAAATTTAGAGGCACTAGTTCACTTTAACCACATGTTTTTGTACCATTGGAGGAAAACGATTTAAAGGCAGGGAGAACATGCAAACTCTGTACACAAAGAGGGTGGAACTCAAACCCACATCCTTCAGGGTGCGATGTCATAGTACTAAACCGCTGAATCATGCATGCAGACACTTCAGTTGAATTGAAACTCTTCCTGGGAGAGATGTGTACATCTTACTAAAATGTGTAATAAACACATGAATATCTACACACACGTATGTAAGTGTGTGTGCATCCTCCCATCTTGTTCAGTCCTGTTTGTTTGCGTCATTCATACCGTCCTTCTGATTGTCCCAGCAGAAAACATATTGGTCTGCTGTTGTCCACATGGCCTTTTTCTCCCAACTGGGCAGGGGCTCTGTCAATACGGGGATGCTGGATAAAATCCACCCAAGCGTTCGTGTTGGGGAGGGAGGGGCTGATTCGTTTGCCTCACTCTCACGTCAGAGGAAGCGGAGTCACTGCCAGGGGAGCCTAAGAGGCGTTTTTCCCGAACATGAGCACTGCGGGTCCTGCCTAGGCCAGGTGCGGCGAGATGGCTGAGCCGGAGGTGACCGTCACCGAGGCCCCACGGGGGACCCGGGAAGCAGATGGCAGGGTGGCCCGCGAGCAGACGCCGGGAGAATGTCCTCATCACGGTGACCAGACGGGGGGGACAAATGTCACGCCACGGGGCAGCCCATGACCTCTGCTCAGGGTGGCCC
Organism: Paramormyrops kingsleyae; assembly: GCF_048594095.1. NCBI lineage: Eukaryota > Metazoa > Chordata > Actinopteri > Osteoglossiformes > Mormyridae > Paramormyrops > Paramormyrops kingsleyae. The sequence continues at coordinate 20,569,007 of NC_132813.1, forward strand.
AAAAAAGAGATTTCAGATGAAACCTGCAGATCCTTCTGTGTAAACGTGTCTACGTCTGCCTGCCTGCGTCTGATTCCCTATGTGTGCTTCAAGTAGAACTGAAAAATACACACATGAATAAAAAAACCACCACTCAAACCACGCCCCTGAGGATTGGCAGCCCCCTGTTGGCCACAAACAGTTACTGCACTGGGGGGTAACTGTGGGCCCCAAAGTGACTCTATGAAAGGAGCCCCAGAAAAAAAACACCCGGCGCTGGGAAAAATAATAAGTCCTGCATACCAAAACAGAAATGCCCGTCACGTGTGCTTTGGTGGTAACGATCTAATCCGAGAGCCGAAAGAAACTGGATGCTGTTTTCTAATTCCAGACCGGGTCTTTCACAAGCAGCTGGAAAATAAATGGAGCTACTGCTTCAGAACCATTCCTCTTATTCCCAAAATGACTCACAGCAAGCTGTCCAGAGCAGGACGACTAACCTGAATCATCTGAATGAGCTTCTCTGGCAACTCTGAACTTATTTTTGCAAAGTAGTCAACAGCAGAATGTGAATTTCTGCAATGAGGAAGCTGAGGCTTTTCTCCGGTGAGGAAACACTAAGATGCTTTGCTGTCAGGGGTCTTTGTAAATTCGCTTTTATCTTTGATCCTCAAGTTCACCAGGTCCTGTTTATAACGGTGAGCAATGCATTCAGTGCTAAATGTGGATAATGTTTATAGTCCCTAGGTGGCGCTGTGGCTCATTGGGTAGTAATGTGGCTTAACCCTGCCCCTGTCTTCATCCTGGGTACGCGGTAATAAAAACAGATAAGTGCATCTGTCTGACGTATTGTAATTTCAAACACACAAACCCCACCAGCTTTTTAATGAAACAGATCGTGTTCCCCCCCACCCCCCCACCACACCGTAACCAACATCATCAAAGCTGCAGACGAGACTAGCAGGCTGGCCCAGCAACCTAACTTGACTCCAGCCTTCATATGAATTTGCAGCAGAGTACTGCATACATCAACCCAAATACCGTGAGCGTATTTTAAATAAAACACTGACCTGCAGCTCTGAACTGAAACGCATAAGCCAGACTGCATGTGAATGTTGAGCATGCTTTTTCTGAGTGGGGTTGAACAAATCAAGATAAAAAAAAAAAAATTGGCTTATAAAAATCAGGCATGCCGTGGCAGTGTGTTTGATTAATATTGATATTATAAAACCTATTGTTTTAGCTGATTATTATCATTGTTATTATTTTTTTATAAAGTACAAAAACTGTAATTCTTGAAACCTGAAAGGTAAATGACCTGAAACTGGCACGTTATCAAAGTTATTATAGACTAGACAAATGGTGGCACTATAGATAAACAAAATGTATGCATCTTTTCAGATATATTTCATTACTCATGTGGCCTAGAAATGAATTTCGGTAACATTTTACTTAAAGCACTCATGTATAATATATTACAGATACCTTCATCATGCATTATAATGGTCTTTATATTGCATTATAATGCATTATAAAGGTATCTATAGTGCATTATAAATGATAGGCATTCATAATGCATAATACACATGGCTATAATGTGTTATGCCTTTTGATAAATATTTATAGCCATGTTTATAATGCATTATTACTTGTTATGAATGTGTCTATAAATAACTAAAAATGTGGCCAGTAAAGTGTTACTGGGTTAGATTTTAAATATGTCAATAAACAGGTACATAAGCTACTTAAACATCTCTTCATGAAATCCAAAATGGTAAAACACTGATACCTTTAAACATTTATAAAGCTTTAAACAAGTTAACCATGAAATGTTAATCTATTTCAGCGTCGGCTTCTTTGAACTAACTGACAAAAAGACCCTAATCATAGTGCTTAGCTGTGTGTTTTGAGGATAAAAGCCAGTTTCAAATTGTGTTTTCACCCACATGCTCCTCTGAAACGTGTTTCAAGCCAATCTGATGGAACCAACCAAATCAAAAATTATACAACTGACTAATTCACAATACAGTAATGTAATGAAAAGGCTGGAAATTGCATAATATTTTTGTTCAGCAGCTCTCTTTCACCATATCTGACCCGAAAAATAATGCAGTAAGTACAAATAAAATCTGTGTAGATGAAATGCATCTTTGGGGGAAATTATGGAATTTCTCTCATACTATTGATTTTTTAGAAGCATCACTATTTGACAGGTCAGCATTGCTCTTTAAAGAAAACTCACAAATGTCACATGGGCTGACACCACTAAACAAAAATCATTTTATGGGCAAATAATTGTTTGAAAATTTTTGCTTTATGGCTCACACAGTATAGATCACATTTAGTGATAACCATCGCTAAGATTATGGAGGTGGTCATAAGTACCAACCGGGGAAATGAGGCTTCCAAATGCACAGTGGGAGGGGTTAGTGCCCCCCGTCAGTTGCTGAATGGATTAGCCCGCTTCCCATTGGTTACTTTATCAGTTCTCACTAGGTGCTGAAACCCCATATCGCAACTAGCGAACCATACGCTAATGTTTAACCCACTACATGGTGCCCAACATGGGTAAGTCACGCAGATCACTGGCCTATCTTTTCATGTGCTACATGCACAGATCCGCCTTTGCAGCTTATGTCATCAGAGGGGAGTGTGACGACAGAGTATGTCCTTCTGAACATGTGGGCTCAGTGGGAGACCGTGCATTATCTGAATTAAGCAGTGGATGCCTGGGAAGGCCCACGGTCTCCCAGAACAGCCCCCCCGACTCTCCATGACCCTGCACCGGATAAACGCTTGTGGAAAACAGACGGATGGATAATCGTACGTGTCGCAAGTTGTTCCAGCTCCAAACTGCCGCATGAGGATCGCAAGTCTGTCAGAATTTGCATGACCTTCTCTCCAGCCTAAATAAAGCGTACCCTTTCTTCCAGCATGTTGGCTGGGGTCAAGTCACAAGCATTTTTCATTCAGGTGTACGGTAACAAAAGTAAAAAATATTTTTAAATCTTTAGGGACGCATAATAATTAGGCTATTATTCATTAAACAGTGAATAAATAAACCACACTTTCTTGTTTTATTTACAGCTCAGATTTACCCAGGAACTCAGATTAAGTAACCAAATACATTCTAATGCATGTAGAAAATATATGTTAATATTTGAACATTTTTACAACAGTATACATACTGGAGAATATCTGAATAGGAAAAAAACAACAGAGTATTAATAAGCAAATTAGAGAAGTACTGTGTGGTATATATGAAGGGACTGTTTGGTGGTGTGTGAGTGGTTTTCTGGCTGGGAGGATGCATTTTAAAATTAGCCATAAAAAAATAAACACTTGTGGTTTCAATGCGATTTAAATGGAAGGAAACACAGCAGTTGGCAGGGCTATTCACACTAATTAGTTCTCAGCTGCTGATTATTTCTTTTTCAACAAATCTGTTGGCTGGTGTTTGTTTTGTTTTTTGTCCACAAAGGACTTTACATACGTGCTTTCAATATCATTTGTCTTAATATTATTTTTCATTATTTGTGATACAATTCCTGCAAATAATTTGCTTTAAAGTTTGTGACATGGGAGGAGGAAACATATATCCTAGGAATTATTCAAATATTCTCTAGAAAAATAAATGCATTAATATCACTATATTTTGAATGGAGCAGACTATCAAAAGAATCAATATACTATATATTGTTATCACCATTATTAGATATGCTGTTCCCTAAAACCAACCATTCTGCTTATTTATATAAATTAGAATCTACTATATAAAACTACAACTAGATTTAAAAAATAGTAACCGTACATTTCTATGTTGAAAATCTAGAAAGTATACTCAAGAGTTATAGCGTATATAATGTTCAATTATATGTTTATATTATATAATGTTCAATTAAAGCAAGAAGTACCTGAACAAATGTCTGCCACCAGACTGACTTTCAACACATTTTAAAGGCAAGTATGGGACCATAAGAATAGATTAACAAAAAACAAACACAGTATATCTAGGCAGACCACAAAACTGGTCAGGAAGCTCAAACAATTTCATGCCTTGGATCAGACTTTCTGTGGCCTTAGCAACAGAGATTCCAGAACCGTGGAATCCTAATTACTCGTATTGACATGCAAGGAGCCGAGGGTTTGGGCTGCAGGTCTTCAGCCTGTGGCAGTTAGTCGATGCGAAAGCCTGAATTATTTCTGAGGTGAGAAATGCATCCCAGACACGATGTGCTGGGCGTCATGGGGAGACTAAGGATTGGTTTGACCTGGTAATGAGGGCAGGAGGGGAATATCTTAATCGAGTAATCAGCAAGATGTCGCACAAACATCCGCGGCAACATTTCTTTAAAGTCAGCATACTTTGCAAATAATGCTCGCTCATCTCAACCCCAAAGGAAGCCAGTAAGACAATAATGGTCACGGTAATCAGTTGATGTTACAAAAATCAACATTATACCTTCCCATCCATCTTGCATAATCAGCTGGATCTCATAGGGGGTTCCGGTGAGCCTATGTCAGGAAGCAAAGAGCAGCTTCCACACCATGGACGTTTAACAGGCACCAACTCATCTAAACGCATGTCTTTGGATTTCTTGATTTTTGGAGGAGACCCGAGAACTTTGTGAGGACGGCCGGAGATTAGTGTCCCCAAACCTGCAGACATGGTACCACTGAGCTCAGCTTTCCATGGAAATCTACAGAATTATGACAGTGGAGCATAAAGTAATGAAATGTCATAAATATGATATATTATATAATATTTTATTTGGTAGGCCTCCAAACATTTTGTCATTTTAATCATATGATAGAATCTCACTCACCATTATGGAGTGTTTTGAGATGTTTTTTGTCAAGGAAAACCATATACATACAGCAGTGTTTTAAAATACCAAACGTGCACCACCCTCTTCCTGTCTTTGAACTTTGCAAGGTGAGATCATTGACATCAGGGTTGCCAAACATGCACACATCTGGCGTGACCCTCACGCTTTCTGACCCTCAAGGTCACGCAAGAAATCTTTCGGTAAATCTATATTATTCCATTATGAACCTAAAATTGGCTGCATCAAAAGCGTTGGGGTAGTTTACAAACCCTACAGACTATTTACAAGGTAATAAAACTGTCACATACATGTCAATGCGTGTATCGAACTGACAATCTCACGCCAGCCAGGTGACCAAAGCTCGCAACCCTGTGACATCACTGAATGCTCCCGGTTTTGCTCCACCTCCTGTTCTCTGACTCCTTTCTGTTTACAGATTGTGATGTAAATTTCGTTCGCCTGCCTGTTTGGAGTTTGACTTGAATTTTGTTGGGCTACCTGGTTTTGACCCTAGTTTCATGGATTTTGTACTATGATTGCGCCATTGAAATGGTCTTGCCCTGCACTTGGATCGAGTCATTCTCTTCGCTACACAGCCTACGGAGATATGCAAAGCAACGGTACCACTTTGCAAATTTGCTAGCAAGAATATGTGATTATAAATAACTGTACAGTAACTGCCTGGGGACATTCTGTAGCCGGTGCAAATCCATAAACAGCACTTGTGGAAAGTTTCAAACGCTTTCACTGATGAAGTGTATTAGTCATTCGGACATATATTGTTAATAGAGACCTGTCACTTGAGAAAATAGGGATAGCATTCAAATTCTGAGCAATACCTGCCTTACCATCCCTGGATACACAGCATCAAAGAAGCTGAACGGGTTTAATTATTAAGTAGCAGTGTAACGACATCTAGAAACACAAGAAACATTGCACCTCTGAGCATCATAAACCAAAAATTTCTGTCAAATTTGGCTCCTTGCCAAACTGAATAATTGTTGTTCATTATTGAGTGAAATAGACATTTCACGGGGCTCGTGTTCGGGTGAAACGGGCTGAATGACAGCATCCTGGCAATCCCGTGGATGTTTACACCATTCCCAGCCGCCGTCCATTCATTAGTTCATTCAGCCATTCAGGAGCACACACTGGTTTTAATGAGACCCTCTGAGGTACCCCTTAAAGGAGAACAAAAGCCAAAGGGAAGCCTGCGTACTGTGTTTGCCCTCGGAGCAACGCTGGGTGACGCTGGACTGCCGCTCGGGTCGTTCCCCCGCGTCACCCGCACCGTGATGGTGATTAGACCTGACACTTCATAACTCCAGGCATCATGGTGCCGCGTGTAAGGGGGAGCGACACCCTGTCCTTCTGCGGTCTGACTTCTCACAAGGCTGAAAGCCATCGAGAACTACGCCTGCCACCTTCTGCTACCTCCCCGTCCCCTGCCCGCCCCCGTCTGAAGTGCCACCGTTCCTCCCGCTTAAGAGGACCTCATGGCACTTGTCAACTCACAGCCGGAGGTTTGCCGCCGTCATTATAAATAAATAAATCAACAAGTAAATAAATAAAATCATGAGGCCATTTTCAGGGCAGTCATGGACGTTATGGACATGTTCTGTTTGCATTCAATGTGAAGATACACTAGTATACAGTTAGACAACCTCCCTCAAACAGCAGATCCTGGGAACCTTTTACACTAGCAACCAATAGTTGAACTGTTGACCTGCTATATAGAAAAAAAATAGATTTAGCTACTATCAAATCCTAACAGCTTTATAAGACAATACTGATCAACATTATTGATTATTAACACACACAGGTCACCACATGACGAAACACCTCTGGATCCCAGTTGGCGACCCCCCAGACTGACACCCGATCCAGTCCCACCCCCCGGAAATCGCCATCCATCTGCCGTAGCCAGGTGTTACGTGGGCGTCCCCTCGGCCTGGTCCAGCCGCTCGGGTCCTCAGCAATGATCGCCCACAGGGACACGTCCTGACGCCCTACAGCGCAGGTAACGTGCCTCATTCCGGACTCCCGGAGCAGCTGCTTGTTCGACTTCACAGTTATATATTTTTAATTTTATATCCATCCATCTTCCATAACTGCTTATCCAGTTCAAGTTCATGCTGAGTTTGGATGGTATCCTGAGAAGCACAGGGCATCAGGCAGGAGACGCAATATGATGGCAGTCAATCAAAGGGCAATGTAAAATCAGAATATTTCATATTTTGACAGTCAGCTGCTGACATCCTTAATCTCATAAATGTGCAGAAAATATTATATGAATGAAAAATAAACGGCTGAGAATCCTATCTAAATTCCTTTGAGTAAACTGACTGCTATTCAATTTATATGTTCCATTTTTATCTATATTTATTTTAAATATTCCCTGATAACTAGTTATGAGAACATGTCCCTTCCACCAAGGTCACAACAGCTTCAACCCCAAAACACGATTTGTAAGCTCCTTGGACGTGATTTACGAGGACCATTTAGTTTACAAATTAAACTGATAGAAAAGAATATTTATATCTATACGCACACACACACACACACAGGCACACACTCACACACACACACACTCACACACACACACACACAAACACACACACACATATATGTATCTCGCCATCGTAAATGATTGTCAATCCGTAGCAAAGACTGGGAATTAATTTTGAGTCGCACCATGCAGGTGGAAATAAAAAATAAACCGATAAAAACTTTGCCCGACGGCTGCATTATCGCCAAGATTTCATTTAAACAGACTCATGTTCTGTGATTAAAAAGAAGGCCGTGAACATTACTTCTCAGGATCTGTCACGGCATGCGAAAGACCGAAAGAGGTGAGTCACCTTGCAGTGCCACGTTCTCCCTACAGGTTATTTCTCCACTTTAGCTGCAGTATTAAGATTCAAAGCGGGGAAACGCCGCGCGAGCCCGCTGTCCTCTGAATGTGAATGCGTGCGGCAGATTTCTCTCGCAGAGGCTGCTACCTTCCGCAGATATACAGGTGTAGACGCGCCCGTAAACAGGCCAAATCGCGGGAGAACGGCACTGATTGCGAGCCTCTCTGAAGAGGAACAGCACCGCTTCCCTCGTCTCTGCTACGCTCTCTCAGTCCGTAACACAGCTGACTGCGATTTCAGGCAGTCTCATTAGGAAAAGACTTCATAATTGGCAGCAGCAGCGGAGAAAGGAAATGGCATTTTCAGCCCAGCCCTGTGTAACATTACTTATTCTGTACATATCTATCCCTTTCCCCTGACGGCTTATACGGTGTGATAAGGTTAGGGCCTATCTCATAGGGCACAAGGCAGGGCACACTGAGGGGACGCCAGGCCATTACAGGACACACGCAGACACATTATGGCTAATTTAAAGGCCCCAATTCACTTAAAACTCATGTCTTTGGACTGCAGTAGGAAATAAGGTCAGACATGGGGAGAACATTCATACTCAACACACGCATGCCTGGAGACGGGAATAAAACTCACAACTGTGGAGGTGTAAGGCTACAGCGCTAATTGCTGGGCAGTGTCAGCACCATACAGAAGTATATACACAGAAGTGTGTTTGGGTGGGCAGTCACAGCGGAAATGCCTAGAAAAAGGATTTATTCACACATTTCCTCTGATCATCGTGACATTTAGCTTTAATCAAGGAAAAATACATACTAATTTTAGTGCAGGTAATTTAACGCACTAGTATATGAACCAAGGACAAATGAATACACAACACGAAATATGCTTTGTTCTTCAGGGACTAAACAATAATTCAGTATGCCCATAATTTAAGAGCAGATGTCTACTATACAATATTCCTTCCATATCCGTGGTTTCAGTCATCCACAGTTTACCACGGTCTGGAAGAAAAATGTATAATGTGAAACAATATGTTTTTTCATTGTTCCTTCATCCTTTGATGGGTATAAAAAAAATGACTTTCATTGTTCTGTCATCCCTCGATGCATTTTTTCATTGCTTTTGAGAATTAGTTGAAGACGTCAGAATGCCTTTCATTCAAGAGAGTACAGAAACTTTATTAATACTTTATTTAATGTTGCTAATGTCTTACTGTGAGTTACTTATCAACTACCACATGTAAGCATACGAAAATCACGTTATACGTGGCGTCCACGGATGGTTCGCGGTAGGTTTTAGAGCGTATTTAGTCAGTCAGGTTTGCTGTTCTTCACAGCCTGCTTGTGCGTATCATAACGTAACTCTCTGCAGTCTGAGGTCTCTCAGCTATGTTTGAGGTTAGCATGTTCTTCCCGTGTTTGTGTGGGTGTTCCACAGCTGATGTGGTTTCCAGTCGAAAAACATGCGGGTAGGTCGAGCCGTGTGTCACAGTGACCTGAATCGTGCGAATGCGTGTGCCGAGGCTCCTGGGATAGATTAGTCGTACCTTTATGCTGGACAGGCGGCACGGAAAAGGGTCAGACGAATGGAAAAAAGGTATACGTAGCTGTCTTACCGTTATATGGTGTTGTTCAAGACAGCCTCCAAATAAATAACAGATAGGAATAAGCTTCCAAGCTAACGCGGCAATTCATCAGAAGCGCGCGAGCGGCCCTGCCATCTCAGCTATAGACGGCAAAACTTCCGCGTGGCATGTCTCTGTCAGGGAAATCGCGTCTGTCGTTATGCGGCACCTCGCCGGACGACGCGGCGAGCACAGGCCCGTCCCGGCAATGACCGTGTCACCAACGGTTTGTCAGCAGCCAGCGTGAGACACCCCACCTGCCTCCGCTTTATCTCGTCCCCCCCCTCCCCCCCAAACCTCATTCCTTTCCCTGCTCCTCCACTAATGGCTTTCGCCGTCAGGATTGTACTCGGGCCGAGACGCCGCGCTGCGTCTGGCTTATATGGGTCTTATGTCTCCATTCATTACCACCAGTCATTGTGGAACTCAGGCCTAGAAAATAAATACATCTGTCCCCCACGTAAGAGCCCGAGTTAAATGTGGAATAAACGTTACTCCAGAGGAGGGAGCTCTTAGGCATCAATGGGATGGGCTTCCATGCCCAGGAAGAATCCATCCATCCATCCATCTACCACAACTGTGTATCCAGTGAGCCTGTGTATCACAGGCAGCACAGGGAACAAGGCTGAGGACAACCGGTCCATCACTGGACACCTATTCACACACACTGAGGGCAATGTAAAGATACAAATTCACCTAAATTACTTTGGACTATGGGAAGATAGTGGGGAACTTGAAGGGAATCCAAAGGGATGGAACATGCAAGCTCGGCTAGACAGATACCAGCCATGAATAAAACCCACAACCCTGGAGGACTTACTTCATAGATTCTTCATAGATTCACAGACTTCTTCCAGGTTACAATAACAGCTCTAGAGCACCTATAAGCTTTAGCACGTCATATTAATATTTCTGTTATGATCATTTCTAATTTACTCCACCAGCCTTCTGAGGTACATCCTGCAACACAAGATATTAAAGTTTCCTGATAAAGGACTGCTTTTACTTCATTGCTTAGCCAACGTGTCCCTAAAGTGAGCTGCAATTTTATCCAATTTATACAGCTCGATTCTGTACTGGACCAACTCAGGTACCTTAATCAAGAGTATTACAGCACGGCCCCTCACAGGACCTGAACCAGCACTCTCTAAGGCTGCAGCCCACATTTCCTCCCCATCTGCAGTGGCTAATTAACCACATCATAGGTCGTCTCCTTAAGAGAGGTGTGGGCCAGAGTACGCCTCCCCCAGCGTGTGGGCTGTCGGCCGCCCCCTTTCCCGTCACTTCACAGGATTCGGTAACGCCATCGGCGACTCGCTCGATTCCCTCCACGACCCCGGAGGCGTCATCGGGAGACAGCGCTGCAGGGCGACTGGAGGGAGAGGAACCCGGTCACCTGACCCGTACGGCACACTGGCGGCCGATTCGCCGCAGGGAGATAAAGCAGACGCGGCCGTGACAGGAGCTGAGACCTCCCTACAGGAAGTGCACGGCGTTGAGGGGCGCTCCTCCAGGGAGGACCCTGTACTTCACCACAATATTACGAGCTCCTCTTACAAGACAGGAAGCAGCGGACCTGCATGCACGACAGCAGGGATACCGGTGCGTGCGTCTCTCCCTTGTCCATTTCCAATAAAAGCCCCCAATGAAAGTCCAGCAGCCTTCTTGTGTGCAAACCTCCTGTCTGGCTTAATGTGTTTCTCCTTCAGTGCCAGCGAGGCTTAGAAAGATAGCTAGGAAAAGCACAACACCTGTAGCCAATGGACTGAGCCATGAACGTGCAGTGGAGGAGGGAAGAAGTGAAACCAAAATTCAGCTCGACTGCTTATCGGCGATGCGTGACAAGGCCAAGAAGGCAGGGAAGATGGCACAGTGTATCTGTAAAACAGTGATGCTTCCCACAGGACCCATGCGTATGTATAAGGCAGATATCAAATGGCATGTAGGCATTAATAATAAAGGTTAAAAAGGTGTTTAAGAGCAAAGTTAACCGTAGGAAGAAAACTGTAACATTCAAGTTTTTTGAAAAGTTTTCTGCAGCAATTAAGCTGATTACATTTTTTCAAGTGCAGAGCAAAGGGCGTCCAAAGCAAACATATATACATGTATGTATATGGCCAGTCCCGCGGCTGGACATGCATGCTGTTTAATGAGGCATCCATATGCAGGCTTGCATCCATAATGTCAGAAAAGAATCAGTAAGGAGAAGAAGCGGAGATGAAAGGAGAAAAGGGCTTCAAAGCAGCCAGCTAATCTGCAGCGTCGGCAGAGACCGGCTCCGTCAGGCTGCGGCCAACCCCGGCATGGCTGGTCACTCCTGGAGGAACTGGCAAGTAATAAAGATATGACGTCTCGACGAGGAGCTTCAACAAATCAAATAATGACTCAGCTGGCTTTAAAAGGGATGCGGCCATTTTGAATCAGGGCAGCGACACGACGCGCGAGACGGCAGACTGAGGAGATAGCTGGCAGCTGAAAGACGGATGGGATTGAGAGCCGATGGTAATGCGGAGCCATGGAAAGCTCGGGTAACAAAAGGGCTGAGATCGTTTATTTGATTGATTGTTGGTCAGGAAGACAACTGCCCCCTCAAACGGGAAACAGGAACAACAAGCTTGGAATGTAAATATTTGGTGATGTTCTGCACTGCATTGACTCTAGTGCCTCCTACTGGTCAGGAGGACTGACTGAGACCCTGACAAGCAAGATTTTCCCTGCTTGATTATGCTGTGGACTATTCACGGGCTGCAGGATTTCATTTTCTATTTCCTGTTTCCTCCGTCTAGATATGGGCAGAAGAACTGATGACTCAGTTTATACAAGATTTTGCATTAACCAGGGAGCAAAATCATGACATTAAGTCTCTGGCTTTGTTTTGTTTGGTTAGTGGATCTACATGCAAAATTAATTTTACCACACTATACCAGCCGCTTTAACATGCCAATTTAAAAGGAAATAAAATATTAATTGAATATGAAACAAACTGGAGTGAGTAGAAGTAATTGCAATAAATTCAGTGGAATAGAAGGATTCCTTGTTGCTGTGGCCCATAATGCATTGCAGTCGATACAGGGACACAGAGTTTTCCCACCTGATCCTCGGGGTCTCACAGATTTTTGCTCCCTCCCAGTTCCCTGCCAAACAGTCCACATTTTTTCCCCTACCGAGAGCTGGGAGGGAGCAAAAACATGGACTGTCTGAATGTCCCAGAGGACCGGATTGGGAAACACTGTGGTAGAGGGTTGAAAGGGGAGAAACACATGGATGTGAGTAGGGTGTTCGCACCACAATGGGTTGCCGAAGTTCTGTAGCACTCGCTGAGAAGTATCTGTACAAGCAAGAACCCTAATGATTCATGCCTCTTCGGGATTCAGAACAATGACATGATAGACAGACAGACAGACAGACAGATAGGGTTATATTCACCTTGGAAATGTTTCCTAGCCAAAGGAGAAATTGTTGTGGTAGGATTTTTTTTTCCTCATTCCAAAGGCTGTTTGGAAAATCACTACAATATCAGATTTCCTCTCGGGAAGATGAACATGCACATGTAGGTGATTTAAGCTGCAGGCACAAGGATGGAGATGGAAGGAGGACAGCGTCATGAGACAAAACCCAATCATGCTTAGGGAATCTCAGAAATGCCAAAGATTGATTGTTTCATTAGCAATTTTGCAAAGCTTGTCTGACTCCAAGAAGCTTTCTTTCTGACTTATGTTAACTAGCAATAGCACCATATGAAGCGTAGGTGCGGGTGTGTCTGCCGGATGGATCGATAAAGAATTAACCTTAAATCGCTACGGAACGACCCTCCTAAGGTTCCCCGCACACTTCCAGCAGATTCAAGAAAATGAACAAATATCTCCTACCCACCAGAGACCACCAAGCTACTGTATCTGCACAGAGGTGAGCTTCTGTAATCAATCAGTGCATCTGAGATGAAAAACGTTACAGTCGAACCCCAGTGACATTGCGGGTAGGGCTAGCAGGAGTCACAGGAATTAGCAATTAAAAGCAGAAAACTCAAAAGGGCAAATCTAGCCGTTTGCATTTTAACAGTTACTACTGTGGTACTCAAAGCAGATTTTATGATTTAAATTATTCAAAGCCAAGAAACGCACTTGGTTCAACGGTTTAAAGCTGCAATTACTTTATGTAGTTAAATTTTAACACTCATTCACGAGGGTAGTTTTAAACATTTAGCACGGTAAGTCACTCAGCGCACGAATGAAGGCTGGGGCGAATGAGCCAGAAAAGGCATGAAACCAAAAAGATTTTGACTTAAATTAGGAAGACTGTGCGTCATGATATTGGAGACTGAAATTTCCTTTCATGACAGATCAATTTCTGATAGATTAGCCTATGACATATTAGATTAGACAAATGTCCAGAGATGGACAATATTTCAATTAAATGTATCTAAAATATGTATTTTAGAATTTGTATTTTGCTGGATGGAAAAAAATCAGACATCATTTATAACAAAGTACTGTAGGAGATTGTATTTCATGTATTTAAAATACTTAAAAATATATATCATTTTGTTTGCTTATTTTCATTCATTGTAAGAACCTTAATCTCCAGGCTTACAGACTTTTAAATATACTTGGCTAGATGCAAGTAGATCACGTGACACATCCTGTTGGGTCCAGCTTGCTCGTTGTGAACTTCGTTTTACCATGACCAGTAATCCAAGGAAAGAAGATGCTTTGTTGCAAGTAAGCAGTAAAATATATCATATATATATATATTTATTAAATAAAAATATCAGATACTGCGCACTGAATGTAATTACAGGACCGGAAAAATAAAGCAATTAGCAGCAGGTCTGTGCTCTAGGACTTGTGAGATAACTTGCTAGTCTGCTAGTGGCATTCTAGTTAATTCCAACATGCATGCTCAGGCAGTGGCATTTTGTGGTTTGTCATATATGTAAGCCTTCATTAGCGATAAGTCAGGCTGGCTACTTTTGTTCCGACAAAAACAAAATTACTTTCTATCAGCTAAACGTAGCTGTTTTATAGCCACTGAGTCTGTCTAAAAGGGAGAACCGACTGGTAAACTTAACCTAATATTATATGCGTCACAGTCTCTGGTCGCTTTTTTTCAGCATATATCTAAAAAATATTCTCTTCTCTGAGTTTGCACAAGTTCGGCACCCTACTGTGAGACAACATGGGAAATTCCCACATTATGATAATTAGCTTTACACTATAATAGGCCTACATGTAAATCACTAAAATATTGTTCTACTTAAAGTTACAGCAAGCAGTATATTTTGTAAATGTTACATATTTCTTGGGCTGTAACGGTACTTGTATTCGTCATGTACGTTACCATTTTACATGTATTTTTGCATTTTCAGATTACAGATTACTTGTAGGCCTATTTTAATTAAATACATTAACGGAACTGCTAGTTAAGACGAAAGGGATTCTTATTTCCTGCTGTGAATTTCCTACAGCCACCAAGACCTATAGCTTTTAGTGTGTTCTTATTCACAGTGTGACCCAGTCTAAGTCCATAACATTGTTCATTAGCACAATATTAATTTACATTCCACAAGGACTTCTGGTTACAACTCTGGGCTCAGGTCCATAATGCTGCCATCCTGATTGTGCTTTTATGGTGCCATCATTCATATGCATTCGTTTCTCGTTTATTGGCCTGTATCGGCATTTCTTTTATCTGCGGTGGATTCAATATTTTCCGTGGGTCTCAGAGGACAATGCTCCAGGCTCGTCTAAATCTATTGCTCATCATCAGCGGAACGTATTCAAAACATCCATCATAGATCGTGCTCCCATATTTGACTCTCACCCGCTTAATTCGTTAACCCTCGATTACGACGGATGATTAACAAAGTGACATCCGTGCAAAAACAAACATATCTGAGAAGGCTTCTCCCAGGCTGTTGTCATTAATTATTTAGCATACCTCCATATCGCCCTGGACTTCCACGAGAGACAAGACGAGACAAGACAAATATGGTGGTGCGGAGACACGGCATGAAATCTCGAGACTAACGCTTGATAATTAAAAGCTGATAAAGTGAACAATCCTTATTTAAACCCCCATTACATGGATTAGATAGAGCAGACAAAGGGTCCAATCGCTTCACACATTAATTTACAGTAGACACGCCAGAGGTGAATTGTTCTCATAACTTATGTGTAATTTGCATAACAGCAAAAACAATTCTTATACTCTGTAGTTGCAATTATAAATGAATATATAAATGAATAAATTCAGCCTGTAATAAACTGTGTGTGTAGAAAATAATCATATAACTTTTTTATTTCGGTATACAATACAGCTAGGCTATATGTTTTTTTCTTAGAAATACAGAAATTTTTTCAAAACTAACTATTAAATCACTTCATCTTAAACAGGGAGCACGTGAAGGTTGAGGATAGCCTGAGTCTGCATGTCTGTCAAGTCAGTTTATTCAATTTTTACCTACAAATATTTGGTGATTTCACTAGTAATTACAGATGTGGCTTGTATTCCTTTGGCCTGTCGGTCTAATGACCAATGTGTAACAGTAAAGTTATGGACAAGTAGTATGTTTCACTAACATGGAATGCATGTGTTTTGATTCTACAACTGCACAACTAAGTAACATGTAAGATAAGGGGCTAGACTTCAGTGTAACTGTTTCACCTAAACATTGACACTGGTCTTCAGAGACCAGTATACCACAGACTGTTGGTTAGCGGTTGTCTAACAACTCCCCTACCAACTGTGTGGAACTTCAGAGACCGGTATACCGGAGTCTGTTGGTTAGGGATTGTCTAGCATCTCCCCTACCAACTGAGTGGAACTTCGACAGATGGGATTTAAGGATTCTACAACGGTATAACAGAATCACAAAATAATACACGCCTTGTATAGTCAATGATGTGCTTTGTAGAGATTTTTCAAATTCAATTCAGGATGCAAAAATGCATTCATAAGAAATGTTTTATTCACAAATGATGGGTATTTAATACTGAGATGAAAACTGAGAACTGTAATTAATCTGACAGCTAGCGAAATAATTTGTCTGATGTCATTGGACTTAAAGTGAAAGCTGCTGACTAGCAGATGACCCTGTTAATAAGCAGAATCACAAAGTTTTTCTGGCTGATGAAGTTACAGACAGAAAAATACAGCAAGAGGGGCTGAAGTTGTAATTCTGTTTCTGTTAGGGTTCTATCTGTCAATTTATAACTCTCCCTCATAAAAAAATGCATAAGTACACAAAGCTATCTTTCTACACATTCATTTTCCAAAACGGCTTATCCAGTGTAAGGTTATGGCGAGCTGGAGGCTCTCCCATGAGGTACAGGGGCACAAGCAACCACACATCAAGGGCAATTTAGGCCCACAAATTAACATGAAACTCTGTGAAGAAAGGGCCTGAAACAGATCAACGCAGACACACGCAGACTCCACAAACACAGATGCTGAAGGTGTGATGTCACAGTGCAAGACACAATGTCATCCCTACATAGATAAATACAGCACATGTTTGGTTATAAAGTCAATGAGCAGGTTTGTGCTGAATAGAACTTTCAAGTATTTCAAAATAATCCTATACAGTTTCAAAATGAGACAACATAATTTACACCTGTAATTTTAATTTAAAGTTACAGGCGTCTTAAAGTCATATCAAAAACTGTCCCATTGTGTTTGATAGTATTTATGGGGGAAACAGTCTTCCCTGGTGCTGACAACAGGGGGCGAACTTGCTCACCGAGCCCTTCCTCAATTCACAAACCAGGATAATCTGTGCTCATATAAACCAGGCGAGCGCTGATAGGATTTGTATTCCCAACTGACTGCCGGATGGCAGGCTGGAGTGTAGGCTTATCCACATATCTGGGGTGCAAATAAGCTTTACATACAACTGTGCTCTCCTGGATGGAGATACTGCTCGTCTTACGCCCTTTATCCCAGGCCTAAGAAACAAAAAAAAAAGTCTTAGCACAAATTAGCTGCAGATTACCTAGACGGTAAAGTCAAACTACGACGACATGTGGGTCGTGGGTTCATGGCATTTCATGAGCCCAGCCAGTCAGTTACTTGGTGATGGGATGTCTCGTCAAAGCAAGCACTGATTACAAAACAATGGCCATTACATGGGTCCGGGAAGGGCAAAAGCCATAAGCCTCCTGGTCTTGCCATTACTCTTCCGTGGAAATTACTAATCCTGAACCAAAACAGTTCCTCAAGACATAAGGTTGATCTCAGAAATAGTTATGGCAATATTACGTCCTCTTTGTTAATTGCTATGTCTAAATCATCCCGTGCTTCTACCTCTGTGACAGCTGTCTCTGCAGAGCCTCTCTTCATTTCATGCTACAGTATTTCTGTCGCTGTCTCTTTATTGCAAAAGCTTTTATGGGCTCTGCGCTACATTGCTTAAAATTATGCAGTGTTGTCTCATCAAGACAATGTGTTTGGGTTTAAAGTGACGAGAAGTCTAGGGGTAGGGCTTGAAAACATCTCTCGGCCACTGTAAAAACTCCTACATGCATAGACTCCTACATGCAACCATCCACACAAACACCTCAATGATTTGATCTCCAACAGACACAGAGGTCACCTCCTTTTTTTGGCTCGTTCCGAAACCCCTTTAGTATTAATGATGCCCCGACGGCTTTCCAGCCGCCCTACCCCCCTCGAGATGGGTCAGACTCCAAGGCAGGATGGTTGGCTGGGCAGAGTGGTCATTATGTAGGCCGGAGACTCTCCACTGGTGAATGTGACCTAGCAGAGTGCCTCGTGCTCACGCACGATGGGGAGAGATTAAATGAGTAATTATTTCTGCACTCACACATGGCTGGGCATGGCTTGATGTTCGTGCCAGGGGTTCATTTGCATACAGACCAAGACCCATTACCTGCCGTTCACACACACAGCATGCCACGTGTGACGACAACAGTGACATTAAGTGACACTACCCTCAAGCATTACCAAAACACCCTAAATGCAATATTTGAGCTGAAGGCTGAAGTATGCGGCTATGGTCAGCTGTGCCCCTTGGTGCTCAGTAACTTCCTGCTGTGTTTTGTTTCTTTAAGAATATGCCAAAAACCTTCCTTAAGCACTTTTCTGGCTTACCACAGGGATGCATCACTGATTTTAATTACTTGCTGTACAAATGAACCCTTCTCCAAATCAGAAAAAACTTGAGTGATACTTGGTCAAGTGCCCCATTTAAATGTTTTTTTTTTTCTAAAAAAAAAAACGTACTTGAATAGGTTTTGCTCAACAATTTATCAGTGAATCGGTTGAACCAGTTGTCAAATCTAGAAGAATTGAACTTTTTGTACATCCACGCATTGCACAGGCCAAAGTCTTACATTCTAAAACTCTGAAAACAATCGACAAATTATCATATAAAAACTGGGCGTTTTTTTTATTCACTTAAGTTTGCATTTCATAGACTGTATGTACTTACTAAACTCATTCGACGCTGCTCTAAAAAGTAAACCAAGGGCACCATCTAGTGGGATGAGAAAATACAGCAAATGGTTCATGAGGCATCTTTAGGCCATCACTACTCCCGACTCTCAGCAGATGGTTCATGAGGCATCTTTAGGCCATCACTACTCCCGACTCTCAGCAAATGGTTCATGAGGCATCTTTAGGCCATCACTACTCCCGACTCTCAGCAAATGGTTCATGAGGCATCTTTAGGCCATCGCTACTCCCGACTCTCAGCAAATGGTTCATGAGGCATCTTTAGGCCATCCCTACTCCCGACTCTCAGCAAATGGTTCATGAGGCATCTTTAGGCCATCTCTACTCCCGACTCTCAGCAAATGGTTCATGAGGCATCTTTAGGCCATCACTACTCCCGACTCTCAGCAGATGGTTCATGAGGCATCTTTAGGCCATCACTACTCCCGACTCTCAGCAACTGATAAGGTAGCGTGTTCAGCACATTCAGTGGAAGCAGTTAACAGGCATTCATTGTGAAACCCATGGGAGAGGTTTATGATATAATTTATTCATGTATTATTATTTCTTATTTAAAATGTATATAATTTCATTATTGGCCATTTATATCACTGTTTTTGTTATTTAATTTGTTTGGGCTAAGTTTTGGAGTTGCATTTCCCTAACCCTATTGTTCCCATTGGATGTGTGTATTTTAGTATGTGGTTTTAGTGAATGCAAGGTTTTTGAGGAACGCATTAGTCGCGTTGTAGCAGGAATGACTGTATTCTGAACGCAAACGTGTACCTCCAGAGAGATCTGATTGTCTTATGGACGTGAGGCTACCCCTCCCACCCCAGGCCTCCAACCGGTTCCCTGTTGTCCTAACCTACACAATGAGTTCTCTTTTGGCTTCTTTCCGATGGTTACGGGGGACTCATCGAGTACGATAAAGATGTCTGTTGTGCATGAGCACAGGGTTGATTACGAAGCACACAAGGTTAAAATGGTGAATCAGACAGCCAGGTTTAATTAATGGAAGGTCTTGTGCATTAACACGCCATTTTTCATCCTCGTTGTTGGTGGATGACAACACCGGACTGTGACTAAACGCCTTTTCTCTTTATTAAAAAATAAATGCTATCATCACCATTGCATTTGCCCCACTCCTCTGCAGCCCTGTGTCTGTACTGGTTTTTTTTTTAGGGTTTCTCCTCTACATGACATGCCCCCCCCCCAGCCAGAGCCTGCAATTTGTCTCTTCCTGGATCACAATGCACTGACAGCATTTTCTAACCCAGTGTTGCTCAACCCAGTCCTTGAAGAGAACCAGACAGTCCACGTTTTTGCTCCCTCTCAAGAACACGGACCATCTGGGGGTCCCCAAGGTCCAGGTTCAGAAACACTGTTCTAACCTACAAAAAAATGCAAATTGCTGATGACCTCATTACACTCAACATTTGGAGAGGAACAAAGAGTATAAACAAGCCCAAACTTTTTTTTTCCTCTTTGCTGTAGAACAGTTTAACATACAGTGCCATAGCTCTGGGTAATTGATAGCTCATGGAAGCAAAAAAAGTCTAATGAAAATGTGAATAATTGATGCAGAGAGATTATTGTGGAGTGCAATATGTTTCACTCTGACTTTGAGGATCTATTTACACAAACTCAGCACTAAAACTGTAGATTAGTGCGACTCATTTGGTTTAACAGGTGACATAAAATTTCCAATGAATGCGTTCTATAAATCAAAACTGTACCTTATTGTGTGTCTTATTCACAGCAACTCTGTCTGTATGAACCTGGTTAACAAGCTTGCCATTATTCAGCTGAACATGGTGTCTAAGCTCTGCTGACCATTCAATGGCCCATAAGTTATTTAATCCTCCATTCCTATAGTCTGTTGTACACTAAGGTCACTGAATTATATATAAAAGAAAACTACTGTAGTATCCACAATAGCAATAGTAATAATACTATGAGCAATTCACAGATAAAGATTGAGGTGAGATGATTGCCAGATAGAAAATGCTAGATGCATCTTCCAGGCAAAGAGATTAGATTTAATTTTAAAGCCATTTACCTGGTTTTACTTCCTGAAATACTGTAACTAGGTATCTGCGTTATGAGCATATTATTCTACCTTACATATTAATTTATAATATTATAGCTGTCTCAGTGAACATATATATATAGTCATTTAGGCATTTATTTAATATTCATAAATTCCATTAGATGAAATTAAACTTGGATTCCTGAAGTAAGATACTATGTATTTCACAGTAATGTAAAACAGTCAATAACTAAATATAAAATGTAATTTGGATGTATGACTGCATTAACACTTTGTCAAGTCTCCCTATAGCTCTTTAATGGGGATGGGAAAGCACTGCAAACTAATTAAATTGACCCTATCACATAAAGATTTCTCTCCTCATCAGAGGGCAGTATTTCAATGATATATATTTTTTAAATCCCATTTTGAAGTTAGAGAATAGGTGCCCTCTTAAAATCTCTATCTCATATATGGCCTTTTGTATGCCATTGAAGCTGACTTACTGTGAGTGACAATGAACTTTTCCAGTACCCAGAATATGAATAGATAAGGGATGTTAATATAATAAATGGATTTTAAATATATATATATATATATATATATATATATATATATATATATATATATATATATATATATATATATATATATATCATAGGCTAATAATGTTCCATCTAGACCTCAGCAGCCTCCAACACAGTTGTGTTTTAATTGCTGAGTGATGACTGGGTCACAGTGAGCATGGACCACGGGACATGGGACAGGGGACAGATATGCTTATCCATCCGGTGCCACTTGTTAGTCCCCATCCAATGTCCGCCAGGTCACATGGCTATGGGACAGCCAGCTCGGCTCAAGGGGAAAGCCCTGTGACATAACCCCTGTGACATAACCCCTTTGGGTGATGGATGCTTGACTTCCAGTGATCCCCCCTTTGCAGTAAAAACATGAAGTTAGGAAAGGGGCAGAAGGATGAGCTGCTCGGAAGTAAATGCCTTTGAAAGACCAATGAAAAGTTCTTGATAATTTGGGGATTGAATGAAAGTTTTTGAACTGGCAGAAATGGTTCTTGGACCTGGATTTACATAAATAAAAGGAAGACACATATTTATGTCCAGGGGAAATAAGGATCAGATGGGAGGAATGTGACACGAGGCTGACACCCTCAGCCCCAGCCCCCCCCCCCCCCCCCCCCCCAGCCTGGACAATGAGCAGAACAGCACTGGGCTGGCAGCTCAGTAGATGTTACATAACATTTCCGGTAATAAAATATAAAATATATGCTTCAGGATTATTTTGGTACGTGAAACACAGGAGCAGATGCTGGAAAAGAAAACACTGTTAAATATTTGTGTGTAATCATTTTTATGTAATAATAAACTGCTCCTTTTTGAATACAGTACACAGTACAATATATTTTCCATTCATCCATCCATCCATCCATTATCTGCCACTTATCCAGTGCCGGGTCGTGGTGGCAGCAGTCTACCAGGGATGCCCAGACCTCCCTCTCCCCAGCCACCCACTCCAGCTCCTCTGGGGGGATACCAAGGTGTTCCCAGGACAGCTGAGACATATAATCTCTCCAGCGTGTCCTGGGTCTGCCCCGGGGCTTCCCTGTTGGACACCTCCCCAGGGAGCTGTCCAGGAGGCATCCTAGATAGATGCCCAAACCACCTCAAAGGGGTCTTTTCGATGCAGAGGGGCAGCTGCTCTACATTGAGCCCTTCCAGGATGCATAAGCTCCTCACCCTATCTGTACAGCTGAGCACAGACACCATATGGTAGAAACTCATTTATGCCATTTTTATCCACGATCTCATTCTTTCGGTTGCTACCCAACGCTCATGACCATAGGTGAGGGTAGGAACGTAGATTGACTAGTGAATTAAAAGCTTTGCCTTCTGGCTCAGCTCCCTCTTTACCACAACGGAACGGTATAGCATCTGCATTACTGCCAATGTTGCACTGATATGTCTGTCGATCTCCCACTCCCTTCTTCCCTCACTCGTGAATAAGACCCCGAGGTACTTAAACACCTCTGCTTGTGATAGTAACTCATCTCCCACCAGGAGAGGACAATCCACCGTTTTCGGGTTGAGAAACATGGCCTCAGATTTGGAGGTGCTGATCCCCATTCCATCCACCTCACCACCATCAGTGGATGCTGCAGGTCACAGCCTGGGAACGACAACAGGACCACGTCATCTGCAAAAAGCAAAGACGTGATCCTGAGGCCCCTGATCCGGACCCCTCCACCCCTTGGTTATGCCTAGAAATTCCGTCTATAAAAATTATGAACAGAATAATTCACAAGGGGCAGCCCTGGCAGAGTCCAACACCCACCTGGAACGAGTCTGACTTACTGTTGGCAATGAGAACCAAGCCCCCCCCCCATACGACTCCCCAAGGGACCAAATTGTATGCAACTCCCATGAACCTTCCAGTATCCTTGTGAGGGTGAAAAGCTGGCCAGTGTTCTTCAGTCAGGACGAGATCCGCATTGTTCCTCCTGGATCCGAGGCTCGACCAATGGACGGACCCTCCTCTCCAGTACCCCAGTATAGACCTTCCCAGGGAGCATGAAGAGTGTGATCCCCCTGAAGTTGGAACACACCTCTGGTGACCTTTCTTAAAGATTAGGGCCACTACCCTGGTCTGTCAATCCAAAGGCACTGTCCCCAGCGTCCATGCAATGTTGAAGAGGCATGTCAGCCAAGACAGCCCAACAACTCAGGGTGAATCTCATCCAGCCCTGGAGCTTTACCACCAAAGACTTTTTTGACTACTTTAGTGACCTCAGCCCTAGAGATGGACAAGTTCCCCTCTGAGTCTTCCAGCTCTATTTCCTCCAGGGAAGGCATATCAGTGGGATTCAGGAGGTCCTTGAAATATTCTCTCGACCGCTTGACTATATCCTACAGGGCCCCTGAAGGGACCTGTGCAAAAAAAAATGGTCTTACTTTCACGTGCGCATGTGAAACATCTTGTGCGCACACGAAAGCAAGTCGTGCCTACGCGAAAGTAAGAGCATTTTATTGTTTTGCACAGGTCCCTTCAGGGGTTCCGTAATATCCCTATTTGAGATCAACAGTTCTCATTCCATGCTATAAACAGCATGGATAAACAGTCGCCCGACAGTTTGCCAGAACCTTTTTGAGGCTGACTGAAAGGCCTTCTCCATGGCCTCACCAAACTCCTCTCACACCCGAGTTTTTGTGTCAGCAACTGCCAAAGCCTCCTTCTACAGCCTGACAGCTTCCTTTACCCCAGGTGTCCACCACTGGATTTGGGGATTGCCACTGCGACTGGCACCAACAACCTTATGGCAACAGCTTTGCACCGCCTCCTCAGCAATGGAGTCCCGGGCCATGGCCCATTCAGGCTCAATGCCCCCTGACTCCCTCAGGATGCAAGAGAAGTTCTGCCGGATGTGTGAGTTGAAGATCTCCCAGACATGTGTCTCTGCCAGACGCTCCCAGCATACCCTCACTATGCGTTTGGGTTGACCAGGTCTATCCGGCATCTTCCTCTGCCATCAGAATCAACTCAACACCAGGTGGTGATCAGTTGGCAGCTCAGCTCCTTTCATAATCGAGTGTTCAAAACATCGGACATAGATCTGACAATACGATTACAAAATTGATCATCAAGCTGCAGCCTAGGGTGCTCTGGTGCCAGGTGCACTTACAAACACATTTATGTTCTAACATAGTGTTTGTTATGGACAAACTGTGGTTAGCACAGTCCATTGATTGGTCACCGCTCAGATTTTGATCGGGCAGGCCATTCCTTCCAATCACAGCCTTCCAGGTTTCATTGTCATTACCCACATGAGTGTTATAGTCCTCCAGCAGAATAATGGGGTCAAAAGAAGGAGCACCTTCCAGCATCCCCTCCAAGGCTTCCAAGAAGGCCAGCTACTCTAAACTGGTGTTCAGTGCATACACCCAGACAACAGTCAGAGCCCTTCCCCCGAGTTGAAAGGAGGTGACTCCCCCGGGTGAACTCCAACACCCTGGCACCGAACCAGGCAGGTATAAGTAGACCCATCCCTGCCTGGTGCCTCTCCAGAGTGGAATAGAGTCCAGCCCCTCTCCAGGAGTTTGGCTTCAGAGCTCAAGCCAAGTGTTGTGGTGAGCCTGACTATATCTAGTTGGTATCTCTCTACCTCCCGCAACAGCTCAGGCTCCTTTCCTACCAGAGACGCTACATTCAATGTATCTAGAGCCACTTTTGGTAGCTGACAATCGGTCCGCCAAGGTCCCTGCCGTCAACAACCACCCGATCTACACTGCACCTGACCCCCATGGCTCTCCCTGCAGGTGATGGGCCCACAGGAGGATGGACCCATGTTATTCCTTCAGGCTTTGTCCAGCCGCCAGGCCACTTGGGTGCTCACCTTCAACCCCCCCCCCCCCCCAAATCCCTGGCTCCAGGGCAAGGCCCCAGTCTCCCCAGTCCAGGCGGAGTAACAGACAACATAGCTACTAGGACCACAGAGGCACGCAAACCACTCCACCACAATAAGGTAGCCATGTAGTTTGAGGGTACAACGTAAACTCTTCTTTTGGGCATGCTGTACAGTTGCACCTTTGATGTTGATATTTAACCCTTTTAGTCTGTTAAATACCTTTGTTTAGTATCTGCTGGATGGCTACTGTGCTGTTACACTGTGCAATACTACACAACCTATTAATACAATATTTACATGTATACACAATGTAATGAAGTATACTGAGTAATGAATCATAAGGTGCGTGCCCACATGCATGAAGAATGCAGTATCCAGGCACGCTGGGGATGAGTGGCCTTTCCAGCAAATCATATTACTGGCAGCTCTGTTGACCTTGAGCGTGTCATGAGATAAGATTGAAAGATTTCATTTAAGTCAATGACAACCCAATGGGGTCTTCAGGCAGGTTATTTTTCTATTCACTAGCTCTGGACAGTAACCCAATGCTATTAGGCTCAAATCAGCTACATACTGTACTTATTGAAGTTGGCTCCTAGTGCTGATTAGATTAAACTGTGTCACTGAGCAAATTAAATACAGAAACCAATTATTTTACCTCTCCATATCTGTATCTAGGTAATACACAGGAGAGATCAGCTGGTCCTCATCTTTACATATGTTTGATTTCTGTTTCTTCCAGTGAGGATGGCATAACCTATATAAAACAGGGGTAATCTTGGCAATACAACAACACAATCAACTTAGTACCGGTGTCAAAACTAGCACGCTTCCACCAAATGTACGTTTAGGCTTTCTTTTTCCAGCTGGCTTTTTGATCGTGAGTCTTTCCCAGTTACAGAAAAGCCAGCCAGCTCATCTGAATTCCAAGGAGCGTGGAGTCCGATCGGCTGTGAAGTTCACACGAGGAGTCCCACATCTCCCCGATTCTAAATCGAGTTCGGATCCCAGAGCTACTGTTCTTGTAAGGCTTTGCTCAGAATGAAACGATCCTTTGCCGCGAACACATTCGGCACCGGATCCTTCCCGCCTTCCCCGTATTTGTATATACATTCCTCAGGCGTCTCATTTCACCCCGTGTTTTGCCCGAGGCGGAACATGCACATCAACAACCAATCAGAGCGCAGAGAATTCGGGCGGCATAAAAGGCAGAAGAGCAGTGTTTGTATTGTGCTTTCATCCCATGGCCATATGTGTGATACACTCACACACACACACACATACACACACAATCAAGCCTTCCCAATTAATTGATCCCCCTGCTTTTTCCCTTAATCTTTAGGTTTAGGCTAGACTGAATTTAAAGGAAGACACTAAAAACTATGACAGATGAAGGAAAAAGGAGAATCAAATAAAAGGAAAGAAACACAATCAGCGCTCAGTGCAGGAGCAGATGCCTGTGTGTGATGCGGCAGAACGCCAGCATATACATTCAGGATGGAAAGTGGCCAGCACATATACTCAGGATGGAAAGTGGCTAGCATATACACTCAAGATGGAAAGTGGCCATCATATACACTCAGGATGGAAAGTGGCCAGCACTCCTTACCCCTATTCTTCTTATATAAGGATTAATATGGTCGCTATCAGGACACTGTACCCAAACAAAAACTGGCCAATTTAGCCCACGGGGTAACCTGCAGACATACCTCCCGGCTGGGTTGTCCGCGGTCCTCAAATGCTCATCCTGGCAGTTTTATTTCCCTCTCCCTTTAATGCGATGACAACTGCCTGCTGAAGTGATAAGGAAACCCCATTTAAATGCATATCTGTGAGAAATTCCCGTGGCCAATTGACGGCCATTGGGTGACAAGTGAGAATAAAGTCTGTCCGTTGGATGACCAGGGCCCTAAAGGCTAATTTAAACACTGTAAACTCACTTGAGTATGTCCTTCAAATGCCTTATATTTCATAGACAAGCTCCGTTGAGAGCTCTGTCTGTCATAAGCTTTGCATAGTTGAAATGGGGTCATGTTTTAAGTCGGAGACACGCGGTATTGCAATATTTTGTAGGGTTCTTAATGCCCATTGATAATCAGAGGATTATTTGCAGGTCTTTTTCCTAGATTCCTGCGTTTGTAGTTGCGTAATGTGCTGGTCGCTCTCATAGAAGCCAGGAAAGTGGCTTTGGATATACAGCAGACAGCTGTCCGGCTGACGGACCGTGTGATTGGTCGGAATACTTCACCGCTCTCAGAGAGTCTGCTTTATATTAAACGGGAAGCTATTTTACTCTGCAGTAAATAATCGCTGCTCACGGTCAAGACGTCGCTCACTCCCCAGCCCTCCCCTGCCTGCGTTTCTGACCTTCAGGTCGCTGCAGGCGTGCGTTCAGGATCCGCAGCGACTCCCGGCATGCGGATCTGTACGCAGCGCTCCGCTTTCCGCTCGGAAATCTAATTACAGTGACACGGCCGAGATCCTCAATCCAAACCGAAAATAAATTGAAAACAAACAAATACACGGGAAACATTAAGCAAGAATAAATAGCAGGTGAAGGTGGCATGCTGAATTATGAATACAAATGGATTTATGCAGAATGAATTAATGTAGGCCAAAAAAAAAGTTTTTACAGATAAAAGCACAGTAACTGTATGGTCGAACTTTGGCCTCCGTTAAACTAGAAGGCACCATTTCCCACCAGATAATCCCCTCCTCCCCCCCCCCCACACACACACACACACACATACACAGTCCGAGAGCGCATGCTCGCATGCTCGACGTGTCATTGCCATGACCCTAGGCGAGGTTGCAAATTACCATACCCCTGATTGGATAAGTGGCCGAGGATGGATTGATACTGATACTGAATGGCTCTCGCCTTGCACTTATCAGTGAAGAGCATGTTTGAAATGGATAAATCCTCATTCCGTTGATATGCAGAGTTTCACAAATATTGCATGGAGGACTTTGTGAAAGTGCATTTTGCCGGGCAAGGATGAGGAGGGAGATCTGCAGATAGAAGCGTGCATAATTCAAAACTCGGCGCTCTCGTCAACCTGATACTGAAAATACTCAGTTCAAGCTGCCACTAACTTAAAGTGACCCGACCTCACAAAAGGATTTTCTGGAACCTTCTATCATAAGCCTCCTAGCTGGCTGCATGGAGAAAAAAAAAACATGGCCAGAGTTGTCATAGACGGAAATGTATGGAAGCAGTCTGTTGGGATGATGGGTAGTTAGGGTTTGGGCTCCGTGCCCATATCCAGTAGGTCATGAGTTCAAATCCCATGGCCTGTAGAATTATCCACTTCTTCTCCACACTTTTGTCGCTGTCCAATCGAAAAGTGCATGAGAAACAAAGTCTTAGAGTTTATGTGTCATACCAAAACATAACCTTGACTATTTTAGGGCTGATTTATGAAATATAGCGCATATTAATAAAACTGGTTTCTCTAGATGAAATATGTCAAGACTATTTACAAAGGTGTCAGAGCTTATGAAAGATTTTATTAAGGCAATATTTTGTATTTATACAGTCCTATAAAGCCATGTCTGAATAAACACAATGAATATAGTGCCTTTCTTGTAAATAGATATGCTTCAATAACTATGGGTATATTTTGCTTTTTGTGTATTTGTGTAGCTGCTGTGTAAATGAATATTTGTATTCCAGGGGTGGCCACAGATTCTTAGGAGTCTGTGGGGTGTCAGATCTACCCACTTTCTCAATGGGAATGAATGGGAGTGAAGTGTAACATTTCTGTGTATTTACATACCATATATGTGGTAATGCTGTTAGCTTGTCTGAGTACTGAGTACTGTTGAGATCAGAAAGCTTTGTATTTCAATTGACAGTATAATGCCCTTGCAAGAGGTCCACTATTTACTTCAGCCTTATTCCTTATTCGGTTTCTGTGAAAGATTGCATAAACAGGGCCAGCTGCTGTTACACACCCAGTAAGTGAATTTCTGCTGCTTTTAAAGTGAAGCTCAGATTCTCTTTGATTACCAGTAAAAGTATTAGTTCAATAAATGATGGGTTGACGTGATATAAACCCTGTCCAGGGGACATCCTATGAGGTGAATGGGACCCAGGCTCAGCCTGGCCTATAGGCGACATAGGCAGTCACCTAGGGCACCATTTGATTAGGTGGTGCAAAAAAGCAGGTGAAAAAAGTAACTTGGGGTTGGATTCCATGACATTACAGTTATTCACACTGGTTTTAAGCCCTTAGCAGAATGTCATCTGGTGTCAGGACACCGAGGGCCTGTCCTGATGGGACCATTAGCCACCCACGGCAAATGTCTTGGTCAGTAAATATAAAACAATGAAAACATAAAATAAATAACCCCCATTGTCATCATAGTAACAACACAGAACATCATTTTCCCTGAAGAACAAATTAGAACCTTAAATTTCATTAAATTACAAATTTACACTGAAATACTACCAACAGAAAAACAAAGTCCAGACACACAGGAAGTAGAACAGCAGGAAGTAACAATTGACTTGGGATGCCTACAGTTGAGTCCATTCATCCGTTTCCAATAATTGTTTATCCAGTCAGGGCCACGGTGATCTGGGAATCTCTCCCAGGAGATGGATGGTGAGCTAACAGCGATCATAGCTTGTTGGTCCATGAGGACTCACGCTTTAACAGGCTGATAGGGAGCAGATCCCAACACTGAAACAGAACTTCCTTAAATGGCCATAAGACGGCTCTGCATACACAAACCAGAGCCTGATTTGGTCCATGAAGCTGGGGGATGATCCGCCACTGACACCTCAACAAATCAAAACCAAAAATATCCTTATTCTTATTCAGAAAGCTGCCATCACATTTCGATTTCTTCATTTTTAATCAACAATTTCTTACATAGAGCACATAAATTAAAATATGAACCCCTGTCTAGTGTCTGTGAAATCAGAACCAAAGTTAATTTGTGTGTGTGCTTCCCTGGAGGTACATTTTCACATTAATTGGCTATGTCAGGGAGACGTTTATCTGTTCACTTATTGTCATCTATGCTTGTGAGAAGTATATTTACGTTCATTATGGTAGTCTTAAATAGCTGGGGAACTTCAGCTGCATGTGTATCTGAATTTGCCTTGTGAAACTACCTTAGTGACATCTAGAAACCAGAAATGATTCTAAAATAACTTGCATTTATCGATAACGCGTTTCAGTGGTATAAGACAAAATGTAGGAAACCTCAGTTAGTGTATAAACAAGAAGTTAGTGTATAAAGTGTCTTGGCGCTAAATTAGCAACAGAAAGTGCATTGTGTGTTGCCGTAATCTCACAAGAGCTATGGGGCTGCACACATGATGGACACTGATCACTTTATTGTTAACTCTTGCATCCCAAGAGTCCACCAATTTTGCCTGGTCAAAAAAATGGCTGGCAATCTGAGACATCAGCCCAAGGTAGCTTTGTGCTGCTGAGGTTTCGTTCTTAAACACAAAGTGGCCAAGATATGTTTAACCTGTTACTGTCTTTCTCTCTCAACAGCTCTCTCAGGAATTAAGAAATATCGGTAACGTTACGTAAAGAACTCATGTATAATGCATTATAGATACCCTCATAATGCATTATAATGCATTCATAAAGTATTATAAACATGGCTATAACTATTTATAAAAAGGCAAAAGACATTATTGTCATGTCTATTATGCATCATGGATGCTCTGTGAAGCGCTGATCTATTATGCACTATAAATACCTTCATAATGCATTATGATGGCTTATACTGACCATTATAATGCATTATGAAGTTATCTATAGTGCATTATTCATGACTGCTTTAAGTAAAGTGTTACCAAAATATCTTCTTAACAGCCATTATCGACTAAAAAAGGCATTAATGCAAATGAAAGAGCTTCTCCCTCTATTAAATCTCAAGAAACCCCTTTCGAAATGTTATGAAAATGTCAGTTTGTTCGGTGCTGCAATCTCCCACTGGGGTCTTACAGACATGGTGTTTGTCTGGCTATATACACCTCCATAATTCTCAGCATGATTGACCTGCGTTAGCTAAAGCTTGTGTTTCAGGTGACACCTCATCACAGAGCATGAAAGGCACGGAAGATTAAGAGCTATATTTTGTTACAAATGTAAAAAATGAGAAAATGTAGGTGATACTCGGACCAGCTGTGGTTTGACCTA